>NC_138042.1:38850417-39171973 GCF_964106645.2 Podarcis pityusensis
CTTTCCTTAAGCTGACAGCAAGCTATGTTGTCAAAACTGACATCATGTCTGGTCTCAGCACAGGAGATTTCACCATGAGAAAGGGGGCAATAAAATGATCTCAAATGTCTGGCCTCTCCATCTTCAAAGGAAGACACTGACTTTTAAATCCATTTTCCCTCCCTACGTGACTTTGTTTTTGTTTTGCCTGTTTTAACTTTTCACTGCTATTTTAACTAAAGGCATGCTACACAGAGATCCATCCAAATGTTCACAGATAGCCGCAGACTCCCATGGTTTCTTGCTAAGTATGATATCAGTTTGTGTGACATGTCAATATGACAAATTATCAACAAAATTCTAGAGGCCAACACCCACATACACACATGGGGGTCATGGGGAAAGTTCAGAGGGAAATGAAATGCAGAAATTACAGACAGTGATAATTCTGTTATTAACAACGACCATTCAAAAAACAGCTATTGGTTATTACACAGAGATCATGGCATTGGTCAACTAATTAACACAAGTAGTGTGATGAAAACAAAACCAAAACGCTTGTCCTAATTTAAGCAACAGGAGGTGGTATTGACCTTCTTGATCAAGTGTAATTCAGCAGTTTTATGTTGCAATCTCCCTTTGACATCCATATGTTCAAGGATGGCCACTTTGTGATGGCTTGGTCATGTCCAAAGAATGGAAGATGGCAGGATCCCCAAGGATGTGCTCTATGGGGAGCTGGGCTCAGGCACCAGGCCCGTGGGCAGACCAACTCTGTGTGATAATAATAATAATAATAATAATAATAATAATAATAATAATTTATTATTTATACCCCGCCCATCTGGCTGAGTTTCCCCAGCCACTATGGGCGGCTTCCAATCAAGTGTTAAAAACAATACAGCATTAAATATTAAAAACTTCCCTAAACAGGGCTGCCTTCAGATGTCTTTTAAAGAGAGGATAGCTGCTTATTTCCTTCACATCTGAAGGGAGGGCATTCCACAGGGTGGGTGCCGCCACCAAGAAGGCCCTCTGTCTGGTTCCCTATAACCTCACTTCTCGCAATGTGGGAACCGCCAGAAGACCCTTGGTGCTGGACCTCAGTGTCCAGGCAGACCGATGGGGGTGGAGATGCTCCTTCAGGTATACAGGACCGAGGCCATTTAGGGCTTGAAAGGTCAGCACCAACACTTTGAATTGTGCTCGGAAACGTACTGGGAGCCAATGCAGATCTCTCAGGACTGGTGTTATGTGGTCCTGGCAGCCGCTCCCAGTCACCAGTCTAGCTGCCGCATTCTGGATTAATTGCAGTTTCCGGGTCACCTTCAAAGGTAGCCCCACGTGTTACAAAGATGTCTGCAAATGAGACACAAAGACTGGCAACGTCAACCCTGCTATGTGGGAATCCCTTGCAGATGACCACAGTGCCTGGAGAAAGACAGTTGGTTCACGACCAGAGAAGGAATGACCACTGGGAGGAGTGCAGAGAGAAGAGAAGCCATGTTGCATCTGCACAACCAGACACCTCCATCTGCCCCACCTGCAATAAAACATGTCTCTCCCGTATTGGTCTCTGTAGCCACAGCAGGCCCTGTAACTTTCCAATGGTTTGACTTCACCCCCAAAGGCACATTCCTCCATCATCTCCCAAGACAGACGAATGCCAACTAACTGATGGAATGTTTGACATGGCGATGTAGATCAACACTGGATTCCTCCCCATAATTTTTGAATTAAAATATTTATCTACATCATTCAAAGCCAAAAGAGGGAGTACAGTGGTACCTCGGGTTAAGTACTTAATTCGTTCCGGAGGGTCATTCTTAACCTGAAACTGTTCTTAATCTGAAGCACCACTTTAGCTAATGGGGCCTCCTGCTGCTGCCGCGTCGCCGGAGCCCGATTTCTGTTCTTATCCTGAAGCAAAGTTCTTAACCTGAAGCACTACAGTGGTGCCTCGCAAGACGAAATTAATCCGTTCCGCGAGTCTCTTCGTCTTGCGGTTTTTTCATCTTGCGAAGCACGGCTATTAGTGGCTTAGCGGCTTAGCGGCTATTAACGGCTTAGCGGCTTAGCGGCTATTAACGGCTTAGCGGCTATTAACGGCTTAGCGGCTTTAAGAAAAAGGAAACAAACTCGCAAGAACTTGCAAGACGTTTTGTCTTGCGAAGCAAGCCCATAGGGAAATTCGTCTTGCGGAACGACTCAAAAAACGGAAAACTCTTTCGTCTAGCGAGTTTTTCGTCTTGCGAGGCATTCGTCTTGCGGGGCACCATTGTATTTCTGGGTTAGCGGAGTCTGTAACCTGAAGCGTATGTAACCCGAGGTACCACTGTATAGTTTTTCTCACAACTTAAAAGCAAAGAGAAGCATGCTTGGTACCTGGAATTTTCTGAAATGTCTCTAACTACTTCCTTAGAAATTGAGGAAGACTGCATGTAAACGTTACATCAATTAAAATCAGGTGTAGCAACATGGCAACAAGACTAGCAACACAATCCGAACTATGTCTCATCAGAAGAAAAAGCTGTTGAATTCTTCGGGGCCTGCTTCATGCGAACTATGGTAAAGATTGCAGCCTAAGCTATAATTTGGTATGTCTTCGGTTCAATAAAACCTCAGTAAAATTGTATCAGTCCTAAGTGTTATATTATTATTCCCTGCCTTGCAGCTCATAGTTCCATTTGCTGAAGTAATTGCCTACAAAAGCTCATGCTCTTTCAATAAAGTAATTTCAGTTAGCCTTAGAGGTGCAACTGGCTTCTTTTAATAAGCTTATTAATAAAAACTAACATAGCTCCCCTACTGTAATGATATCCATAATTCACTGGGTGGACAGGGAAAAATGCAATAAATAAATGGGCATGTGCTGAAGCTGCTGGGTGATGACTTGCACTCAGCTCTCAACTAATAAGCCTGTCATCTTATGAGCATAGGGAGTATTGAACATAGTGGGCAGAATGACGTTGCATGACCCGGCCCCCTCAGCCACGGGGGCAAGGCATGGGGATGGATAGAAAGCTTCATATTATGTCCTTCAAGCTCAAGGTTGGTGGTTCAAGCCCACCCAGGGACGGCTGTGGGCAGGATCCTGCATTGCAGGGGGTTGGACTAGATGTCCCTTGGGATACCTTCCAATTCTATAATTCTATGCTTCTAAGTTTGAAGAACATAATCTGAGCCAGAAAAAAATAACCAGAAAGGCAAAGTTTTAAACAGCTGCTCCATTTCCACTCTGCTCAAACTGGCCATCTTTTTGACTGATTGATTGATTGATTGATTGATTGATTGATATACATACAGTACATATATTTGGAAATGGTTAATGTGTCTTCTGCATATCTAGTTTGGCCTCAGGCCCAAGTCCCCTCTCTTTCTCTAGCTGTCTTAAGTGAGACCATTTACTTAATAGGTACCCTAGCAGCCTTCCTACCTTTTAAGGCTGAAGAAGGAAAATCAGAAGGTAAGACAGCAGCTGGAAAATTATTGGCCTAACCCCAGACACACAGCTGATAACCGAAACCCTGGTTTGATAGTAACACCAGCAGAAACACTTCACATGTTTTAGGTGTTGGTGTGTGACTTCTGAGCAATTTTGATGGATTCTGAGCACCATAAAAGTTCTGCTAAGGTCATACTGCCACCTAGAGTCTACGCCACAAAAGATACAGTGAAAAAGGGAAACATGATAAAACCTTTCATTTTTTTAAAAAAAGTATTTATCTATCACATATCATTATTTTCTTCCAAAAATTGCACACATAGGATCTTCCCCTTTTATCTTAACAAGGTCTCTGTGGGGAATGTTAGAATGTACTCAAGGTATATGCACAGGTAGGCATAATTGGAGCCACGAGCCTTTTGTGGAGGGGCTCTCACTGCATTTTGAGCATTCATACAGACTTCCCTCTTGATTCTAACTCAGGGAAAATATCTTTGTTTGGTTTTCAGAAGAGTTTCACATCGTGCTGCCTGTCGGTCACAAAATTACCTCCCTCAACTTTCCCGGAGCAGTTGAAAAAAGTTGCAAAACAAGCAGCACAAAACGACATTTCAAGAATTCCCTCGAAAAATGCTCCAGCTCTGCTGTTACTGGGTGCAGGCAGGGCAGGATCATGTCACTCTAATTCCAAAGACTCTTCACAGGCTGCTGGGAAGCTAGCTGCTGTGTCTAGTGTCCTGCTTGTGAGTTTCTATGGGGCTTAGGTAAAGGTAAAGGGACCCCTGACCGTTAAGTCCAGTGGTGGACGACTCTGGGGTTGCGACGCTCATCTCACTTTACTGGCTGAGGGAGCTGGCGTACAGCTTCTGGGTCATGTGGCCAGCATGACAAAGCCACTTCTGGCAAACCAGAGCAGTGCACAGAAACACCGTTTACCTTCCCGCAGGAGCGGTACCTATCTATCTACTTGCACTTTGACATGCTTTCGAACTGCTAGGTTGGCAGGAGCTGGGACCGAGCAATGGGAGCTCACTTTGTCGTGGGGATTCGAACCGCTGACCTTCTGATCGGCAAGTCCTAGGCTCAGTGGTTTAGACCACAGCGCCAACTGCGTGGCTTGGTCAGAAACAAAAGATGATAAGCTATGGACCTTGGTCTAATCCAGCAATGCAATCCTTACATTCTTATTCCTGACAGAGGTTCATGTTCTTTATCAGCTTGATACTGGATCAACTCAAGCTGCAGATTCCTCTTACCGCTGCTTCACGATGGGAGGAGTGGAACCTCGCTTGTGGGATGCTCTCCCCAGGTAGGCTCCATCATGCAGGTGACAGCAAAGGTTGCAAGGTTTTTAGCCGGGGCAATTAGAATAAGATCCATTATTTGACTATTGACCCAAACCCCCAAAACGTATTTTATATAATTGACTTTTTACCTTTGTTTTCTGTATACCACATTTTGTTGTTTTATTGCTATGGCTGGTAGCTGATGCATTCATTCAACGTTTCTCTGTAACGAGATGTTTGACTAAGTATCATTCTATGGCCTTTTTAACGTGTTTGTGGAAGGGGAATTATTTGTTTGCTTTTGTTTTCTTATGTATTTTATGTTCTCATTTTGTGCAGTCAAACCTCGGTTGTCGAACATAATCCGTTCTGGAAGTCCGTTTGGCTTCTGAAATGTTTGACAACCGAGGTACGGCTTCCGATTAGTTGCAAGAGCTTCCTGCACTCAAGCGGAAGCCGTGTCGGACGTTCGGCTTCCAAAAAAATGTTCAAAACCAGAGCATTTACTTCTGGGTTTTTGGCTTTCGGGAGCCGAAGTGTTCCAAAATGGAGGCATTCGGGAACCGAGGTTTGACTGTATTTTTATGTTGTGATCTTTGGATGAGGGGCAGCTGACAAAATAAATAAATAAAATCTTTAATTGCACGGCCTGAATCTTCTGTGATGCAGCTGAATCCCACCCCAAAACAGCAACCGCCTGGAGGTGCTCAAAGAGGCCGTTCTCATTTATACAGTACTGGCTTTTTGAGTCTGGCCGTGCATCTTGTCTGCCTTCTGCAAGGGTTGTTTTTCCCCACCAGCGGTCTTGTCACAGGTGGGGCAATAGCCTCATTTGCAAAGCTTTTCATTACAGTTCTCTGTGTGCCAGCTGAAGCTCTCTCTGCAAACTGCCGCCAGTGTCAGGTGTTGTGGCTTCAGGCAGAAAGCTTATTGTCTTTGAAGCTGCAGACATTATAGGCAACATGCTGAAGCAAGACGCTCTTTGGTGATAGGGCATTTTGCTCTTTCTGCTGGGCAGCTGAAACCTCAATTACAGGCATTCCTACTGGGCAATTAAGGAGCGAGCCTCCAGCGGTTAACAGGAAGCATTGTGCTCAAGCGTCTCTTGAAGCCAAATGTAGTAAGCTGTCTTATACAAAATTGGACCATTGGGTCATCTAACTAAGTACTATCTACACTGACTGTCAACAGCTCTCCAAAGCTTCAGAAGGGAGACTTTCCCCATCCCTACCTTGGAGTTGCTGGTAAATGAACCAGAGATAGCTCAGTTGGTTGGAACATGGTACTGTAGCCTTATTGGGGTTCACCGATTGGGTCTGCGTTGCTCCCGGACAGGAGGAAGGAAGTCAAATGACACCAAGGGTTGGCAATTCCCGCGTCATGCAGGAGGCGTTATGCCCCCTGCCCCACTCACCTGGCTGGCGCGCTACGCCCCCGGGTGAGCACCCAATCGGGCAGCTTGGTGGGGGCGTGGTTTGCTGTTTAAGATACAGCCACGCCAGCCATTCCACCCATTTTCACCTTCTCATCGCGAGTCACCCACCCACCACTCCCTTAGGGCTTAGCTTTTCTCTTGACCTTGCTATGGACCTATGGTTGGTCGCCCAGGTTGCCCAGGGGGCCTGGTAGGAATTTTTTCCAACTGGCAATCGGCCTTTTGGTTTTTTTCGCCTACCTCATAGCAATCGTCACAACTTTCTTGGTATTTGGCGATTAGGCATTGGAATGTGTTGTTGGTGTGTGGAAGGGCAAGGTGTGGCCATCGCCTACCCCTTCAAATTTGGGTATTCCTATAATGGTATGGGGTTGCTCGTGCGTAAGTTGCCGCCTCTCCTGGCTATGTTGCCTTGTTAAACCTTTCTGTCTGGACAGCCCTTCATTTCGTGGCTGCCTCAGTCGCTAGCAGAATCCGTCAGTGGGCGTTTCTTAAACCTTTTCCAACATAAAAGTTGTTTGACACCCAGTCTCCTCCTACTTTCTCTGCGCGGAAGTCTTCTGCGCAGGGAGGGCGTGGGTAGCGGAGGACCAGTGCTCTCCCCGCTGGTGTCCGGTGAAGAGTCTGGGAGCCCTTTCTCCGATTCCCCCATCTGCCCCTCCTTATTCCTGGTGTTGCACTGAATTGCTTCCCCATCTGCTGAGCTGCCTCTCTCCCTGCTGGGCCCTTCTCCAGCATCATTAGAGAGCCTCCCCTCCATCTCTAGCTCCGATGTCAGTTCCCTGACAATTCCGTTAAAGGAATCCGGCAGTCGTGGATCCTGTCCGATGCCTGTGTGGCGGGGGGCCACGGCACGACCCTCGGTGACATCAGGGGAGAGCTTATAGTTGTATTAGCATCAACAGGCTCCCCCTACTGGTGGTTAACTCCTCTTCAGGCTCACCCCTCTTCGAGTGGGTGGAGTGAAATCTTCCGTGGTCCAATGCCTAAGCCAATACCTTCTCACTTGCTGTAATCAGTAAAGTTGTGGCCTTTTCTTGCCCATTAACCTTATATACTGTGTCCACGTGTCTTTATTCCTCCAAGCGGGGGTCAGGTCCTCGAACCACAAAGAGGCAGACCAGAGCAGGACCAAAGGTCAAGGCAGTGGCGCAGCGTGGGTTGCCTGTGCCCAGGGCTGCGCAGAGGCGGGTAGTGGGAGGGAAATGTTTGGAGTACACATGTGCATTCAACTGCCTAATGGCGTCTGAGTCAACCAGGAGATCTCAGCCACAGAGATAAGAAAGGAAGTCGTTTCGTCATCTGGAGAGGTCCTGGTTTGTATGCAGAAGCCATTTTCAATGGAGCCCAGCTGCGGAAGAGCGCAGCTGTATTGAGGCAGCATCAGGTGTTGAAAGTTTGCACCCCTAACAGTTTTGCACCCGGGGAAACCACCCGTGCCCCCCACGCTATGCTACAGGGTCAAGATCAGCAACTTTCTTATTGTTACTGCTTTACTGTTACTGTTGTTTAATAGTTGCTGCCTGATCTCCCCAAGCTTTTATAAGAATATCACCACTGTGGTGTCAATCTTCTTTAACAAGAAGATGAAAGTGTGCTACCACTTTAGGGCTGGTTTTATTTTAGGTAGGTGGACGGCTAAGAAGAAAATACTCAGCCAAAGATCAGACAGAGGGCCAAACAAATAATTTGCCTAATTACATAGCATACAGCCACATAGCTTGTTTTTCCTTAACTAATCTCTGAGCCAAAATAGATGTTCACTTAATATGTGCATGTAGCTAAGTATCTTGTTTTTACTTAGCTAACTATAGACCTGGAGGAGGCTGATTCTTACTCAGAAGGGACAGTCTGAGGAGAGGGGTCAGAACAGAGACATGAGGGACTTGTGCAGAACTTCCTGGTGGATAGGGCCCTGTCTGTCAGATATGCCTCTCTCATTCTGTGCATTCTCAATGGCACTCAGAACTCACTGCCTGAGACGGCCTTCCTTTGCTTCATGTTTTGGCTGCCTCCGCGACTTACAACAAACATGAAAGACGTGTCTTATGCTGCATATCAATTCAGACATGGCTGTGACGTTTGTGGTATTTGCTGTCTTACCCACAATGTATGCCACTCTGTCTCCTCACCTGTAAACCAATGCGGTGCCCAACCCTCCCACCATAGAATGGGGTGGAAGTAGCATTGTCAAGGAAGGAGTGGGTGGCAGAGAAATGAAATCTCAGTCGCTTCTGGGGGCTTTGGATTTCCTCTGGGTTACCTAGGCAGGGATTCATAGAAAGCAACCAACGAAGTGTGGGTGAGAAACCACAGCAGCCCCACCGTACTCCTCCAAAGAAGACAAATCACTGAAATTCAGCATCATGAGGTACAGATATTTATGTTGGCATCCTGAACAATTTGATGGCGCTTTGAGCCATGCCAGCTAACGCAAAGTCTTGGATGTGGCTTGATAATGAATGGGCAATCAAGACTCAATCGCCATATTGTGTTTTATTATTGATTCTACAACTTTACAATCTTCTTTCAAAGAAAAATTACTCACAAAGTGGCATACAGGTACCAATTAATGACTTTATTTGTATTCATAATATGTCTTAAACACCCTCCATTTGAAGTTTCCAGGGCAATGTAAAAAAGTGTTACTAAAATCATCATATGACTACCAAATTTTAATCCACAGGAACAACAAGATAAAAGGCTACTGACAAAAACGTAGGGGGAAAAGGTAATTTTACCATACAGTGTTATTATATAGTTTAGTCAGTACTTGACACTGGACTTAATTGTTTCTGGGTGGAGTCTGATATTTTCTGTGTCTATTCTGTAATAGACTGTAATAGACTCTTGAGAATCCCATGGACTGCAAGAAGATCAAACCTATCAATTCTTCAGGAAACCAGCCCTGAGTGCTCACTGGAAGGACAGATCGTGAAGCTGAGGCTCCAGTACTTTGGCCACTTCATGAGAAGAGAAGACTCCCTGGAAAAGACCCTGATGTTGGGAAAGATGGAGGGCACAAGGAGAAGGGGACGACAGAGGACGAGATGGTTGGACAGTGTTCTTGAAGCTACCAGCATGAGTTTGACCAAACTGCGGGAGGCAGTGGAAGACAGGAGTGCCTGGCGTGCTCTGGTCCATGAGGTCACGAAGAGGCAGACACGACTAAACGACTAAACAACAACAATTCTGTAATGTTATTTTTCCGTTCCTTGCTCTGCCATGTTTAAGAAAAACAAGGAAATTATAATCTAGCGCCCTGACTGGAGTGTTCCCTAAGTAGGGCTGGCCCAAGACATTTTGGCACCTGATGCAAATGGCAAAATGATGCCCCATTCCCTGCCAGGACAGAAAGGGTGGGCGAAGATGTATATCAGGAACAAGGAGGGAATAAAGATCAACATCAAAATCTGCTGTTCCCGTGGATCCTGCCACCTGAGGCTGTCGTCTCACGTTGTGCCTGAGGCCTTGTCCCTAAACCAGTAGTTTCCAACTTTCATGAGTACAAGGGCCCCCCTTTTTAACCCCCCCCAAAACCCATGGACACCTACATGTTAAATGCTGCAATTTTAGGCTGTGGTAACTGAGAAAATGCATACTGATGATAATCTATTAGGAACTCAGTCACGCTTTTGTATAAATTTGCCAGTGTGCCAAAACCAAATAAAGCAGCAAAAAATCCTTCGTTTATTTCCTCAGTTGCACCCACTGATCAATAATCCAAGCTATTGATTCCAAAAGGTATGAAATATAACTTTATTTGTTCATAAACATACATTTATTTATTTTTCCAGTATACTCACTGATCAACCCAATTAATCAGTTCAGAAGGTGTGAAATCAGTAATGGAGGAGCGTTATTTGTGGATCCTGTGGGATAACCCCAAAGGTTGGGAGCGACTGCCCAAAGCCTTCCATGGCACATGGGTGAGAATTCTCATGGCTTCTGTACCAGATATGAAGCCTCATGTGGTCTTGAATGCAAATATTTAAGTGTTCAATTCACAAGCAACCTTCAGGAAAGATCTTGAGTTGGAGACAAGACTGCTATTTGCACTGGGAGGAAATCTCCTTTGTGTCAATGTGAACTATATTTTTGTTATGTACTGAGTTGAATAGGATCCAAAATGCAGCAGTCTGACTGGTCCTAGAACAATAGGATCCAAAATGCAGCAGTCTGATTGGTCCTAGAACAATAGGGTCCAGAATGCAGCAGTCTGACTGGTCCTAGAACAATAGGATCCAAAATGCAGCAGTCTGATTGGTCCTAGAACAATAGGGTCCAGAATGCAGCAGTCTGATTGGTCCTAGAACAATAGGGTCCAGAATGCAGCAGTATGATTAGTCTGCAGGAGCCACCCAATCCAGCTCCAGGTGGAAGTGAATCCGCAACCTGATTGGCCTACAGGAGAATCCCAGAATTAGCCAATCACGTGCAGCCCATTGTGTAAATAATGTATATAAAGCAGATATTTGGGGGGAACTTGCATTCCTCGCTACTATGAGCTGAATAAAGAGCATGAAATCCACACTCGACTCCGAGTATATTTCAATTTTCAATAGAGGGGGGTTTGCCAGGGCCATGACGGGGGAGAAAGGGTTCTCTCCTACTACCTGCTATGGTTGTGATCTTGAGGCTGTGGGGAGGGGGAGGTGCATTTCTGCTAAATCGTTTTGAAAGTCATTAAATGCAGTAAGACGTTTGGCTGTAATTTGGCTCGTTGAAGATTTAAATCTCCCTCTCTCCTCTGGTAGTGCTGCTGGGAAGCTTGAAGTAAAATGGAAAAGGTGCAGATTTTGGGGGGGGGGGCAGAGTCTGAAGACAGCAAAGGTGGAGAAAGGATAGAGGAAGGTTGCACCCCTTTAAATGAGGTTAGCCGTGAGGGGCAAGGGATGTGCCTGCCGTTGAAGTTTCTCACAAAAGAAATGAAAATTGTGGCTGCACATATTATAGTGGTACCTCTAGATATGAATGGGATCCATTCTGGAGCCCCGTTCGCATCTAGAGGTAAACGTATCTAGTGACAGCACGTCTGCGCACGCGCCCGACGCTTTTTGCTGCTTCTGCACATGCGCATGACGTCATTTTGAGCGCCTGCGCATGCGCAAGCGGCGAAACCCGGAAGTAACATGCTCCGTTACTTCTGGGTTGCCGCGGAGCGCAACTCGAACGCGCTCAACTTGAAGCAAATTTTACCCGAGGTATGACTGTATCTCAAATGTTGGGTACTACAAATGCTAAAAACATTGTCTTTTTTAAAAATGAAAGTTGGGGGTCGGGAGTTTATGGTTCACCCAAGGCTGCTGCCCTCATCCGTTGACACCCATGGCCAAGGGTTGCTGCTTGTTGAGCAAGAAGGAGAAACCTCAGAGTAACATGGCGCCTGTGGGCCTCCAAGGCATTTTCTTGATGTGAAATGGCTTGTTGTACTGCTGTGAGGAAGAAAGGCAGTCCAAGAAGAGACTAAGACTCTCCTGCCCCCTCCTGTATGTGACATCTGAACACTCAAAGTGAGAATTTTGAAGCTCTGAGGTGATGCTTTCAGTTTGATAATCTGACAGCATCAGCTTTTCATGGCAGTCTTTCAAAATTTGGGGCAGGATGGAAGAGACTATAAACAGTGTGGCCCTTGACATGTAAGAAATTCTGTGAAATTTCCATGCAAAGCCCAACTGTAAACAGTACAATGACGGAGTGATCTTTCATAGTCACGGGTGATAAACACAATCTTTCCGACTACACTGCGGTAATTCAAAATCTGTAACAATCTAGATGTCCGTGAGCCTGATTAAGGCCTCATCCGCACAATACATTTAAAGCAGTGTCACACCACTTTAAACCGCCATGGCTTTCCCCAAATAATCCTGGGAGCTATTGGAGCTACAATTCCCTCACAGGGCTGCAATTCTCAGAATGGTTTTTAGCAGTCAAACCCTCTTTGTAGGTAACTCTGGAAATGGTAACTCTGTGAGGGAAATAGGTGTCTCCTAACATCTCTCAGCTCCCTTAACTACTCTTCTTGAGGGGAAGCCATGACGGTTTAAAGTGGTGTGATACTGCTTTATAGTGCAGACGGGGCCCAAGATAGTTTGGGTGGAATTTAAATGTGGACCTATTGAAATTAATGGGCCTAACTTATGTTCATTCATTTCAATAGGTCTCCTCTGAGTAAAAAGTTGAATGGCACTCATAGTCTTAGCATGTGTTATTGGTCATACTTCGTCTCTTGTGTGCATTTAAGTTCCGCATGATGAAAGTGATACAGACATGTTGTATTTCTTAGCTTCCGTGGCCATTTAGCCTCACTGTTTACAGCTTTTTTCTCCATGCCCTTGTACAACATGCCCTACTTGTACGTGCTGATGGCACTTTATGTATCTGAAAAAGTGGGCTCTTTAATTTGCTAAATTATTGTGCTACAAGACTCTTCGCTGGCTTTGCTGCAAGAGGCATGATTACTCCTCTGAAAGACTGGCAAAAATGGCAGTTTTCAGGGAAGTAAGTTCCTTGGTCTTCTCACTGAAGCCTTAGTCACGCAGGCATGTCCAAAGTCCGTTTCGGGGGCCTAATCCAGCCCGCCAGTCGGTTTAATCCAGCCCCTGTGGCAGTTTATTTCCTGGGGTAAAATCTTAAAATACCCTCAACAACTCCAACCCTAAAACAAGCTGAACAACTTCAGTCCTTAAAAAATGTCAACAATTTTGGGGTAAAATCATAAAAAAAGCTGAACAACTTCAATCCTTAAAAAATGTCAACAACTTTGGTTGGCCCTTTGGTCGGCCCCCACAGCCCTTCACTTCATCAAATCTGGCCCTCTTTGAAAAAAGTTTGGACGCCACTACGAAAAAGTACCGTACTCAGTTTTTAAGGCCAAAGAAACAAAATGAGGCCCACCCCTCACAGATGCAGCAAACCCCTCTACTTAAATGGAATCTGTGTGTTTTTGTTGATGCATAAGGAAATAGATTCTTTCTTTCTTTTTATTGAGTTCATTTACAACACATACACACACACACTTGTAAAACTGCACATGAAAATAATAATACACAATCAAAAGGAAAAAAAGACAAACGAAAAACAAAGAAATACAAATAATACATAATAACGTACGGAAACATCTACAAAACAGATAGTCAACCATATATGTGTGTGTGTGTGTGTGTATACACCATATTTCAGTTCTTTTCTTCCAAGAAGGAGACAGTTTACCAAAAATGAAAAGAGAACCGTGTAGAAGATGAAGGAAGTCAGTTGGAGGAAATAGATTATTTCATTCTTTCACAGTGATTTCTGGCCAGTCCGAGAGAGAAAGCAAACTGACATGCGTTGAAAATTAAACTGAGAAACTAGAAATCCATTAGAAAGATTCATTATAACTTCTGCCTGTAGTTTTCTAACTAACACCAAAAGCAACTCGATTCCCACAGAGTGCCCCAAATGACCCCAAATGCGGGTCTCTTGAAAGTCTCTGAAGTCCAACCCAGAACCAGCTGGGTCCCCCCCCCCCTTTTGTTGTTTTCCGGTGCAAGGGGAAGGGAGGGGATGGAGAAACCAGAAATGCTGAGTGGCTTTCTGAACTGTACTGGCTTTTTTCAGTATTTTGAGAGTAAGAGGGTGGGTTTTCCCCCCTTCTTCCTTCAGTTCTTCATTGCGTTAACACCTGGCGAGGAACTCATCTTTCAGAGAGAAAGAAGAGAAGAGAAATACAGACAAAGAAAGAAAGAAAGAAAGAAAGAAAGAGGTAAGGACACAATTTCCCTGTTTTATAAACCAGTTTATAAACCAGTATAAACCAGTCAGTGGGAGCAGGATATTTTTGGCCAAGTGACTTGATAATCTGACACATTCACCCCATCCCTGGCCAGCCCCTATGCAAGTTTATTTTCTAGGGAGGTAAAAAAAGAGAACATTCTCCCTCTTGCTTATAGAAGATAAGTTGTCTTCTGCATTTTAGACAATACACCAGTGGTCAGCAAACTTCTTCAGCAGGGGGCCGGTCCACCGTCGCTCAGACCTTGTGGGGGGCCGGAGTATTTTTTTTTGGGGGGGAATGAATGAATTCCTATGCCCCACAAATAACCCAGAGATGCATTTTAAATAAAAGGACACATTTTACTCGTAAAAACACGCTGCGGGCCGGATTTAGAAGGCGATTGGTACGGATCCGGCCCCCGGGTCTTAGTTTGCCTACCCATGCGCTACACCATTTTCTCTCCAGCGATACAAACGTGACACACACTGGTGCTAGCATTAGCTTGTCAGCGAGGTCTCTAACCTTTTGCTTCTCTTCTTTGAGGGGTTTCATGTTCACCTTTTTATTGAGGGTTCTCTTTATAAATACATAAGCTGTTCGCATTTCTTAGTTCTTTTTGCATACTCTGTGAACAGTATCGAAGGCACTCCAAGCATTCATCTGAAGGCCCTTTCTGTGCAATTGGCTTTGCAAAAAGCAGAGTTACTGATTATGGGTACAGAGCCAATGCACCAACTTTATTTGTACCTCTGAGTGAACACACAGAGTTTGGGAACAGGGACATCAGGTGCGTTCTTGATTCCCCATCTCTCTACCCGTTCAATGAATATTTTTACGAATAGAGCCACTGTGTCTCTCTCCGCATCCTTCTGCTGTGTAATTTGTAATCTGTGCAGCGTTTTTCTAGCTTTGCTTTTGCCGAGCTGCTCCCTATTTTATTCCTCATTTCACCTAATCATCTTTTTGTGTGTGCCTTTATGCAATCCCCCTCAACGCACCGTGGTCCCTGAAATGTCTGACTAAAATTTCTCAAGGCATTTGTTTCCTCTTGCCTTGAAAATTGCTTTAATCATCATCAGCCAAGACAGAATTTCCTGCTTTAGCACACTCACATTTTCTTCAATTTTAAGCAAAGGTTTCTCCCAGTAGGGATTCCAACCCTATTTTGCAGTGAGAGAATAACCTGAAATTCTACAGCCCTAACCAGAACACAGGATCCATCCAGGACACGTTGGTGCCTCAAGCAGAAAATCCAGATGGCATCCTTATAGAACACACAATTTAACATGGAGGACAAACATGCTTCATTGAAATGAGGGGAGAATGTGCAAGGGCATGTTAATTTCAGTGGGCCTTTTGCATAATATTAATAATTTTATAATAATTTTATTTATATGCTGCCCATCTGACTGGTTTGCCCCAGCCACAACTAAAGATTGGAAATTTGTGACACTTTTAGATTCTTCAGGAAGAATGGGAGTTCCCTATAGAATAGGTAGAGGAATTCCATTTCCATCCATGACTTATCCTCACTATGAATCAGGGATAAGACTGTCTTGGTGGATTTTGCCTTGTAGATCAATTGTTTCAGTCTCCGACTCATCTGCTTTTAAAGATATCAGAAATGGCCGCTTCACCTTGCCTCATACTACAGCTAACATCAGAAGCAAGCGAGATAAACCATGTGTTAAATGGTTTAAAAGCTATCATTTTCACATACACCTTAATCAAATTTAAATCTGGATTCTGGTTTATTGGAAACCCTTTTCATCATTCATGTATGCACAAAAAAGAGCACAACATGCTGACGAGTGACAAATCTACACATTTTTCCATAGGGGGACAAAGGTCTGCACTGCTGCCGCCCCCCCCCCCCCCACATAGGATGCTATTTTGCCACTTCTTCCAACCTGCTGCCTAGGGCACATATCCCCTCTCACCCCCGCCTGATCCGAGCCAGAGGCTGTCAGGGACAGAGGACAGCATGTTTGAAAATGCTTTTATACTGCATCACTCACAGAGCCCCTTCTAAGTCCAGATAGATTTTGCTTTACAAATACTTCAGTTATCTCCTTCTAGTTGAGCCACTAAGTGGAAGCAAGGAGTTAACAGCACAGACCCTCCAAGTATCCCTATTTTCCAGGGACATCCTTGATTTAGAGAAGCCGTCCCAGTTTCTGATTTGATCCCAGAATGTCCCGCTTTTCCTTAGGATGTCCCTATTTTAATAGGAGAAATGTTGGAGGGTGTAGAGTTATCCGACCCCCAAGCAGTCTGAAGGCAATCCTGTATAGGGAAGGGTTTTTCTTAAATGTTTTATTATGTTTTTATATATGTTGGAAGCTGTCCAAAGTGGCTGGGGCAACCCAGTAATATGTGTGGGGTATACATAGTACAATTATCATTATGGAATGGAATGTCCCTATTTTAATCAGAAAAATGTTGGCTGGTATAACAGCATAATAAAACAGAAATGCAATGCAAAGGAAGGGACAAGACAAAAGAAAAGGGAAAACCTAAGGCAAAATAAAAAATGCATTGGGACATTATGTTTACTTGTAGATGAGTATATTGATTCTAAAGCACATAACATAACTCTGTGCTGTACATAAATCAAATTGGAGATGGACTTTGCAATATCAATGTTTTATCAAAAGGCATGCATTTACTCCGGAGATTTTAGCAAATGCCCTTGGCCATTACAAGAATATTCTGTATGCTCAGAGGCATTGTATTTAGAAGAACTCAGGTAGTAGATGTTGTTCCTCATTCTCTGTCTAATTGCTCTATTCATAAAGCGATTAGACTCTGGGATTTTCTTCCCCTCTTAGTTCCTTTTGACCCCTAATCCAATCTGCAAAAAGTTTCTGGTTTTTAACTGGTAAGTAAAGCTAGGCTGCTCATGTGAAAAGCAGTCTCTTTTATTATTAGCAGCAGGAAGGCAATTTTTAAGGAACATTCACGTGATAAGATTGCTTTATGCACACCTGACTTTTAATAATTCAGTTATGGATTTGCATTTAATTATGCTGTGCCTATTTGGTTTTTGTATGCACAACGTGACAAACTAGCATGCTGAATTCCTAAACACACACACACACACATTGAAAGGCTAGGATGGTGCATGTTGTTGTTTAGTCGTTTAGTCGTGTCCGACTTTCAGCGGCGTAGCGTGGGTTGTCAGCACCTGGGGCAAGGCAAGTAATTTGCGCCCCCTAATCCGGGGCAAGGCAAGTAATTTGCACCCCCTAACCTGCCGCCGCTGCCAGCTTCTTCTTGCTGCTGCCTGGTCTGGTCTGGTGTGGTTCTCTCCCGCGCTGAGCGGCCGCTGCACTGTCCCTCCCCCAGATAGTCCCTCGCTCTCTCTCCGCACTGCACGCCTGGCACCCACCCCCTCCACAGTGGGCGGCGACCCAGCGGCTCGGATCGGATTCGCACAGCCAGCACTGCAGTGAGAGAGAGTGAGTGAGCCAGGTAGGGGCAGAGAGCTGCGAGTGCAAGCGCACCCCCCCAGATGTTGCGCCCGGTGCGGCCGGCCCCCCCGCACCCCCCACGCTACGCCACTGCCGACTCTTCATGACCCCCTGGACCAGAGCACGCCAGGCACTCCTGTCTTCCACTGCCTCCTGCAGTTTGGTCAAACTCATGCTGGTAGCTTCAAGAACACTGTCCCACCATCTCGCCCTCTGCCGTCCCCTTCTCCTTGTGCCCTCCATCTTTCCCAACATCAGGGTCTTTTCCAGGGAGTCTTCTCTTCTCATGAGGTGGCCAAAGTCTTGGAGCCTCAGCTTCAGGATCTGTCCTTCCAGTGAGCACTCAGGGCTGATTTCCTTCAGAATGGAGAGGTTTGATCTTCTTGCAGTCCATGGGACTCTCAAGAGTCTCCTCCAGCACCAGAATTCAAAAGCATCAATTCTTCGGCGATCAGCCTTCTTTATGGTTCAGGTCTCACTTCCATACTGGGAAAACCATAGCTTGAACTATACGGACCTTTGTTGACAAGATGATGTCTCTGCTTTTTGAGACGCTGTCTAGGTTTGTCATTGCTTTTCTCCCAAGAAGCAGGCGTCTTTTGATTTCGTGGCTGCTGTCACCAGCTGCAGTGATCATGGAGCCCAAGAAAGTAAAATCTCTCACTGCCTCCATTTCTTCCCCTTCTATTTGGCAGGCGGTGATGGGATGGTGCATAGTTCCCTCTTAAATAGCCTCTGGCAAGTAGGAAGCTACTACTGCATTTCCCTCAAGAGCAGTAACCAATAGCCCTCAAACAGGGTATTGCCCCCAAACAGGGTGCCAGTGCTAGATGCTTTGCATTGCTGGATCCACTTCAAAGCTCCTCAGATTTCCCAAGGTGCCAGCACAGGGGTGGGGAGGTGGGGAATTATCCAGTGAAGCACCCTGGCCAGCAGAGATGCAAATACAGCAATGAATCCCCTGCTTCTTGTCTCCAGTCCTCTCCTCACATTAGGATTGCTCTGCCCAACTGCAGTCCTAAACACACCTACCCCAATAGGGCTTACTTCTGAGTAGGAATGCGGAGGTTTGCACTGTACTAGACCTACCATGCATTTGATGCAGTGGGATGTAATTCATGAAAGCTAATGCCGTAATAAAATCTGCACATGGGGAAAGGGGCAAAAATTTAGAAAATAAACAGCCAGCACTGTGGCAAGTGGATGCATAAATTGGACAGTGCTAATATCAGACTTCAAAACTGTATAAATATAGAAAGAAAGAAAGAAAGAAAGAAAGAAAGAAAGAAAGAAAGAAAAGAAACAAGCAGGAGCTCAGATTTCTTGAGAAAAGGCTCAGGAATGAAATTCTTATAAATGCAATAAATGTAACTTAACTCATCATCCTGATTTTTTAAATAAAAAATAGCTTTGTTTTCTTCAAATTTCCCACCATGTTTCAATCTCTGGCCCCAAACAGGGTCAAGAGAAAACTGAGGGCGAAGAAATAAAGCTTTTCCATTTCTGCTCCAGTCCTTCATGGCTCAGTTTTTTACCACACATAGAACTGAGCACTGTAGGCTTCTCCAACACTCCAGAGGAACATAAAAACTTTTATAGGACTCTCTGGCTTATGAGAAACAGGATTCCCAGCCTCAGGCTTTTTCTCAGTGAGTAAGATGTGCGAGTGCAGACAGTGCTTTCTCTCAGCATGACAGGAATGTATTCACTGTGTTCAGGTTTCTCGGCCATCATAATCCGAAGAGGCAGATGTGTCTGCTAGCCTAGGTCCTTCGGCTGCTGTGATGCAGGCGGGTGGTTAATCAGGGAACTGGCCACAGCACACCAGCATTAAAGGAGAAATGAAACCTTTTCATGCAAAGAGATCCACTAAATGGCTTTGTAATAACAAATGGCCTACCGTGGGGCATCTGCCTGTGCTTTTCAATCTCACGCAGTGCGGCCTGAGAAAAAACTAATTAAATAGTGAAAGGCCTCATGTCATGGCAGCCAAGAGATGCATCTTGGTATCTCCATTGCATACCCGCATGTACTGCTCTGGCCTTGCCACCTCCTGCTGGGGGCAGGAGTAGTATATTTAGCTACAAACTCTGTGGAAACCATTCAGAACGAATGTTGAATAAACAGGTCATCCGGAAGCGGGATTGGATCCCACTGAGATCAGTGAAACTTACTTCTGAGTGAATGTGTAGAGTAGTGGTTCTCAAGCTTTATTCCGTGGGCCACACTTTTAAAATTAAAAAATTGCTAGCGCAACACCAATTTTTTTTTATGGATAAGAAATACATTGGAAAACAAAAGGAAACATTGGTAATCATTGATTTATAACACAAAGCACAACTACTTTATAATATGATCATGGGACATACAGAAAGTATCAAACAATGCAGTTACATCAATAACTCGAATCATTCCCAAAATATAAACGTGCCTCTTGCGTATGTACTTTAAGTATGTATGCAAGCTCAGTGAGAGGTGTGAGCTTGCTTTTGCCAGGAAATTTCATTTATATGAGGTTTGATTTGAGGCGAACTCTCATCTCCTCATCAATACAAAGAGGCCTTTCTCGTTTCTGATCTTTCATATTTGTCAGAGTTTAAAATCGCAGTTCACAACAATATGCCATAGAGAACTATATAAGAACCGCAAATGCTCTTGAACAGAGGCATGGATACTGTTTCTGGTTGCATTCCCCCCCCCTCCAATTTTTTTATACTGTACTGTACTGAAATGTTCAAATGTTTATTTGATTGTCCTTGAATCTTCTGGCCACACTTGCTATCCTCTCCTACCACATCCTTTGAGAACCACTGATGTAGAGTCAAACTGCCATGATATTGGCAGTTCTGTGACAGAAATCGTGTGTCTTTTTATTTTTCAAAAAACACCTGCAGGTGGGGGGATACTTTGTCCCCCTAAATTTTACCAATGGATGCAAATAGTAGCCTCAGATTGGGAGGGAAATTATCAGTGGGAAAACAGCCTGGGGAGGAATGGTTCAAGTCCCTACCTCACACTACAGTCCTGACTCCACCACACACACAAAACCCAGCAGTGCTTTTTGTAAATGAAAATGACGTTTGGGGTGTCTTTTCCCCCTTTCCTTCCACCTGAAACTTCACACCCCATCCTGTGAGGTCTGAGCAGGACTACAAGGCTGGCAGGAGCCCTGAACAGGAGGACTTGTCCTAGGAATAGGGATACGCAGCAACATTTTGGTGCTTCATGTCTCACTTGCTAGTAAAGGGATATATAAGTGTTAAAAATACAAAAAGTAACACTTAAGCATTTAAAAAACACTATGATACATATCAGGACCTGGCTGACACTGCGGGTTAAGCCACTGAGCCTAGGGCTTGCCAATCAGGAGGTCGGCGGTTCGAATCCCCGTGATGGGGTGAGCTCCCGTTGCTCTGTCCCAGCTTCTACCAACCTAGCAGTTCGAAAGCACGAAGTGCAAGTAGATAAATAGGTACTGCTCCAGCGGGTAGGTAAATGGTGTTTCTGTGCGCTGCTCTGGTTCACCAGAAGCAGCTTAGTCATGCTGGCCACATGAACCGGAAGCTGTACGCCGGCTCCCTCGGCCAATAAAGCGAGATGAGCGCCACAACCCCAGAGTCGGCCACGACTGGACCTAATGGTCAGGGGTCCTTTATAATACATATCCCAATAGTACCCTTAGCACAATAGATGAAAAGCATAGAACTTAAAACCAAGAGCCAGCCCAATACATTTTGCTACCTGAGGCAAAGGACAAGATGGCACAACCTCCCCGTTCCATATTCAGAAGCTGACTGGGTGGGCAGCACAATCCTACTCCATCACTGCCGATGGGATTGCCAGTATTGCACCTGAGGCAACTAAAAGGGTCTGGCACAGGCTTTGCCTTTTGTCCACCAATGGAGAGGAACAGCTCACGGATTGAGAAGAAACAGCCAGGACAGCTTCCCTGCAGCATCTGCCGCCTGAGGCCGTTGGCTCCCTCTGCCTAATGAGAGAACCGGTGCAGCCTAAAAGCTAGAGAGCGGTAACATTTTTGATGTTCATATAACTTCCACACCCATCCAAATAGCCTGCAGATGTCAAGCCACAGGAAAACCCTTCTGATTTAGGAAGAACTTTACCTCACTGGCGAAGACATCAAACAGCTCTCCCTGGGGAGTAAATACTACAAAGTGAGCACCATGACAAAGAAGAGGCTGCTCCTCCGCTTCACAATCTTTATCTGGCTATAGTGTAGAATAAGGAGCAGGGCCTCTCTGGCAAGGCCACTATAGGGAGGAACGTTCTTATTGGCATCCGTCTCTCTCAAGAAATAATGGAGTGCGCCTCGGCAGGGTGAAGTCAAACCACTGCATTAGTGTCTCAGAAGTGACCTCCTTGGAGTACAAGCCTAAGCAGTGTGTCTGGAGGTCCTGGGCTGCCCAGGTGACAAGACCCTCCTCTTGGCCTCACTGATGGGGTCCAAAGGAAAGCAGAGCAATATGTTTGGTACCAGCTTGGCTCCAGGAGTTGCCAGGAGGTGTACAAGGCGCTTCCAACCGTCTTAGGGACATCTCTCCGGATTTGTGTAGGGTTCAGCTCTTAGCCTTTTCTTCTCTCGAAGATATCCCACAAGGCAGCGGAGATTTGGGTTCAGAGTTTTCCTCCGTCTAGATGGGCTATCTTCCCAGGTGGACAAGCCTCATCTGCCCCTCACTTCCCTCTACAGCACATGATGCAGAAACCATCTGCTTCTTGACCATTGGATCGACTATTGGTCTTGTACAGGAGCCTGTCATCACATGCAGGGGAACAGGAGTGTTAGCTTGGCCCCGCAACTGTGGGTGCCCGGGACTGTGGGTGCCATGCATAATAACAGCAACAACAACAACAGCAGCAACAACAACAAGAAGAATAATTTGTTATTTATACCCCTCCCATCTGGCTGGGCTTCCCCAGCCACTCTGGGCGGCTTCCAACAAAATATTAAAATACAGTAATGCATCAAACATGAAAAGCTTCCCTAAATGCAGTGTGTGTGGCCCTGGCACCAAAATTTACAGGGGTGCCCAGCCCCTTCTTGGGAAATTTTGTGGGTGCTCAGGCCCCCAGCCCCCCAGGGAGTTGAAACGTATGCAGGGGAAGTCCTTAATTCACTGACCTACCCTCTGCTGGTTTAGCCGGCCAGTCGAAACCGTTCCTGGGGTGTGGCCACTCTAGCATGCTAGCAGTTTCTAGGAACCACAGGTGCAGAGAGTGCAGAGTGGGATCAAAGGTGGACGAACTACCCCAGAAGGAGCATGATGTGCCCCCCCCACCAAAGGTACTACCATTTCCCTAGCACCCCATACCCCCGCCGGGAAGAATGAAGTGTACAATTTTACTGGTGCTCTTAGTACTTAATGCTATAGACATTGAGCATAGAACCATAGAGATTTTTCATGCAGGGCTGGTCTGAAAAGCTACTTGATATTTTCTGAAAAGACCAGTTGCCCTTACGATAGCACCTTCTCTTTTGGGTGCCTAATTTCATTTTTCATCTCAAGCTCTTCCTGAGCACTTTGGCCAGGCAGGTGATAGTATCTCCCCTGTACTTTCATGGAGTGAAACTGCCGTGGTAGATGTATAAAGGGTAAAGGGGACCCCTGACCATTAGGTCCAGTCGTGACCGACTCTGGGGTTGCGACGCTTATCTCGCTTTATTGGCCGAGGGAGCTGGCATACAGCTTCCGGGTCATGTGGCCAGCATGACTAAGCCGCTTCTAGCGAACCAGAGCAGCGTATGGAAACGCCGTTTACCTTCCCACCAGAGTGGTACCTATTTATCTACTTGCACTTTGACGTGCTTTTGAACTGCTAGGTTGGCAGGAGCAGGGACCAAGCAACAGGAGCTCACCCCGTCGCGGGGATTCGAACCGCCGACCTTCTGATCGGCAAGTCCTAGGCTCTGTGGTTTAACCCACAGCGCCACCCACAGCGCCTGGTAGATGTATACTACAGACTTAAGTAGTATAAAGTGAATTTTAATTGTCAGGGCTTGCCATGGGAATGAACGTGGAGAGTACCCTTCAAGAAAAGTCCTTAGTTCCATACACCACAACAGAAGTACCAGCACTGATGGTTAAAGCACTTGACATCTGTACTGTTAGAATGACTACATTTTAAAAAATTCACAAAAGCTGTATTTTGTGAATGTTTTACAGCTGGTGTTTTGAATAATGTTACCAAATATGGTATCAAGGCTCAAAATCCTAAGCACACTTACAAGAGCCATTGAACTCAGTGGGATTTATTTAGTAAGCATGTGATGAATCACTTTGTAAAAATAATATTAAAAAATCAGTGAAGAGTCTTCTGAAACTTCTGCTGATTCCCCCCCCGAGTCGTTTATTATCTTTGTTATTAGTATATATTTATAACACGCCTTTTCCCCTGATGAGACTCAAGACAGCTTACAGATATAAACAAGAACCACTAAACACATAGAAAAATCGATCATTAAAATACAATTAAACATTGATAGAATTAAAACAATTTACAAATATAAAATCAATAATCAAAACATATCAATAATTACAATAAAAACATGAAGTGGACTTTAACCTTCAAAAGCTTGTGCCATAATAAATTTGGTACCGTTTAAAGTTTGAGTAAACATAAGGTAAAGGGACCCCTGCCCATTAGGTCCAGTCGTGGCCGACTCTGGGGTTGCGGCACTTATCTCGCTTTATTGGCCGAGGGAGCTGGCGTATAGCTTCCGGGTCATGTGGCCAGCATGACTAAGCCGCTTCTGGCGAACCAGAGCAGCGCACGGAAACGCCGTTTACCTTCCCGCCGGAGCGGTACCTATTTATCTACTTGCACTTTGACGTGCTTTCGAACTGCTAGGTTGGCAGGAGCTGGGACTGAGCAATGGGAGCTCACCCCGTCGCGGGGATTCGAACCACCGACCTTCTGATCGACAAGTCCTAGGCTCTGTGGTTTAACCCACAGCGCCACCCGTGTCCCCCAGAGTAAACATACAACAGGATAAATTTGTTAATCTTAAATGCTAACAAATTTATTACGGCATACTTTCATGAGCTTGAGTATATTTCATCACGTGCATGATGTTTTATCCGCAGTTGGCAGTAACTATTTTCATTTATTCTCACTGTTTTCATTTTTCTCTCTACACCCATGTAGATCCCCCATACCAGTCAAATGAGGATACCATTTCATGTATTTGATGAAATAGACTTGAGTCAATGAAAGCGTACCCTCCAAATGTCCTGATTTTCCAGGAACAGTCCCGGAATGGCAGAAGCCGTCACTATTTTCATCAGTGAAAATGTTGGAGGGGATGGACTAGGATGTCCCTATTTTCATCTGAGAAACATTGGAGGAGATGGGAAAGTCTTTTCCATAATACATGTATTAGTCTTTAAGGTGCTAGCAGTTTACTCAGAAGAAAGTCCCATTTCGTTCAATGGGATGTACTCCCAATCCCAAGTAAGTATTCATAGGAGTGTGTGCTTAGTTTACAATCACATTTCTGGCCGTAGTATTGCTTTTGGTGGCAAAGACTTGGAGAACTAATGTCAGTAAATACGTAAAAGTTAGGAAGATGTCAAAGAGAAAAACTTGATCGCTTCAGCATTCAAATTACAATGGAAACTTGCATATTAAAAATCAAGATCTTTATCTTATGGAAATGTATAGGACATCAACAACAAGTTTCATTATCACTGTAATTTTTCATTATTATTTTTTTCATTTCTGTTGACTTCGTAAAGTCATCAGTACCTTAACACACTCACAGTCTGTTTAACAGTCAGATAATGATGTGGGTTTTATTGGCATTAACGGATTTTCCCACAATTCTTGGATGACTTATTTTTCCAGTGATTTTTTTTTGGGGGGGGGGAGGTATTTATTTAATTGCATCCCACATTTTGGCTGCAGTCCAAAAGCAGTTTGCAACATTTATAAAATGCAATAGATATATAATAGAAACTATAGCCTTTAGAGCTGCCTTCCTCAACCTAGTACCCTACAGATGTTTTGAACTACAATTCCCGTCATCACATGCTGGCTGAGGTTTATGATGGGAGTTGTCGTTTGAAACATCTGGCTGGGGAAGGCAACTTTAAGCCACTTCAGTTATGGTGGACAGAGCACAAATTTTTTCTTTGATGTATTGTAAGGTATTGTTTTGTTTTGTTTAATTCTTTATTGTTCTCTTGCTTTTGCTGTAACTTGTAAACTCTTAATAAATATCTTTTTTTTAAAAAGAGAAATATAGGGATGCTTAAGGTCTTGCCATTGGGACGCGGGTGGCGCTGTGGGTTAAACCACAGAGCCTGGGACTTGCCGATCAGAAGGTCAGCAGTTTGAATCCCCACGACGGGGTGAGCTCCCGTTGCTTGGTCCCTGCTCCTGCCAACCTAGCAGTTCAAAAGCACGTCAAAGTGCAAGTAGATAAATAGGTACCGCTCCAGCGGGAAGGTAAACGGTGTTTCCGTGCGCTGCTCTGGTTCGCCAGAAGCGGCTTAGTCATGCTGGCCACATGACCCGGAAGCTGTACGCCAGCTCCCTCGGCCAATAAAGCGAGATGAGCGCCGCAACCCCAGAGTCGGTCACGACTGGACCTAATGGTCAGGGGTTCCCTTTACTTTACCTAAGGTCTTGCCATATTATCAGTATGAGACGTTCCCACAAGACAACACATTTTTCTGAACTTCTTTCCTCCTTTTTTCTGTCGCATGTGAATTTTAATGTGGGATGGGTTGATGTGGAATAGAAACAGAGTACACACGGTGGCCAGTGTTAGTTTTGTTTGCTTTGGTGACTGTTGTTGGCATCTGTCTGTCTCGAAGACAATGGCATGCACTGCTGAGGGTCCTGGGCTGCTCTTGTGTACACTCTGACTTGTGTAATAAACAAAAATCTGCCCTTATACCCTTATGGGGAACACAAGAGCCCTTATCGAGTCCTTTGTAGGTTCTCCATCAGTCGGAGAAAATAGCAGAGGCCAACCATAGAATATTGAGAAGCAAAGCAGCTCGTAAGCCTGATCTTTATTGAACTGTTGCAACAGGGTGCTCCCCTCACACGCAGGAAAGGAGGAGGACCAAGAACAAAGGTGTCCCTGCCCTTATATATACATTTTGAATTGCCTTCCCTGGAGCTCAAGACCACCCCTCCATACATCATACATACATCACAGAAGGGGTGTAACCCAAGACCACCCCCCCACAAACATCATAACTACATCACAGAAAAGGCGGTCTACAACAGAAATCTGAGTGCGTTGTTTATCTCCTGTCTGGCAGGTTACCTGTTAATGGTCACTTAATTGGATACCCTGGGGTGCCTGGCCAGTCTTTTGTAATGACAAATAGTTCTTGAGCCAGGTCACAGGCTCACCCTATTCATACACAGACATACCCTTAAGACAGGATTTGTGAAGGAAAAGACAACGGGGAGGCTTTTCCATTTTCCTTCGACCTTGCAGAGAAATATTTGAGGTCAACTTGGAAGGCACAAAATGGTTTCAGGACTTTTTCTGTGGGGTTTGAGACATGTGGTTTATATATGCAGTTATGAACATGATATATATATAAGGTAAAACCTTACTGTTATATTGGCAGAACTTTTTCAGTTTCATGATTCTGGGCTTTGCAAATTAAGAAAAATGCACTGAAAGCAGTTGTTGTCTACAAACTGCTAAATTTTAGATGCCCAGGGTCAATACATCCCATTTTAAATATTTTCAAAGCAAAACAATTTTTTGGTGTGGAAATCTGGGGCTTTGCTGATCTTCCTGAAATGTTGAGAGTTCAAAGCCACTTTTTCAGTAGGCTTTTCAGAGTTTCTGAATTTACCCCACTGTATCTAATCAGCTGAGCCTTGCGTATGGAAATTATTTCTGGTTTAATATATGTTAGGTAAAGGTAAAGGGACCCCTGACCATTAGGTCCAGTCGTGGCCGATTCTGGGGGTGCGGCACTCATCTCGCTTTACTGGCCGAGGGAGCTTCCGGGTCATGTGCCCAGCAGGACTAAGCCGCTTCTGGCGAACCAGAGCAGCGCACGGAAATGCCGTTTACCTTCCCGCCGGAGCGGTACCTATTTATCTACTTGCACTTGACATGCTTTTGAACTGCTAGGTTGGCAGGAGCAGGGACCGAGCAACGGGAGCTCACCTCGTCGCAGGGATTCGAACTGCCGACCTTCTGATTGGCAAGTCCTAGGCTCTGTGGTTCAACCCACAGTGCCACCTGCGTACCAATATATGTTAGGATGGCTAATTATTAGTGCAGACTAAGCCAGATGATGAAATACAGGCTTCTTAAGATCTGTCTAGAAAAGCAGAGGACACTTTCTCTAGGAAACATTTGGTTACAAAATCTTTCAGAACTACTTCCAAACTTGGGATTTTCTGTACAGGCATTGAATCCATGGGGAAATGATACCAAAATTTCTTTAAATAAAGAATCTTGGGTGTAGGAGCACAAACAGACATAATGGTCCTCAGATCCTCAAGAACATAAAAATTCATAGCAAAAGCAAAGCATCAACTTCAATATAAAAAATATCAGTTGCATTCCATAATAATGGTGTATCAGAAACCTTTTACCCAAGTTGTTCAGGCAACTAAGGATCAAAAGGGCAATAGACATGAGAGGCTGAAGGCCAAGAACCTGTTTAGGCAGACCAGCATCAAAGGACCAGAGGGAAGTGCCGAATCAGAGGACAGACATTTGCTTGAAGAAGTGTCAGAGGACAATCCTGTCTTGAGGGGAGTCCTCCGGTTCAGCTTCCACCAAACTGGTGCCCTCCAGATGCTAATCTTCATCCACCCCAGCCACCAGCACAGCCACACAGGAAGATTATTGCAGGCAAATAACAACAACAACAACAACAACAACAACAACAATAATTTATTATTTGTACCCTGCCCATCTGGCTGGGTTTCCCCAGCCACTGTGGGTGGCTTCCCACAAAGATTAAGAATACATTAAAATGTTACACATTAAAAACTTCCCTGAACAGGGCTGCCTTCAGATGTCTTCTAAATGTCAGGTAGTTGTTTCTTTCCTTGACGCCTGATGGGAGGGCGTTCCACAGGGCGGGCGCCACTACCGAGAAGGCCCTCTGCCTGGTTCCCTGTAGCTTTGCTTCTCGCAGGGAGGGAACCACCGGAAGGCCCTTGGCGCTGGACCTCAGCATCCGGGCAGAACGATGCGGGTGGAGACGCTCCTTCAGGTATACTGGGCCGAGGCCGTTTAGGGCTTTAAAGGTCAGCACCAACACTTTGAATTGTGCTCGGAAACGTACTGGGAGCCAACGTAGCAAATGATGGATGATTATTTAAATCAGCCTTCCTCAACCTGTTGCCTCCCCCCCCCCCAAGCTATGTTGGCTGAGGCTGATGGGAGTTGTTGTCCTAAGCCAGGTTGGCGAAGACTGATCTAGCTGAAGGGCTGCCTCACCCAAGTCTGGTTTAAAGATAATGAATGCTAAGAAGGGGATCAGGAGCCTCACAGTTGTCCACCAGCAGTTAACACCTGGGCAGCAGACAAAACAGGCACACATGTCACCTGTGTCCCTTGCTTAGTTCCCCCACACTGTTGAAGTCCCTGGTAGTTGCCTCTAGGTAGAAATGAAAATGTCAGGAGATATGACCAAGGATCTCCCAGGCCTCATCTTATTTTGGCCGTAAGGTCTACTGGGCTCCAGGCTTCGAATTAATGTTTCGGTCTGGAAATGGCAAATATCTTGTTGTCGTCCTGGAGGGTGGTGTGGAAGAAACAGAAACCCACAGATAGAGCCCCGCAAGCAGAGCCTCTTATCATTTCTCAGCAGGTTCCTGAACAAAAACCTCAGCCGCAAACAAGAGCAGAGCAAGAAGAAAACCACAAGGCCATGGGGGCGGGCTGAGAAAAACAGAGGAAGGGTTGTGCAGGAGCGCACAAACACATGACAAAAGACCTTGTTTATGTAACCCTTGCACACACAAAGGAGCGGTTAAGAGTCCTGTATTGTATTTCTCCACAAAATAAAAAGCAGGTTGCATACCTGCGGCTTTATAGGTCATGCTTTGCCTTCTCTGCTTAGGAGAGAGGAACACAGCATAGAGCCTTGTCCCTGCTGTCAGTGGTATACCAAGCAACCCCGTGGAAATTGCTCTTCTCCTCTCCAGGCGTTGTTGTGTGAAACAGGCTCTGAAGAAGCTATGCAGCCTGTCCTGTCATTCCACTGAGAGACCAGCTTCAGTTTCAGCAGTGCCCAACACCGCCTTGGATTTAAACCTCAGTGCCCATGTGGCTTCTGAAGGTTCAGTGCCACCAACTATGTGTGCCAAACTAGCCGCCAAGTGAGCTTCTAAATAACTTTAAAAGTATAAGATCCCAGCACACAGGCATTCTGCATCGGTCTCAGCGGAGTCTAAGCTCTCGGGAAGAGGCGTGGAAAGGACTGTTCCTCTACTCCACCCAATGGTACTACTTATCCCAGTTCCATTCTTGAACCCTTCACTAACACCGCGGCTTAGTCAAGGTTGATGACCTTAATGCCAGTGCTGCTGTCTCAACCAGAGTCTGTGCTCCAGAGGTTTTTATCTTGGTTTCATATGCCTTTCATTTAGTATTCATTTGCAACCTCTGGCAGCATTACTATGCTGGCTAGATTCTGGGTTCCATGTTGGAGGGAGATAACTTGCGATGGTAGGCTTGACTTCTCCTAAAACTCAGGAGGAGTTGGAGAAGACTCTTGAGAGTCCCATGGACTGCAAGAAGATCAAACCTCTCCATTCTTAAGGAAATCAGCCCTGAGTGCTCACGGGAAGGACAGATCCTGAAGCTGAGGCTCCAAGACTTTGGCCACCTCATGAGAAGAGAAGACTCCCTGGAAAAGACCCTGATGTTGGGAAAGATGGAGGGCACAAGGAGAAGGGGACGACAGAGGACGAGATGGTGGGACAGTGTTCTCGATGCTACCAGCATGAGTTTGACCAAACTGTGGGAGGCAGTGGAAGACAGGAGTGCCTGGCGTGCTCTGATCCAGGGGTCACAAAGAGTCAGACATGACTAAACAACTAAACAACAACAACAAAACTCAGGATGTTTCTCCTGTCAGGAAGGCACACCAAGATATATGTCCCTTTTGCCCTTTTATATCAAATACTACCCTTAGGATTCAGTACCAAAAAAACCTTAATTCGTTTAGATTAACAGACAGGTGGGATTTCTCTGTCTCTCATTCACACACACACGTACATGTACACTGGATACTCCTTAGTGAGTTCACCTTTCTGATTTATCCAGACAGGATACCCCTACCTCATCCACTAGATAGGCTAGTAACCTACTGGCAGTAAGCTTTGTCATTTTCTTTGCGACATTGTTGACCCCACCTTACCATCCTACACTGTCAATGTTGGCTTCATCACAACCATCCACCATATTGTGGCCACCTCTGGCCGTCTCTCCAACTGTGGTCCCAGTTAATATATGCTATGACTGCAGTATCAGTACTACTGCATCTGCTGTCACATCTACCTGATGCAACCTATTGCAACCACTTCACCATGATAGCTCCTCCAGAGACCACAGCTCAGCTTCTCAGCATTCACCTTCTTTACATGAATCTGCCTTGTGTTCCGAAGGAGCCACTAAATCCTTTGACTGTGACCTGCACATTGTATATGCGACCCAAAACCAATCACTCTACCAGAGCATTTAAAGCGTTACTCAGAGAACATCCTTCAGGTAGCATAGGCTCTGAGTCAAAACTGCAACAAGCCTCTCCTGTGATCCACTGACCTGTGTTCCAGTTTGTTTCAGCAAAAACAGCAGTATCATTAGCCTTGATTATGCTCCCAGTTCTCATGCAGGGAACTAGACAGCTTTGAGATAAACTCTTGTACCTCCTTTCCATTACAGTGGTACCTCGGGTTACAGACGCTTCAGGTTACAGACGCTTCAGGTTACAGACTCCGCTAACCCAGAAATATTACCTCGGGTTAAGAACTTGGTGTTATGTACTGAAGTTCTCACCCTGGGCCAGAAGGGGGATACTGTAGATAGTTTTCACTCAGGTCCACATATGCAAATAAGGGATTGAAAGTGACATTCAGTGATTGGATAGTTATAGAAAATGGTTACTGTTGCGTTCTAGTGGAGCTCTATATAAGCAGGCTGGCTGAACCCTTCAGTTCAGTTCTGTTCTGGCCTGTGAATAAACAAGAGCTGTTTGAAGAATCGTTGTGTCGTCCGATATGTTCACCCACAACTTAACATTTTGCTTCAGGATGAGAACAGAAATTGTGCTCAGATGGCGTGGCGGCAGCAGGAGGCACCATTAGCTAAAGTGGTGCTTCAGGTTAAGAACAGTTTCAGGTTAAGAACAGACCTCCGGAACGAATTAAGTACTTAACCTGAGGTACCACTGTATTTTGATTTGACAAAAGCCCTGTTGGATGATACCAAAGGCCCATCTGCTCCAACATCCTCTTCTCACAGTGGTCAACAACATGCGGATGTGAAGCCTGCAAACTGGACCTGAGTGCAACAGCGCTCTTCCCGCTTGTGCTTCCCAACAACAGGTATTCAGAGGCTTACTGCTATGTTTGTTTGTTTGTTTGTTTGTTTGTTTGTTTGACGCCCATCTGGCTGGGTTGCCCCAGCCACTCTGGACAGCTTCCAACAAATTAAAAACATTAAGCACAGTAAAATCAAACATTAAAAACTTCCCTATGGGTGCAACTACCAAGAAGGTCCTCTGCGTGGTTCCCTGTAATCTCACTTCTCTCACTTCTTGCAGTGAGGGAACTGCCAGAAGGCCCTCGGAGCTGGATCTCAGTCTCCGAGCTGAACGATGGGGGTGGAGACGTTCCTTCAGATATACAGGGCTGAGGCCATTTAGGGCTTTAAAGGTCAGCCCCAACCCTTTGAATTGTGTTTGGAAATGTGCTTCCAACAGTGGGGACAGAACATATCCAGCGTGGCTAGTAGTCATTGATAGTCTTATCCTCCAGGAATTTGTCTAATCCTCTTTTAAAGCTGCCCACATTGAAGGCTATTATTGACTCTTGTGAGAGTGAATTCCATAGTGTAACATGCTGTATATAGAAGTACTTCCTTTTCTCTGTCCAGAAACTTCCAACATCCAGCTTCATTAGATGGTGATAGTATTATGGGAGAGGGGGAAAACAGTTTTCTCTATTCCCCTTCTCCACCCATGTATAATCTCTTGCCATGTCCTCTACCTGTTTTCTGAACTAAAAATCTCCTTATGTGGCAGCATTTCCTCATAGGGGGGAAATACATACAAAGTACATGTGACTTTCTTTTTCAACACCGTAACTCCCTTGCTGTCAGTCATGTTTTATTCCTCGCCCATGCTGGTTTCTCACATATTGAACTTTCAAAATTGTGCATAGCTAGATTAATACTTGGGGAAATGTGCCAAACTTTTATGCTATACTCAAGGAAAATCAAAATAAGCTTTTAAAAGCTAACCTTCACCTTTCAAAGAGACTGTTGGCACAGCCTGCCATGCAGCAGAGTATCATTCGAAGGCAATTTTACTATCTGGACAAAGGATGAAGGGCAGGAAGACCTATTCTAAATTTTCAGGATGATAAGTTATTTATCCAACTAAGGAAGTTTCGGATGGTCTGTCTTGCTGAGATCTTAACACTCATCAGCAATTCAACATGATTGAGCTCTGTGACTTCAAGGTTGCATAGTTTCCTATTACTGCACCTACATAAAGGTAAAGGGACCCCTGACCATTAGGTCCAGTTGTGACCGACTCTGGGGTTGCAGCGCTCATCTTGCTTTACTGGCCGAGGTAGCCGGTGTACAGCTTCCAGGTCATGTGGCCAGCATGACTAAGCCGCTTCTGGCAAACCAGAGCAGCACACGGAAACGCCATTTACCTTCCCGCCGGAGCGGTACCTATTTATCTACTTGCACTTTGACGTGCTTTCGAACTGCTAGGTTGGGCAGGAGCAGGGACCGAGCAACGGGAGCTCACCCCGTCGCTGGGATTCTAACCGCCAACCTTCTGATCGGCAAGCCCTACGCTCTGTGGTTTAACCCACAGCGCCACCCGTGTCGGACACTTGCTAACAGCTCATGTTGTCTTCTGTGGTTTCACCAGCACACCTGGTTGGTTTTTGGTTTTGCTTTGTTTTGTTTGTTTGTTTTACAAAATGCATAGTGGTATAGTCACTGCATTCCTTTGGAGATGGACCATAGCTAAGTGACAGAGGACGTGTTATGCAAGCAAAGGCTTCCCAGATTCAGTCTTTAGTGTCTCTACTTAAAAGGAACGGGTGAGCAGGTGTTCTAGAAGGCCTCTGCTGTAGACCCTAGATATCAACTGCCAGTTGGAGTAGAGTACTGGACTAGGCAGAAAAGTTGCCTGACCTGGTGAATATGAGTTTTACTGGGCAGGAATGTGGCTCAAGCATCTGTTCTGCATGCAGAAGGACCCAGTTTAGAAAATCTTAGAATCTGAAAATCTGAAGAAAAAGCAGCAAAAACAAGTTCTTCAACAGCAAGGAGTGCCCCTTCATGCTGGGCAAGAGCTTTGAGAGGCAGCTAAACTGTGCCTCACTGTGAGTGAGAGAACAGATGCTATTATGTTGGAAGCAAGAATGTTAACAGACCTATGACGCGGGTGGCGCTGTGGGTTAAACCACAGATCCTAGGACTTGCCGATCAGAAGGTCGGCGGTTCAAATCCCAGCAATGGGGTGAGCTCCCGTTGTTCAGTCCCTGCTCCTGCCAACCTAGCAGTTCGAAAGCACACCAGTGCAAGTAGATAAATAGGTACTGCTCCGGTGGGAAGGTAAACAGCGTTTCCGTGCGCTGCTCTGGTTTGCCAGAAGTGGCTTAGTCATGCTGGCCACATGACCCGGAAGCTGTACGCAGGCTCCCTCGGCCAATAAAGCGAGATGAGAGCCGCAACCCCAGAGTCAGTCACCACTGGACCTAATGGTCAGGGGTCCCTTTACCTTTTATACAGTGGTACCTCTGGTTACGAACTTAATTCGTTCCCGAGGTCCGTTCTTAACCTGAAACCATTCTTAACCTGAGGTACCACTTTAGCTAATGGGGCCTCCCGCTGCTGCCGCACTGCCGCGCCGCAATTTCTGTTCTCATCCTGAAGCAAAGTTCTTAACCCAAGGTACTACTTCCAGGTGAGCGGAGTCTGTAACCCAAAGTGTTTGTAACCTGAGGTACCACTGTATCTGTTTTAAAGTAACCAAGTAGTGCCAAATCAGAAATTTAAAAAGCAAATTAAAAGTTAGTTTTCTCTTTTTTTTAGATGGGGCGGAGGAGGTTGTTTGTGGAATTTAATTTATGTGTAGGATAGCTCGGTGGGTAGGGCATGAGACTCTTAATCTCAGGGTTATGAGTTCGAGCCACATGTTGGATAAATGATTCCTGTATTGCAGGGGGATGGACTAGATGACCCTCGGGTCCCTTTCAACTCTACATTTTTATTATTCTATGACTCTAGCTCAGGGGAGCGCCTTCCTCCGCTCAACATCACCTGCTACAGATTGCAGACAACCAGCTCACCATGTGGCTAATGCTAAAGATTTCTCTAAATATTTTTGCCTAGGTATTACATATACAGTTTACCTTATATTGTGTGTTGTGTCCTCTACCCAGGGGTTGCTGCATATGCAAAAGTGCTGATCTCTAGGGATTTTCTTAAATCTCCCTTCCAGAAAATTAGATTTCATAGTCTGAAAATACAGGGCTGTAAGTGCTAGGCAGAGAAAAAGAAGTTAGCTCTGCTAAGTATATCTCTTTCCCGTGGCATGATTTTAAGGTGGGGAATGTATTGGAACTACTGGATAAAGTAATGGCATCCAGGTCCTCTTCTGAAAGCAGATTTTAGAGCTACGCTTTAATATTGCAATGCTTAAGTTGGATTTTGGCAGCAAAAAGGCCTCTGGATCAGGTCCACATTTTCTCAGTAATAATTTACTATTAGCTTATCGAGGTGTTTTGGGAGGATGAGCAAGACTGTTCCACTATACACAATCTGATCAGTTCATTTTCTGAGTAACTTGGTTTTTAAAAATAGGACAAAATAGCCCTCAATATGAAATATGGCAGCAAGGCAACAGAGTCTCACAACCATTCCTTGCATCTGTGGTCCAGTGAAGCGTAGGGATGATAATTTAGAACAATAGGAAGCAAAAAAGGGGTCCCATTAGAACCGTGAACAAATTTCATACATTTTAAGATTCCATTCATATTTATTTCACTATCAAAAATCAAAATTACCCAAATGGGATTAATAATAATAATAATTTATACCCCACCCATCTGGCTGAGTTCCCCCAGCCACTCTGGGCGTCTCCCAATCGAGTGTTAAAAACAATACCACATTAAATATTAAAAACTTCCCTAAATAGGGCTGTCTTCAGATGTCTTATTTCCTTGACATCTGATGGGAGGGCGTTCCACAGGGCGGGCGCCACTACCGAGAAGGCCCTCTGTCTGGTTTCACTATTTGGAATGGTTTTATTAATTACATGTGGGTAATTCTGGGTTTCCCCCCCATAATGAAATAAATATGAAAATTATATTTAAATTATAATTTATTCTGTTGGCGGCAGCAAATCTTGCACCTCCACCACAATCTTGCAGCTGGTGTTGGGACACCAGTTGCACCACCCTAGTTACTTTGCTGAACAGATATCACTGGCAGCCACACATCACCCATAATGACTACCTGATAGAGAGGACCAGCTTCCAAATGACTAACTGCACACCAGGCCATATTATCAATCAGTTGACTATTTTCTGTCTATATATTATGTATGATATATTTAGGGAAGAAACCACTGCTGACTTCACTGATACAATCAGGAGAGCCAGTGTGGTGTAGTGGTTAAGAGCAGTGGACTCGTAATCTGGTGAACCGGGTTCGCTTCCCCGCTCCTCCACATGCAGCTGCTGGGTGACCTTGGACCAGTCACACTTCTCCGAAGTCTCTCAGCCTCACTCACCTCACAGAGTGTTTGTTGTGGGGGAGGAAGGGAAAAGGAGATTGTTAGCCGTTTTGAGACTCCTTAGGGGATATCAAATCCAAACTCTTCTTCTTCTTCTACAAGATTTCTGACCTTTCCCTGCTAGGATCCCTTAGACAGAAGACCGAGTCTGCAGTACGCAAAGCTCTACCGATGGATATGATCTTGAGATGCATTCTTGTTTCCTTTGTCCTGGGTAAGTTCTCTTCAGCAGGCACACATAGTGCCAGAGTCACCAACACAGATGTTTTGCTTTGGCTAGAAATATAATGAAAGCTGAAAAAGCAAAGCGAGCTAGCTGTGTTGGTCCACATAGGAACCATTTCCATATGACCCATTTCCCCCCTTGCCATGGCCCATACTGTGTTCTTATTGTTGCTGTACATTGTTACTACAAAAAAGACCTGCACACCCTTTTACTATATTGCACTGGATTGCTGGGATCAATATCTCCTGCTCACAGAAGGCTGCCTTCTCTTGGTAACAAATGGGGGAGGGGGGGCGGCGGCAAAAATAGCAGAGATTTTCAGGAACAGATTTAGTAGTTGTTGTGGTTCCAGAGACTTGGGGTGACCCATATGGTTGACAGTCGTTGATCTACTGTAACGCTGACTTCAGCACTCAAAAGCAAGTTTTCATGCTGGCCGCAAATCTGGTCAATCCTTTGGTTTAAAACTAGACGTAAGAGCTCCTGCAGAAATTAGAATTACTGTGGCAGTCCTTTGTACTCCTATTTATTCTGGGGGTTGATCAAATTCTCAGTATTAAATCCAAATTGATGCATTTTCCAGTGACACTTGAGTGACATAAAGAAACACTTAAATAAAAGATATTAAGAAAAAGAGAACATAAATGCAAGCATATACGAAAATGAAGGTACTATAAAGTCCAAAGATGGTGTTCAGATTGTAAGCTTTGGGCCGGGAAACCCCAGAATTCAGTGCGGAGGGGAGAATTCTGTTGACCTGTTTTTGTTTTTCTATGTGGTTTTGTTTTTGTGTTTTTTGAGCCTGTGTATCTTTCAGGTGTGATGCTTCATGTGACTGAAGAGCATTACATAGATGCTACTTATGGGCAAGAAGTTACCCTTCCTTGCCAAGTTGATATAGTTAACCCAAGCGTTCCAGTGATCTGGAAATATAAATCAGAAGAAATAATTAAATATCAGCGTGGACATCTTTTAAGAGGTAAAAATCCAGTTGTACCATTCATTATGCATTTAAAAGAGGGAAGGCAGAACCTTTGCTCTCTGATGAAAAGCTTTAACTCTCTGTGACTCCACTTCTTTCAAAGGTTCCTCCTCATCATCAGCAACATACTCGTTAAAGAATGCAGATAAAGGGGATTACTCTTTAACTATGAGAAATGGAAAGGAAGGACAGTATACATGTGAAGCACATGGGAAAATAAAAACTACTAATCTTAACTTGTGGAGCGGTGAGTGATGTGATATGGAGAAAGAAGAAAAGTTTAATGTCAACTCCTTTTTCCCTGTCCCATCTTCCTGCACTTGCTTGGGGAGGAGGACAGGGAAGACCCCTAGGTAAAAACAATTAACCTAATAAGGCTTTCTCCCCCCTTCATAGTAAAAGGACCTTCAGATGAATACCTCCTGGAGGGTGATATTACACAACTGGAACTGTCTTCCTTGGACATGTCTACCCAGGTTGAGTGGTTTGGCCCCAACAAGTCAAAAATAACGAATAAAAAAGAGCGATGGACTCTACAAAATAAAGATCGGAGGCTGCAGATAAAGGACCTTAAAGCTCAGGAGGACCAAGGAACCTGGGAATGCTTCATTAGTCGTAGTGGGCTTCGCATCACCCATGATGTCAGAGTGATAGGTAGGAAAAATCACTGACCTCGTCGGTTCTTTTCCTTGCAGAAGAACCAAAAACAACAACTATACTAATGTTTTGTGGAGGAGGAAGCGGGAGGAGCATGCCCCATCCCTATCCCATTTGTTTCCTTCCACAAGTTGGAAGGTGGCCATCTGCAGCAGGGAGCCAAGTGAGCAGAAAATCAGGGTTATAAAATGCATCAGTAAGGTAAAGGTAAAGGGACCCCTGACCATTAGGTCCAGTCGTGACCGACTCTGGGGTTGCAGCGCTCATCTCGTTTTACTGGCCAAGGGAGCCGGCATACAGCTTCCGGGTCATGTGGCCAGCATGACTAAGCCGCTTCTGGTGAACCAGAGCAGCGCACGGAAACTCCGTTTACCTTCCTGCCGGAGCGGTACCTATTTATCTACTTGCACTTTGATGTGCTTTCGAACTGCTAGGTTGGCAGGAGCAGGGACCGAGCAACGGGAGCTCACCCCGTCGTGGGGATTCGAACCACCAATCTTCTGATCGGCAAGTCCTAGGCTCTGTGGTTTAACCCACAGCGCCACCCGCGTCCCCTAAAAAAACAAAACCTGCTTCCCTACTGCAGACAGTCACCATCCAACTCACAGTGATGGGGACAGCCTGAAGAGGTCTTATGCATCATGGTTAATTCTGCCAAGTTGTACAACATTATAAAGAGAAGCGTAAAATATATTGTAGTGACTGTGTGATGCTTCCAGGCCATCCGAGTTAAAGGCTGGAATCGCCATCATTTGTTCAATCACTTATTTTTACGGATAATCCGGAGGACATTGTTGCCAGATCATTTTCTGTGCACACCCCACTCCTTCTCTTTTGACAGTTTTTTTTTGTTGTTTTTTGCAATAAAACTCAGTTGCATAACCTCTCTTTCCACTGTGGACAAGTAAAATGTTTTTAAGGCCTTTCAGGAAACTTGTACCTTTAATGAAAAGTTGGTCCTGCATGTTCCTTGCATCTTGTTGACTGATTAATACTGGGGGTGGTGGGGGTGGTTTGAGCAGCACTTTCATTGTCCCTTGACTAGTCTTTCTTAATTACTCCAGTGCCAGTTTCTGTTACCATCTGGCCCCCTTGCCTTTAAATGGTGCATTTGCCAAACTTTGGAGAAGAGATCTTTGAGTACTTGATGGTGATGATGCAGCCCCTTTTTTTCATTTTCATAGCTTTTTCTTTGCAGAGTCTACTTCGTTTAGGGAACCCAGAAATAGGTTCACAAGTAAAGCCTCTCTAGAATTCTATAGGGGGGAATTCTATAGACCTACTCTTTACTGAGGAAAATGGAAATTATTTATTCCTGTTTTTTCTGTCTTAAAATCAGGTTTTGTTAATTCACTGGATGGAGCTGTTATGTATGCAGCTGTTAATAGCACAGTTGTCCTTTCATGTGAATTGAACATTGACTTCCAAGAGATTCCAAAGAACATCCTAAGAAACCCAGTTTTAAGATGGACGAAGGATAACAAGACCATTGTGGAGGTTGACTTAAACAATTTCAACAGTTCCCTACTTCAGCAAACGATAGACAAGGTCCAGTTTGAGCATGCTGGAGAGCACAAGTGCAGTATTGCATTTACACGGAGGAATTTGAGTAAGACCACCCGCTTGGTAGTGATGAAAGGTAAGAATAAGTCTCGATCACTTTGTGTTATGGTGTAAACAAGGACCATAACACTGCTTATATCATACTTGCAAAAACTATCCCATCTAGACCTGGTGAAACTCCTAGTTGAAAAACAGAAACAATTCCTGGGAACTCCTAAAACTTTGGGCAAAAATAGATGTGAGGTCAAAAGAAACAAAAACTCTGAAGCAACTAAAGGGTGCTCTGATTTGGACTGGAATAACGGCACTGGTAGAGAGGGTGTTTTGATGGTTTGATCAGCCCAGCCCAAGACAGTTTGCTGCCAGATTGGTTTGGTGCTGTTTTGTGCTGCAGACCCTGCCTTCGCTGCCGCCCCCCCCCCCAACGGAGTAACTGACACTCAAACCGGGGTCACAAGTAAAGGGTCAGAAACACAGCCTCATCTGATTGACTGCAAACCAGTGCCAAGTAGAGTGCTGCTTTGGTACCGTTTTGTGCCACACTTAAAATTGCTTCCGCTTGTGTGTTTGGAGGGTGGCAAAAGGACCCCGGACAATATGCCAAACCAGGATATAAGCTGGTGCCCAAAATATGGACAGTGTACACTGACTTCCTCTGCATTGTGGCCCTCTAAATAAAGCCGATGGAGCTGTAGCACCTCAAGTCTGTGTGTCGATCCAAGTGTTTTTGCCTTTCCATTGGGAGGAAGCCTTTCTTGTGAGTCAGGCAGCCTAGAACCTTAGATCATAAGATGAATGTGTCCCTTGTAGCAATGAGCATCTCCAGCATGGAGGCTTGGCATTCTCTCCTGAGCTTTGTGGAAACGGGACCTCTGTGAACGTTCCTTTCTTGTCTTCCCTGCAGTTTCTGCTGACCGCCCTAGACTTGATTCCAAAGAAAATGTGACCATCTGCTGTCATGTCTCTGCTCCTGATCTTTCTAAGGCTCAGCTGTGCTGGAATAATAGGAGTGACTCGCCCAAATGTGAAACTCACCTTCCAGAGGGCAAATTTTGTTATGAGACCAGAAGTGCAGGGGAATGGAAGTGCAGCCTCACGGTGCAGGACGAAGAGAAGCTCAGTATGATCTACTTTGTAGGTATGTTGCGTGTCAAGACCCCGCAGCCCCCCCCCTTGTTGGAAATAACTCACGCAAGGACACAGATATTAGGTTTATGTTATTGGGCAAATTTTGGCCACAACTTTCTTGAAATTAGAGAATGTGAGCAGTACTGGCTTAGGCATTGATTGGACCTGACTGTATCTGACTCCTGCCCATTGTGCAGGAAGTCCCAGTAAGGGTAAGCCACCGGTAGGGGGAGCCCTGTCGATGTGAACCAACTCAAGCTCCCTTTGGTGTTCCCGTCGGGGTCGTGTCAAGGCCTTAGCCCCCAGCCGGGCTTCAGACTAGATCAAACCCCTCCCCGATTCCTTTAACGGAATACCCTTAAGCATGGAGGGGCAGGGTATGGCCACACCTCCCCTCCCCCACACAAGGTCAAACAATGCCTAACTGCAACCCTAACAAAGTTGTGATGATTGCTACGAGGTGGGCGAAAACCAAGTGGCCAGCTTCAATTTGCCAAGTGGAAAAATTCCTACCAGGCCCCTCGGACAACCAAGGCGACCAACCGAAGTCCATAGCAAGGTCATTGCCTAACCTGCAAAATAGGGAGGGAGGGCAGGTGATTGAGGAAGCGAGCCAAAGAGGAAGTCCTCTGGCTCGCTCCTCCATTTAAAAGGCCTTGGCCACGCCCCCCCGGCCAGCAGATTGGCTGGCCAGGCTCTGACGTGGCCAGGATCCCCCGGGCAACAGGGGACATAGTCCCCCGCCCCCGGTGGGGAGTGGGTGGCCACGCGGTCCGCCGCAACTCCTCCCCACTGGGAAGTGGAGCGGATTTCCAGAAGTGGTAGCCACGCCAGCCCATTGCAGCAAAAACCGCAAGGTCTTTTCACTTTAATGATGTAACACATTTAGAATGGCATTTGTTTTCGTGGGCCAAAGCATACTTTATCAGATGCATGTGGCTTTGGCAATTTTCAGCACAGTGAGTTTTACTCATGGTAGACCTATTGAAATTGATGAAGTTGGGTCCATTGATTTCTACTCTGGGCAAAACTTTGTTGACTACCACCCTGTATCATTTGTTTCCATCCTATATTATTTATTTCCATTTCATATGTGTATCCTCCTCTCATCTCCTCTCTCCTTTTTGCCACAGATGAGGCCTCAACTGTGTCCAATTCATTCCCACTGACTTACATAGCCATTGGAGCTGGTGGGATGTTGCTGCTGTTGATCATCATAGGCGTGTGTGTGTTCAATTGCAAAACTGTTAAACAGAAAAGGGTGAGTGGCTATGTGCTTATAAATGGAAAGGGGAGGGGGGGAGATACTTGTACATACAGAAGTCTGTGGAAGAGAACTTGGAAGAACATAAAACTCTGCTTTATTTTTGACAGCAAAGAGCAAGGAGGATGGCTCTGGCCAGACAGCACTTGCTTGAAAAGAAGACTTGTCAGTGTCATAAGTACGTACCAGAGCACTCAGCAGATACCCTGCATTGACTTAAAGGAGGACCCTTTGTCACTTATTTTTCCAAGTCTTCCTCAGGGAAAGGGGACTAGGAGTCAGCAAGACCAGCTGATGACACTTGTTATCATTCTCTACCAAGAGACAAGATAGATTAAAGAGAACAGGGTTATTTCTCTTTTAATACCACCTTTAGCGGTTTCATTTTGCAGTAATGGACCAAAATGAAAATAGCCTCAAAAATGATAAACAAGCTCTCAGCATCACCAGTTAAAATTTGTCCTCTACCCCATTAATCAACTGAAGTTCTACTTGAATAGTCTACCAGTTAAACCAAGTAAAGCTTGCATGAACATGAGAATAAGGGCTTGACCACATGTGAGCATTATTTAGCTGTATATCCACTTCCCCCCTCATTCAAATTACACTGGCGTGTTCCATACCCAGACATACTTGGATTTGTATATGAGGAGCAACTTCTGCCTCTCCTGTTCATTCCAGTAGCATCTCCTTTTGGGGTTTGTGTCTGCCTTCTAATTTGTTAAATCTGCTATCATGATTAAGTATCAATAGGGCATGTTCACAGATATCTGTGCAATATCTGGTGTATTTTTCTTCTTCTTTTGATATCTTGGTTTTGCACAAAACTAGAAAAAGGTTCAAGCAAACCACCTTAAAAATTTGATCTGATTTCCTTGACTTTTCTGGTTTGGTGCAAATCCTAGGGATCAAAACAGTGAAAAACAGTATGCTCCTCCATGTGTGTAGCAAGGATTTTTGTTAGGGAGGGCAGACTTTTTGGTGGGGGGGAGGCAGAACCTAAGATTTGTATTGATTTTTAGTGATGTGGGAAGCAGCTGCCCACCCCACCCCACCCCGTCTATCCCCATGTGCTCCTCCTTTCAGGAGTGCTGGAAATAGTTGGGAGCACAGCCATAAAAGAAATGGAAGCAATTGTAGATTTTCAGCACACTTCAGATTAATTTGCAATATCTAGTGTAGAATTTTTTTATGTGGTTTGCTTATGCATTTTTCTGGTTTTGTGCAAATCTGGAGGGTCAAAGGGGGGGGGAATATAGTTCAGAAGAGTGCTGCAAATAGTTACAAGCATGCTCAGAAAAGAAATGAAAGCATTGAGAAAAGTAGTGCACATGGAAAGGGGAGCAGCAGAAAGTGGCAAGTGATCCACCCACACCAAAACACCAAAACAAAATTGTCTGTGACCCCAGCTGGAGTGGTTTAGAGCCCAATTTCCCCCAATTTATCAGATTATCCATATATGAGAGAAATCTGAATTTACAAAGGGCAAGCATCAAATCTGGTGTTATTTCATAGTAAGATTATGTGAGCTACACAGATTAAATGGGAAGGCAAACAGCTGCAAAAACACAGTGAACTCCGTTGTGGACAAGCCTTTAGTCACTTGGGTCCATATACAATTAGAAGACAATGCAAGGCACTTCCATCAGAGGCTAGGTGATCAACTACTCTTCAGCAATTCACTTTTACTCTTTTTTGAACTGCATTGTACAAATTGTGCACCTCACATTGCAAAACCAAGTGCATTTAGCCACATGAAATCTCAAACAAATGTGCCTCCCCATTTTCCCAGTCTTAACAGCATGCTATGTTTTTTTCTGCTATATCCTGGTGTAAATCTCAGGGAACTATTTATTTTTTCTCTTACAGGGACCTGACAAATGATTACTACCATGCTTGAGACAAGAGGGCGCCTGTAGGCTGTCACTGTTTTGCAGGTGGGATTCATTGGCACACCAGCAAATTTAAGTTAAATCCCAGTTAAAGTGGATTTGGGCCTTTGTGCAAAAAAATCCTCTTTTTAAAAATCTGGACTTTTTGCAGGAAGGAAAGTGACGCACTGGAATGTGATGCACTGGAATGCATAGGGTAACAATTGCTTGGCTTGAAATTGTATAGCCTCTGTGCAAACCGATCAGAATGAATACTGGAAAAAATTGCCAACATCATGCAGCTTCTGTGCAACCAAATCAGGGTGGAAACATTTCATCTGGAAGAAAGGCAAATGCGCCTTTCTATGCTAGATTGCTATTGCCTTCACTGGGTTGTTGTTTTTCAATGCCTTGCTTTGTTCTTTTTCTCCTTTGTTCCATATCTCAGCATGCACTTCTGCCACAGCTCCAGGTCCAAGACGCACATGCCGAATGTAAGAGTTATGTTTGGATTATCTTGTTGTAATGTTCTCCTAAATGATTATTAACGTCATAGACAGATACAGAAAGTGAAAGGCTTCAGATATGTTCAGCTGATCCTCACCAACGATGCCATTCAAAATTCCTAGGTGTGTGCAGACAAACATTATACATATTAGTTAGAATTGCTCACAAATCTTGGAGCTTCATCCCCCCCCCCCAATTTTATGAAGAAAAATTAATGAACTGGTTAATCAAATAATCCCCTAAGTGGTGTATTTGTATGCAATATATAACAATGATCAACAAACCACTGAGCCTAGGGCTTGCCGATCAGAAGGTCGGCGGTTCGAATCCCCACGACAGGGTGAGCTCCCGTTGCTCGGTCCCAGCTCCTGCCCACCTAGCAGTTCGAAAGCACGAACTTCCGGCGGGAAGGTAAACGGTGTTTCCGTGCGCTGTTCTGGTTTCGCCAGAAGCTGCTTAATCATGTTGGCCACATGACCCGGAAAAACTGTCTGTGGACAAACGCCAGCTCCCTCGGCCACTAAATCAAGATGAGCGCCGCAACCCCAGAGTCGTCTGTGACTGGACTTAACTGTCAGGGGTCCCTTTACCTTTAAGAACATGAACAGATTTTTTTAAAAAAAATGTGTAAGCAGGTAAATGAAATGTCTTGGTAGGCTTGCCAAAACAAATACAAAGCTAACATACCCTACGCTGCCAAGGTGCTCTGTGACTTCAGAGCAGCTAAACCAATTGCAGCTGGAAGAACTATGAGAAGGCTACTTGCTCAAGAAGCATTTTTTGATATCAGAGTAGATCAGCCATGCACTCGTTCACCAGCGTCTTCTGCAGCTCAACAGTTGTGACTATGGATCAGTTAATTGCAACAGGGAAGTTTACATACATATGGTGACACCGACTCTCTGTTGAAAAAACCTCTTATCTCACTTATTCTGTATATTTACAGTATACTGGCTATTCATGTATTAATATACTGTTGTGTGATTGTTTTAAACTTAATTGTGTCTCTCTGTAGTCATCATTTATCCTTAAGCTGTACAGCATCAACTTCTTAGACTCCTGCCGATAAGGTAAATGACTCTCCACCAACCACCATCCTGATGGAAACAGGACAACAGAATATTCTAAATATGGAAGCACTGTGGCCTTATATAATATAGTATTATCGTGTTTGCTTTTTATATCCAGTTCCCTTCTTAATAATCCCAAACACGGCCTTTTTCAGTGCCGCCGAACACCAACTTGACATTTTCAGTGAGTTTTCTGATTTGACCTCAGGATTTATTTCCTAAATTGTAAAAGCCAGCTCAGAACCCATCAGCAAACATGTGTATAGTTGGCATTATTTGTCCCAGCATGCTTTAATTTGCTGGATTTCATCTGTCATCTTGTTTCTCAGTCATTCAGTATGGAGATATTCAGTTGGAGCTCATCCTCACAATGTATTTTGGATATTTCTGTCTCCAGTACTTTGATGTGATTGTTTCTTCCCACTGCAAAATCCTTATTCCTTCTCTAGCCCACATTGCTCCCAGGCGTCCCACTTTCTCTCCTTACCGACCTCACCCCCCCCCCCCCATTTTTATGGCTTTTCCAACATTAGGATTTGTCACAAAACCTCCTGGTACATGTTGATTTAGAGGGGTGATGCCAAGCCTGATATTTCCATCAATTAACTGCTCTGGAAGATATATATCTTTTTGCATATATGCAGAAAGAATCAGCCTGGAAAGACTGCTGTTTGGGAGAAAGCTTAAGACTTATTAGTCACAGCAAACAAAGCCATTTTAAGTAAAGATTTTACATGTGGCCAAGATGGAACCAAGAAGTAAACACAAGCACATGCTAACATGGTGGCTCTCAAACTGTTCTCTCTGGGCCACACTTTCAGAATAAAAATTTGCTCACGCTGCACAATTTTTTTATTGATAAGAAATACTGCTTTATAATATGGCCAGAAAATATAAAGCAATGAGAACATGAATCATTCCTTAAAATATAATGATAAATGAGCCTCTTACATGTGTACCTTCAGTATGTAAACTCAATGAGAGGTGTGTTTTGCCTGGTAATCTCATTCATAAAAATTATTTGGATACTATACTACATTGAAATGCTTATGGTTCTTTGATTGTCCTTGAATCTTCCCCCCACACGTGCCATCCTCTCCTGCCATGCCACTGTGGCACGCCACACCCTTTGAGAATCACTGTGCTAACTCATACTGACTGAACCTGGAGACGAAGCAGGAAGGAAGTAAAGCCTGAAAGGATCTACTGTGCCAAGAGTAAAGGTAAAGGGACCACTGACCATTAGGTCCAGTCGTGACCGACTCTGGGGTTGTGGCGCTCATCTCGCTTTATTGGCCGAGGGAGCCGGCGTACAGCTTCCGGGTCATGTGGCCAGCATGACTAAACCACTTCTTGTGAACCAGAGCAACGCACGGAAATGCCGTTTACCTTCCCGCCAGAGTGGTACCTATTTATCTACTTGCACTTTGACATGCTTTCGAACTGCTAGGTTGGCAGGAGCAGGGACCGAGCAACAGAAGCTCACCCCGTCGAGGGGATTCGAACCACCGACCTTCTGATCGGCAAGTCCTAGGCTCTGTGGTTTAGCCCACAGCGCCACCCGTGTCCCTTACTGTGCCAAGAAGTACTTACTAAAAGAAAAGGAATCGGTTGCCTCTCTATCTAGCCCCCTTCTGCATCCTCTGCTTCAGATAACTGATTGCAAGTGTTGTTGCCTTACTCCCAAGGTAAGGTGGATTTGAAGTGGCAGAGTGGAAAACATGATAAGATAGGAAGATCCTGAAGAAGCAGGCAGCAAAATTATAGTGCATTACTTTGCATCCAATCTGCAGAGAATTAAGATTGCACAAAGATCCACCCGTTTCAGCAGCTGCATATAATAATGATCAAGAGTAAAAACATACTGAAAGACAGCATCAGGGCTGGCACAGCATGGATTGTATCCTGCACCATGCGAGGGAATGGCAAGCAAACCAGCCAAACTAACCTTCTTAGCTTCACCGTTGTCACCAAGTAGATCTCCCCACCACCACCCAGCTGCCTCCACTAAACCAGCTGCCTTCTTGCCTCCCAGACTCAAGACTTAGGGACACAATTACATAACATTTCTCTTCTTCAGGATTAAGCTCTGTGTGAACTGAGTACGAGACCTAGAACTCATCCTGTGGCTGCATATTTGCAGGACGAGATAAGTAATGATGGGCAAGCATGAACTGAAATATAACGTTGGCTTAGTACTGGCACGCAGAGCTTGCACATGTACTTTAAATGCAAACGGCAGTCAGTGTGCAGATTCTAATACCGATTTGCATTTTCTAATTATTGTACTATTTGTTCATTTCCTAATACTGGGCATGGATTGAAGGTGGGGAGGATGAAAGCAGTAGGGTGGCAGTTTAAATTAGCTGTGGGTCAGATAAAAAGACTCCAGAAAGCTTGAAAATATGGTCCAAAACTGTCTATGTGGCAGGGCTACATAGTGAAAGGGTCCCTTCTAAAGTATAGCTTATTTCTGCTACTAAGCGTGAAGCTGTGATGTCCCAATCCAATCCACTCCCCCCCCCCACCATGTGACTCATCTTCCTCAAGGGGAGAGAGCTTCATGTTGTCCCTCTGAATCAGCGATGTCTGAATGACCATGCAGTGGTCCCCCCCCCTTATGTTTTCAAAGCCTTGGGGAGAGCGGGGTGGGGAGCAAGAGGGCAGGCTGAATGCCTCTTCTCTTCCTCTTCATTCTGCAGGAAAAGTGTCCGCAGCTTAGTCTTTTTAATTTACTTGTGTTATCACACACGTCTTGCACTGCTAAGCAATGCAGTTCCCAACTTCACTCACAAATATATGTTGTCGGCAGCCTTCTGTCTTGATGGAGTGCATCTCCAGGAGTAAAGGCAGGCCTGGGCGGTGTGTATGGAGGTCCTGGGCTGCCCAGGTGACAAGACCCCCCATCTCAGCCTCACTGATGGGGTCCAAAGGAAAGTAGAGCAATACGTTTGGCACCAGCTTGGCTGCAGGAGTTGCTGGAAAGAGGTGTACAAGACTCCACTCCAGATTTGTGAAGGATTTACTCCTCAACCCTTTCCAAAGACATCCTGCAAGGCAGCAGAAGTTTAGGATCTGAGTTTTCCTTCCCCTAGGTGGGCTACCTTCCCAGGTAGATGAGCCCCATCCATCGCTCACTTCACTCTACAGTACATATAGAAACTGCCTTCGTGACCATTGGACCCCCTATTGGTCTTGCCTGCTCAACCCTCTGGATCCTGTCTTTGCATGCAGGGGTGTCCCTAATTCACCTAGGATTTCAGACCCATCGGCTACCCCCACCCGGTTTAGCCAGCCAATCCAAGCTGTTCCCTTGCAAGCAGGACCAATGGTCAGGGTTTATGGGAATTGTAGTCCCAAAACAGATGGAAGCCCAAGTTTGGGAAACACTGATCTAGACTCTTACAAGTAGGTTGTTGTTGTTTCTATACTGTCCTTCGTCCAAGGATCACAGGACAGTTTACAATATAAAAACCCAAAAATATATAGCATAGTCATGAACAAAACCAAAAGCTGCTCCCCGCACCCCTCGTTTAAAAGGCTGTGGATTGTTTAATGAACTAAAGTAACATTGAAGTATCTGGTTTCAGATCCCATCCCTACATTTTCAGTATTCTTTTATGCCCAGAGAATCTGCTCTTCCCTTCTTGCTGTTTATTTAGGTCATAGTTGTCGCTCCCCTTTCAAAGTGCAGAGCCACTTCTATCACACTTCCGTAATAAAGAATTTTGAGACCTACCTTGTGAATTTTTGCTGCGACTTCTTTGGGCGACCTTGAAATGTGCCAGCACTGATGCAGCTTGGGGACTTTAGGAGATTTATTGAGAGCGCCTATCGAGAAAGACAATATCTGCTCCTTGCTTGGCTGCAGACAGGTGCCCTGTGCATTTGGCAGCACACATCAATATATTCTGTACGGACTGTGTCAGTCCCACCACACCTCCGACTCTTGACTATGCCTTCCTAAACTCCTCGCTTGCTGCCCTGTCAGCTACCCAAGTGTCTCACACAACCCTGAGAGAGGGGGAAATGTGTGCCAACATTTGCTCCTTTGCCTTTCACCGCCAGGACTGGACTCTGGTATCATGCATTTAGGGCTGGCTCAAAAACAATTGCCCTCTACAAGCAATGCAGAGCATCCTTGTGTTTTCAAGGGATCTGGGCTGCACTCACCATTTGAAAGGGTCCAGCCAACTCTACCAGAAAGAAGAGTTTTGGCTTCTATGCCACTTCTTCAATGGTAGGCACCCTTTGAATGCTGCTGTCCTGTATGGTTGAGTGGACTTTAGACGTCACTGTAGATGAGACATTGGTAACATAAACCTCCTTTCCCTCTCCATACCTCAACATTCCTTTAACCTAATGGAGCCTGGCTAGGTATAGGTATTGCTCTCATTGCCCTAGTTCCAAAGTCAGACTGGGCTGACAAACCAAAGGGAGAATACTCCCTTTGCTGGTTAAAGTCTGGGACTTCTTCCAGTAATGCAAACAGCTCACTGAGGGAACACAGAATTATGGAACTGTAGAGTTGGAAGCAGAGACATCACCTTGCCAACAAAGGTCCGTATAGTTAAAAGCTATGGTTTTCCCAGTAGTGATGTATGGAAGTGAGAGCTGGACCATCAAGAAGGCTGATCGCCGGAGAATGGATGCTTTTGAATTCTGGTGCTGGAGGAGACTCTGGAGAGTCCCATGGACTGCAAGAAGATCAAACCTCTCCATTCTGAAGGAAATCAGCCCTGAGTGCTCACTGGAAGGACAGATCCTGAAGCTGAGGCTCCAAGACTTTGGCCACCTCATGAGAAGAGAAGACTCCCTGGAAAAGACCCTGATGTTGGGAAAGATTGAGGGCACAAGGAGAAGGGGACGACAGAGGACGAGATGGTTGAGGGACAGGGATTATCTGAATGGGAAACAGTCAAGGACAAAAATAAAAATAAAACTGAACCTTTCTATTGTTTATCTACATTGGTTCTAAATATTTCAAATTGCGCCAACATGCAAAAACCTCATTTGGTGCTGTTGCTCCAATCAAATTGGGAATCCCCTGCAGCTACTTTAAAGTAAAAATAAAAAATGTCAGGAGATCCAATTATGGCCCTCCAGAATCTCTTACTAAATTCATCTGATGACAGATCTCCTGCATACTTGCTTCTGTAAGGCGCTATTCTCTGGCTCTCCATGTCAATGTGACATATGGGAAGGAAGTGAGTGATAAATTCCCATAATTTTATTTTTCTCATTCTCTTGGTTGAAAACAAGCAATGAGAAAACAGCCTGTGACACATATTTGCTATTTAAGTAAAAGGAATAAGTTTTTAAGGGCAGTCAGAATATTATTACTCATTTTGGTAGCACCTTTTTTTTTTGGTGAAAAGTACTTTGCAGTGCTCCTCTCATTCAACCAGAAAAACTTGCAAGATGAGTCATTAGAATGCTTATTCAACAAAGGTTGAATCGAGGCTGAGAGAGATTTTTGCACAGGGCCAAGTAGCAAGTTCATAGCTCAGCTAAGATCTAAACCTCAGTCTCCCAGGAACACTAGAATCTACTATGGGTGCAGGAACCATCAGTTGCCATCTTACCAACCCCAGGGGTTGTAAACAGTGACTGCTGGAATCCACCTTAGTTTTCCACGATTCAGTATGGAGAGAATGTCTGGCTGCCTGTGATGGAGAAACATCTCACACATTCTTTTGTGCCCGTCTCTCAATGACTCATGTGTACAGCTATTTATATTTCTTGTCTAGCATTTTAACTGCCTTTCATTTAAGGCTATTTGCTCCATTTGTTTGCAGTTCTCAGTTGGTGATCTTAAGAAGCACCTTACTTTCCAGACTAGGATTGTTTACCCTGACAGCTTCTTATAGAAAATGCATTTCCTGCATTGAGGGAAGGAGAAAATGAAGCTGAATATATTTTTATGTGCAAAGAGTAGCAGAAAGGTGGATGGAGTCTGCTAGATTCTACAGTGCCTTTAACTCACTGGTGGGCAGAAGGTAAATAGGGTGTTGTTTATTTATTTATGGTTTATTGGTAGAGTTCTACAGGGCTTTTATTTCAGCCAGCACTCACAAGAACTCTGTTCCAGCACCTCTAAGGTGGGTGCCGTTGCCATTATAAGAGAACAAGGCAGGTGTCTGTGGTGAGTTCCAGCACCTCTTTTTCTAGAAAAAATAGCACTGGATTTCTGGGTGATTTATTAATGATTTTCAGTTTTATACATTTCGATAATATTACAATCATGTTAACATTTCAAAACTCGACATCCATCCCCCTCTTTCTGTGGTTCCTTAAATTTGTCTTTTAAAAAAATATATTTTCTGCATATTCCAAATTAACTTAATTTACTCATTTATTCATTTACTTTAAATATATACTCTTATAAAACTGCAGGTTATTACAGTAATCCTACCAATGTTCTTATCTGTTTACAGTTTATTTATAAACATTCAACAAACCATTTCCACTCTTTTATAAAAAGTTCGTTATCTTGATTTCTGATTTTAATCAGGATTTCTGGGTGATTTGCAGTTTGGTGGCTAGGGTTTCTGACTCCCCGTCATTTAACAATAGCACCCATAGCCTAAATTATGTTGCTGAAATGAAAAAGAAGCAAGGCAGGGTGGTAACAAGATACACACACACACAGAGAGAGAGAGAGAGAGAGAGAGAGAGAGAGAGCTGTGAACTCCATTCAGTTCTAGTATTCAAAATGAACTCCTGTGGTCAGAATTCTTTAATTCCAAAGTTAATTCCACCAAGATCTAGTTGGTGGATCTTGGGGAATGCAACCACAAGGTAGATTCAAGTCTGCCTACCTCTGCTTTAACAAGAATTTCTATATACTCCCAAAGACCAAGGGTTGTATTCAAAACCTAGCTTTACATAAAAACCTCTAATCACAACATAACCATTGTATTTTGAAAAGACCCTGATGTTGGGAAAGATGGAGGCCACAATGAGAAGGGGACGACAGAGGACGAGATGGTTGGACAGTGTTCTTGAAGCTACCAGCATGAGTTTGACCAAACTGCAGAGGCAGTGGAAGACAGGAGTGCCTGGCGTGCTCTGGTCCATGGGGTCACGAAGAGTCGGACACGACTAAACGACTAAACAACAACAACAATTTTTTAATTTCTATACCATTTTATATTTTTATAGCATATTAAATCAATAAAACAATCTGAATAAAGTCAAATATAGAGCATACAGTCAAACCAACATAACAGGAAACTAAAATATCATCTTAAAGATTTCAAAATAAAACACTACAAAGGAGGTCACCTACAAAATACATATTGTGTTTATTAAAGTTTGATTTTTACACATAGCGCTGCCCACTGCTTTGAAGCAAGGGGATTAAAATGCTCTCTGGGACCTGTTGCCTTGGCAGGTATTCCTCAGGACCACATGACATGGGAAATGGGTGAGAGGATCTCCCATCTTGATTTTCTTTGATAGCAGCTCCCTGCATTTTATCAGAGCAGCAGTACCAGAGACCTTTTCCCCTGCAAAGTGAAAATCACACACACACTTCCTGTTATTTGACCTGCACTTCAAGGCTTACAAGTATAATTCAGTTACAGATGGGTAGCCGTGTTGGTCTGCCATAGTCGAAATAAAAAAATTCCTTCCTGTAGCACCTTAAAGACCAACTAAGTTAGTTCTTGGTATAAGCTTTCGTGTGCATGCACACATGTGTATCTGAAGAAGCTTTCGTGTGCATGCACACATGTGTATCTGAAGAAGTGTGCATGCACACGAAAGCTTATACCAAGAACTAACTTAGTTGGTCTTTAAGGTGCTACAGGAAGGAATTTTTTTATTTCAAGTATAATTCAGGTACGTACTGGTAAGTCCTACACATACTCCCTTGGGGCAAATAGCAGCTGGGGAGGGTTACCTTCTGAACTCTCCTGTCATTAGCTTTAATTGATGAAACCATCAGTGGATCATTCTGGAACTATTAGAAAGCCATTAGCCTAATGAAGGATGATCTCCCTAGCCTTTTCCTTTTGAAAGAGATGTTGAAGGGAAAGGGGTTTTTTCCAGTGATGGCACTGGGCCAGCCCTATCATTAGGAGTGGGATGACTGCCTCAAGTGGCAGATGCTGGGAGGTGGGGAATGACGGAGGGATGTTGAAGGATCTGTGGCCACTGTGGAACAATCTGCAGCCATATTGCAAAGACATGATTGCTAGACAGTCACCAACAAGAGCAATGACACCATGGAGTTTCAAAACCTGTACTGTATAGAGAGGACTCTAATGATGTCATATCCCCAAACCTGGTGGCGGGGAAAAAGACGATGGGTTAATCTCTATCCCTTCCTGTCACTTCACACTCTTCTTCTTACCTATGATGAGGTAGGTTGCCTGTGAACTGGACTATGGACCTTTGTAACTTTTAAGGATTATTGCTGTCTGGTTTTCATCACTGCACCTGTTGAAACCTGGCAATACATGTAAGGTGAGTAAACCTCCTATTTTTCTGGTTTACTTAAACTGTCTGAGAGTGATTTCTTTGTTAAGAGGGAAACATATAAAAGCAGAGGATCCAAGTCTTCCTTAAGCATTATTAGATATAATAATTGTTCCGGAAGGTTACGCAACCTTGTCCTAAAAACTTCTAAAGATAAGCTGTGCACGGATGGTAATTTTCTCTGCTGAAATACGTATTTGCATTCTCACACAAGTGAGAGAAAGAGGGAGGATAATTAATAAATAAAATATCCTCCCTTACTCATCTAAATCCATCCAACAGCCTCTTAGCCTGCTCTGTGGCACCTAATTTCAAGTGCTTGGATGCGGAGGATGTCCTGTCAACAGTTATCTTCTGCATTTATCCTTTGCTTTGCTTCAGGCAGCAATATGTCTTGGGCTAGCTTTGGTGAGACAACGGCAGCGTAGAATGCCTTTCCCCAACCCAAATAAAAGGAATAAAAACCTAATTTGATTTAGGCTGCCTTTGGGTTTGGTGGCCTCTGCAACTGCTGCAGAGAACTACAGCAAGTTTGACTCTGTCTGGAAGCAGATAAGGTTGTTGTTGTTTTACACAGAAGAGAGAAGAAAGTAGGATGATGTCCACACATGATTTATTTATTGCCAGTATTTATAGGCCACCCTATATGACTGGGTTCCCAGGGAGGCTAACCACTATGTTAAGAACAGATTAAACATTAATACCATAAAAGAAGACAACGGCAAAGCACAAAAGCAGCATGAAATATATATGGCAACGATAAACGAGATTAAAGCTAGTGCAGATTAAAAGCCCTGGAAAAGAACCGGTTTTTTTAAAGCCTCCTCTGGGCACCACAAAGTACATAAACGAGGGTGCCAGGCCATTTTCCCATTCCAAATTGCGCTGCCTCCGTGCCCCAAGGGCTTTTCTCTCCTCGGGGATACACCAGGGGCCGCATTTCCTCTGGCGACGCTTGCGCGCGCTGGCATCACCTTCTGCGCCTGCCGATAAGGCGCGATACGTGCGAAGCAGCCCAACACGTGTCCCCGGATCCACCCCCACCCCCCAAGACCGCACACCCCACATTTCAACCTCAGGCCCCTGGTGGCGGTGCACGTCTCTTCCCGCCTGTGGCCGATTCGTCTTCCTCTGCCTTACACGATCCACCCCCCACCTCCCGTAATGCTCCCGTTCAGACGTGACGCGCGCTCTCGCGGGCCTGCCTCCGTTCCCTTGTCGTCGTCCTCCCACCCCCCCACTTGCCGCCGTCACACCTGTTACCCCGGGCCCGGCCCCGCGTCTCCATCCCGGCCCGAGGCCGCTTTGGATCCCCTCCGGTGCGGCGATGGGAGGCGCGCGACGCCCTCGGGCTCGGCGCACGGACGGCGCGCCTCCTCCTCCTCCTCCTCCTCCTCTGTCTCCTCCTCCCGCTGCTGCTTCTCTTCCCCCGAGAGGGACTCCAATCCCCGAGAAGCCCTGAGCCGGGATAATGCTGCCACCTCCCCCGGGGACACGGAGGGAGGGAGCGAGCGCGCCGAGGGGACGGACACGCGCGCACCAGCCCAGGCGGCCGAGCCGGGGCCGCGGCCATTAACAGAAGCACAAGCGGGATTCGCTTGGGTAGGTGGGTGGGGAGCTAAGGTAGGTAGGTGGCCGCCTGCCCGCCCGCCTGCCATCCATCTCCCTCCTCCTTCGCCCGAGGATCTCTCCTCCGCCCGCCTTTCCCCGCGCGCCCTCGCTCCCCCTCGCCAGCGCCGCCGCCGCCGCCGCCACTTCCAGGCGAGATGCGGGCAGGAGCGAGCGGCGTGGCTGGCGAGCGAGGGAGCCGCTCCCGCAGGCAGACACGCACGCAGCCGGCGGCGGCAGCAGCAGCAGCAGCAAAGGATGCTCCGGTCGCCATGGCAGCAGAAGCGGCAAGAGGTAAGATGGACCAGCTCGCGCAGCTCGCTGCCTCCCTGCCGGGGCCGCGGGGAAGGGGCGGCCTGGGTTTTGCGCCGCGCCTCGGAGCCCTTGCGCGCCTTCGGGCGATGGACGGCGCGCTTTGCCTTGGCTGGAGAGCGGGCAGCTCTTGACCCGAGGGACCCTCTTCTCCCCAGGACGGAGGCCCCTGCCTGCCTGCCTGCTTGCTTGCCTGCCTGAGGCTGCAAGGACCCGACTTCCACCATCTCCCTCCTCATGACTTGGGCATGGCCACCGGTGGGCACGGATCTGTCTCGGCTGGGTGATTTGCCCCCACCTCAGCCAGATTCTCTTATCCTCACTTCGGCAGGAAAGGGCACGGCAGGCCTGTGCTGCTCTCCCCTTTACTACCTGCCCACCCCCCCTTCCTCATCCCCATAGGAGCCAACTCTAAGGAACCGAGGTCCCTTCGTGCTCCCCCCCAAAAATATTTGAGAGGGCAGCCCCCAAGTTGATAGACACTGCCATTCAAATGGTATGTGTGTGTGTGTCCACCTTGTAATCAATTTTGCAGGACGTGGCTTACCTGTGTCCACCCCCACCCGGCTATTTTATTCAAGTTGGCACCCTTGCCCCCCCCCCAGGCCTACCCTCATCAGCAATAACCATGGTAACTTAGTTGAGGCCAAGGTCTGCCCAAGACAGAAGGATATATAGCGTTGGACTGGTGGCATTGGGGGAGGATGTGTCAGTGGGGAATATCACCCCCCACCTTTATTATTCCTGGTTTCCCCCTGAGCCCCACAGGGCAACAGCAGGGGCTCTTCCTGGCCCAGCCTCAGCCAGGTTTTCTCTCTCATGCCCACCTTGTGTTTTATTTTTATTGTCTCTTTTCATTTCTGGGTCATCTTGCTCTCCCTCCCAGTCCCTCCTTTTCTGCCTCTTCCCCGTCACGAGCTTGTGAGTTAACTTGTTTCCGTAGTCAGGCAGAACTTCCCATATGGAAAGACGGCTAGGATGGTGGGAGCTGGCATTTAACAGGAAGCGCCGTGGGGGGTGGAAATCTGCCAGCATAAGGCTTGCTGAGAACCAGGCAGGCCCACATCCCAGGGTGAGGAAAGGCAGGAGGAGGAGGCAGCGGGGTGAGGTCTTAGCCAAACAGCTTAGTATTGCGAGGCTTGACCAGAAGTGGTGGGAAAGGTGTTGTGTTGCTCGTGTTGCATTTAGGGAACCCGTTGTCATTCGGAGCTGAGCTGACCCAGCTAGACCTCCGTGAGCCATTCAGATTAGCAGTGGCCGGCGCTGTCATCAGCACGGCCAAGCGTGAATTGCGAGTGACAGGCACAGTGATCCGACACACCTGACACCCATGTTGGGTCCTGCCAGTTTTCTGAGATGCCCAAATATGGTCGGATGCTGAAGCATCATAAAAACCTGCAGAAGCTACCCAGCCAGAAACCGTAGCATGGGAAGCAAAAAACAACGCCTGTATGATGGACAGTAATGACTCTGTCACATCACCTGCAAGTTGTTTTTTTTTGGGGGGGGGGTGAAACATTGCTTGTACAAAAAGCTCACCACCAAGCAAGCAAAACAGGATTCCAGGCCGGGCTAGCAACCAGGGTCAGTAACACTGATATAAGGTACTGTAGTAGATCTTTTTACCAGTCTTTGATCCCCTTGTTCACAAGGTGTTCATGATGTGAGTCCCAAGATTTGTGAATTAGCATGGATAGACTGTTAATGGAATTTCCAGCTATCTCAGAGGAAACAGATTGACACTGAAGCAATTTGCCCCCCCCCTTTATAAAGGTCAAGCGAAGTGATAGCTCTAAGAATGCCCCTCAAGGCCGCCCACCAGTGGCCCCTGCCAGGCTGTAGTCGCCTGGGTGGTCCTTTGCTCTGGAACTATTCCAGGAAGGCTGCATGTGTGCAGCAAAAAAAACTTAACTGGCAGGGAGAGGCTGTGCAGCTGAAGAATATTTTACAGCCAATCATGTAGAAAGAACAAATAGGCCAAATGCATGACTCTGGGCAAATTGAGGAGACATGGGTCAGGATGGATTGAGGTTTATCAGCTGAGCTGCGTGTAGAGAGACAGGACTGCAGTGGATGATGGTTATGAGGTCAGGGGGTCACTGGCAGAGAGCTGTGGGAAATAACCGATGGCAAGAGAAGAATGGGGGTGTGCGGCAGGACTGAGGAGGAGGAGGAGCAGAACTATAGTGGGAGCTCAGGAATGAAACAGCATGTGGGGACTGAGGACCGATGAAAGGGCATCGTTAGGCGGCAACAGCACAGACTTCTGCTCTTCGGGAGAAAAGCAAGTAGGCAAGGCTGCCAGGTGGTCAGGTCACAGGAAAAGCAAAAAAGGAAAAGCACAGGGAAATGAGGGTCTGCTCAGCAGCACTTTGAGAACCACCACTGTAAGGTATTTCAGTACTGGCTGTTCAGATACAGCCCAAGACATTTTGATGCCCAAGGCAGAAAATCCAATTGGCACACCCACCCAATAATAATCTAACAGACATGGGGGTGCAGCTCACCAGGAAAGTTCTCCTGCCTAAACGTAGATGAAAGCAGTGGGAGCTCTGTTCCCAGTTCTGTCAGCGGGACTTGCACAGAAGAACTTCCCCAGTGAATTGTGCCTCATGGGCCAGGCATATCTCCCACACGGCCACCTTTAGCAGTGCATGAAATCCACCGTCTGTGGCACTGGCTCAGCTTGCCTCCTGCAGAGCACAGGGGAGTTGTAAGAGGCAGGGAGAAAACTAGGACCCTCCCCTTCCCACCCACCTCCCAGCAGATACTTTCATATTTCATGAAATTATTCCGGCCTGGGGTGCAAAAGAGCAGGTAACAAGAGGCACATGTGGCTGCCATGTGGTTGAACTCCTGACATACAATTTCATTGTTCTATCGATCTAGCAATTTGGCTCACTAGGCTATACACACTCATTGCGTGGGCTGGTGAATTGGGAATGATTTCTGCGAGGTGGGGAAGAAGGCTGGAAGAGATGGAGCTGTTTTCTGACGCTTTCCTTTTTCTTCTTTCTACAGTAAGGTTTCTCTAAACTCTTGAGTTACCAAGGAACTCTGGGGAAACGATTATTCCCTCCTGCAGTTGTTGATTGGCTGCCTACAGATTCCAAACAAGAGGAGAAGGTTCTGGTGACACTGAGCCACTGAGAAGCGGAGGATGTTGGTGTCCTGTAGGCACTGAAGAAAGAGAGAGAGAGAGAGAGAGAGAGAGAGAGAGAGAGAGAGAGAGAAAGAGAGAGCACTCAGTGGCCTGCAGCTCAGATGTTTGGTGACAGAAGTCTGGTCTTGCTCCCTGTGAGAACCAGGCCTTTCATTCTGTGCACCATTCCATTTCCCCATTGATCTTCTATTCATCCAGGAGAGTCAGAGCAGTGTGGGGTTAAGAGAAGGTTATCTTCTTTTCATTTCTTTTCCTTGAGGGAGACAGAAAGCAAGCAAGCAAGCAACCTAAGAAGTAGTGCCAGTAAATAAAAATGCTTCTTGCTTATCTCACCTCCTTAAAATTTATTATTTATTTTCACCGTATATCCTCTGCCTCTGTACTTGATGCTGTGTAAAAATTAAAAAATAAAAAGCCAGTTACAACAATAGTTTAAAACGCAACAAGGGAACCAGCCGCACAAATATACAGAGCCTCTCAAAGAAAAGCAGCTGAAATAGACAAAATGCCAAACCGCTATCACTAAAACTAGCAGTAAATCAGTAAATACATAGGCCAGCAATTCAGGAAAGCAACTTTTGCTGACCAGAGGCTCAGAGGAAATGTGTCTTACATTTCCTCCCAAAATCCAGGAGGAATGGGCATAGGCTGACATCCTCAAAAAGGTTGTTCAATATTATCCAGCATACAGCTGCAAAGAGTTATAAGGATCCTGTTACTATACGTGGACTAGTTTTCCGTACAGACAAAGCAGGGCATTAGTACATAACTTTAAAAGGTAGGAGGAGGGGCACATACAGGTTGCAGCAGAAGGACAGCTTTTTGTCTTGTTTTGCTACTTTCTTTGTGTTCTGTAAACAAAATTAAAACAAGATATAAATTTAAAAGATATATAAGAGGAAAAGCAAGACAAAAATTAAAGAAGGGAGTATGGATCGAAAGAGTGAAAAACAAAGAATGCAGAAAGAGCAGAGGAGGAAGGAATAGGATTAAGAGAGTGGGCCCTCCTCATGGCAGTACCTTCTGGACGCTCCATCGACAGTTCTCTCCTATTTCCTCCCGGAAGTAGATGAGACAGGCACTCCCTTGCCTTGTGCATGCTCCTCTGTACTGTCTCCAGATCCCAAGGTGGAGGAGGCACAATGAATCGCGGTGGAGGCAGCAGCCCCATGGAGGAACTCTCAAAGGCTACCCTGCACAATAACTCGCTGTGGTGGCTGGCTTGCGGGCTCCTTGCCCTGCTGGCCAACTCCTGGATCATCCTGAGCATCACAGCCAAGCAGCAGAAGCACAAACCCCTGGAGCTTCTGCTGTGCTTCCTGGCAGGGACCCACATCCTCATGGCTGCCGTGCCGCTCACCACCTACGCGGTGGTGCAGCTGCGCCGCGAGTCCTCCGACTACGACTGGAACGAGAGCATCTGCAAGGTCTTCGTCTCCACCTATTACACCTTGGCCTTGGCCACGTGCTTCACCGTCGCCTCCTTGTCTTACCACCGCATGTGGATGGTGAGGTGGCCTGTCAACTACCGCCTGAGCAACGCCAAGAAGCAGGCCCTGCACGCCGTGATGGGGATCTGGATGGTCTCCTTCATTCTCTCCACGCTGCCCTCCATCGGCTGGCACAACAATGGGGAGCGGTACTATGCCAGCGGCTGCCAGTTCATCGTCAGCAAGATCGGCCTGGGCTTCGGCGTGTGCTTCAGCCTGCTCCTCCTCGGAGGCATCGTCATGGGCTTGGTTTGCGTGGGCATCACTTTCTACCAGACCTTGTGGGCTCACCGAAGGCACCATAGATGCCACCACCTGAGAGCGGAGGAAGCCGCCTCTGCTTGCCCGTCTTCAGCTCACAACACCTTCAACGTGCCAACTATCGTGGTGGAGGACGTTAGGGGCAAACGGCGGTCATCGCTGGATGGGTCTGAGTCTGCCAAGACTTCCATGCAGATGACCAATCTCATCAGTGCCATCGTTTTCCTCTACGACACACTGACCGGGGTGCCCATTTTGGTAAGAAATACCCCTTCCTCCTCTTTTCCATTGTCCTAGAGCAGTGCTATGGGGTGTTAGGGGAGGGGTAGTACCTCTGGTGGGGGGACACATCATGCTCCTTCTGGGGTAGTTTGTCCACCTTTGAATTTCAATTTACATTTTATTGTTAAAAAGTGCAATTACGTCTAGCCCTAAATTTGGATAAGAGCTTAATATAAGGTCACACACATAGCTATTTGGTTATAGTTTATTATGTCAAAAGTTGACACAGCACAGAGGTTATCTAAGGGTACTTGAGGAATTTGGTCTCAACCTCATTGTAAAATACACCCTTTCAAGAGCACCAGATTAATTTCACCCCAATTTCCATTTAGAGGGTCATTCCTTTGTGGGTACTGATCACGTATACCACTCTAAAGGTTGTGAAACAATTTCCACCATAACTCTTTGTCTGAAACATTCTCATACCTGTGTCTGAAAGATTCACCTTAGGGCTCAAATGTTCCATTTTGACTCTTCACCTTTAAAAAAAAATACTGTTACATAAAAAGAAAAACTTTTTCAGTTTGCCCACCTTTGGTTCCACTCTGCACTCTCTCACCTGTGGCTCCTAGAAGCTGCTAGCATGCTAGAGTGGCCACACCCCAGGAACGGCTTCGATTGGCCGGCTAAACCAGGTGAGGGTAGCCAATGGGTCTCAAACCCTTAGTGAGTTAGGGACTTCGCCTGCATGTGAAGACTGGCCTCAGCAGATTGAGTGGATGAGAACAATAGTGGATCCAAAGGTCAAGAAAGCGGTTACTGTACGTGCTGTAAAGGAAAATGAGGGGCTGATGGGGCTCATCAACCTGGGAAGGTAGCCCATCTAGGAGAAGGAAACTCTGATCCTAAACCTCCACTGCTTTGGGGAATAACTTTGGCTGAAAAAAAGGCTAAGGAGTAAACCCTACACTGATCCCCTAAGCCAGTTGGATGGCATCTTATATGTCTCCTTCTGGCAACTCCTGCAGACAAGCTTGTACCAAACCTATTGCTCTGCTTTCCTTTGACCACATAAGTGAGTCTGAGAGGGGGGGTCTTGCCATACGCATAGCCAAGGACCTCCATATGCACCACTCAAGCTTGCACCCCCTGAAGGTCACTTCAGTTTGACTTCACCCCTGGAGGTACACTCCATTGTCTCTTGAGACAGACAGATGCTAACATTAGTTTCCTGAACCTTTGGACCTTTAGGAAACATTTTCTGCACTGACATGTTTGCAGTGAACCTTTGAGACTCCAGCATGGGCTCCCTGTGTTTTGCAGAGGATTTGGGGACATAACTCATGTGGGGCATGTGGCCAAGTCTCTTAGCCCTCCCCATTGCAATGTGTCCACTAGAATTCACCCCAAAACACTCCACTGCATCTAAGCGTCACAAGGGAAGATCAGAAGCGATGCACAGGGTGTTTTCAGAGAACCCTGCTTGCCATTATTGATCACCTCAATGAGGAATCTCTAGTTAGCTTCCAAGGAACAGCAGTATTCCCTGAAACATAGCTTGAAAACCACAGTTTTAGAAAGTCAACAACCTCCCTGCCTCATTTTAGAGAGAAAAATGAGCATAGTTCGACAGAGGCATTGTTGGCCTTGATGTAAAGGTAAAGGTAAAGGGACCCCTGACCGTTAGGTCCAGTCGGGGACAATTCTGGAGTTGTGGCGGTCATCTCGCCCTTCCAGCTGCCATTGGTTTAGCTGCTCTGAAGTCACAGAGCACCTTGGCAGTGTAGGGTCTGGCAGATTTGTTTTTGTTTTGGCAAGCCTACCAAGACATTTCATTTACCTGCTTATACATTATTATTATTTTTAAAAAAATATCTGTTCATGTTCTTAAAGTTAAAGGTAAAGGGACCCCTAACAGTTAAGTCCAGTCGCAGACGACTCTGGGGTTGTGGTGGTCATCTCGCTTTACAGGCCAAGGGAGCCAACATTTGTCCACAGACAGTTTTTGCAGGTCATGTGGCCAGCATGACTAAGCCGCTCCTGGCAAACCAGAGCAACACACGGAAACACTGTTTACCTTCCCGCCGGAGCGGTACCTATTTATCTACTTGCACTTTGATGTGCTTTCGAACTGCTAGGTTGGCAGGAGCAGGGACCGAGCAACGGGAGCTCACCCCATCACGGGTATTCGAACCGCCAAACTTCTGATCAGCAAGCCCTAGGCTCTGTGGTTTAGACCTTGATGTACGCACACAATTATTGTGTCCCGCCATTGCCTCTGATCAAACAGGTTTAGGGGGATTTTGAAGAACTGAAGAAATTTACAAAAACAGCTTACCAAAGACAAGAGTGAGATGCGTACACCACGAGGCACAGTGCATGTGCTGTTTTGCTTTAAAAACTGAAGAAAACCATCTGTTTCCAGCCTCAGGTTGCATTTATATACTCCTCCAACTAGCCTCTAGAGGGCATAATCTCTGTCCTGGCTCCCCAGTTCCTGTTAGGATTGGCAGATCAAAAGAACTTTTAAGAAAGGAGCAAACACATACACATAAAGAGATGCTATTTTCTGAAACGTGGGCCTTTGATATTTTGAAATAACGTTATCTTGAAACAACAGGCAGCCTAAAGGACTTGTGGATTATATCATAGGTACCTAAGCTATTTTCCCCCCCACCTGTTCAGCTTCTCTGAGCTTTGATGTCCATCTCTTTTGGCACCCCTTGACAAATTAACTTACATGCTTCGGTGACTGCACACACATCACACACAGCCATGCAATCTCTGTCCTCAGGCCCCATCTACTGGACCTGCAGAGTGTACCAAGCAGGCACCAAGTGTCATAGTTCGGCTACGGAAGGAGCCTGTTGTACATTAGCAAAATGCAAAGCTGGTGCTAGACTTTAGGGGGCGTTGGCACAGGGGTTGTCAGTAGGCCTCCCAGCCAGGGGAAGACCTATCTGTAGTCTTAGAATCATAGAATCATAGAGTTGGAAGAGACCACAAGGGCCATCGAGTCCAACCCCCTGCCATTAGTCTTGGTCCTACTGGAACTGTAGTTCCATAAATATATATATAGATGTTATGGCTGTATAGGCTGGGGTACTGCATTTCTGGTATAATTAAACACGCTGAGCAGCCACTAAAGATGGGAGCCGAGTTTGGCTTCCATTTGAAAGTGGCAGCGCTGCCTGCCCTGCACTGAAATCACCTCTGGAGACCTGGTGGGAAGGATCAGTGCTGATTTATGTATAAGCGAAACAAGCTATAGCTTAGAGCCCCACTCTCTTGGGGGCCCCCAAAAAATTTAAAGGGAAAAAACCCCTGGATGTACATTTCCAAAATATAAGATAAAAAACAAATTAAATAAAACCTACATAAGCAACAGTGTTTTGTGTTGTGTAGGCTCCTATGATGTAAGTCATGGGCCCCGCCTGCTAGCCTGCTCCCTAAAATATCACTGGTTTGCTCATTTCTATATATAGGGTGCCTACATTCTGCAAAGGGATGCGGGTGGCGCTGTGGTCTAAACCACTGAGCCTCTTGGGCTTGCCGATCAGAAGGTTGGCGGTTCGAATCCCCGCAACGGGGTGAGCTCCCATTGCTCTGTCCCTGCTCCTGCCAACCTAACAGTTCAAAAGCATGCCAAAAAAAAAAAGTGCAAGCAGATAAATAGGTACCACTCCAGTGGGAAGGTAAACTGCATTTCCATGCGCTGCTCTGGTTTCGGTGTTCCATGCGCCAGAAGCGGCTTAGTCATGCTGGCCACATGACCCGGAAAAACTGTCTGCGCACAAACGCCAGCTCCCTTGGCCTATAAAGCGAGATGAGTGCCGCAACCCCAGAGTCGTTCACGACTGGACTTAACTGTCAGGGGTCCTTTGCCTTTACCTTTTTTTAAATTCTGCATGTGCAAATGGCTTTAGATACCTATTAGGTCCATAAATTTCCATATAGCATATATTCAACACAAAAAACAGCAACGATTTGTTGTTGACAAGGACAGCTGGACATATTGTTGTTGTTTAGTCGTTTAGTCGTGTCCGACTCTTCGTGACCCCATGGACTAGAGCAGACATATAAAGGGCCCCATTACCTTCAGGAGCTTAGGGCCTCATCCAACCTAAATCTGGCCCTGGGAAGGATGCTAAGTGGCCGCACAGCAGGGCCCTTTGGAGCTCCTGGGGCCCTTGGCCAATGCCCAAGCCAGCTGACCTTTGGCACCAGGCCTGACACAAGGCATGGGGTGTGTGGAGGGAAAGCCCTTTATAGTACAAGGAGCACTGGGGATGCAAGGACAGGCAACTGGGATGAGAGATTATGCAGGATCCTTGTCTAGTGGAAGATAGGTCAGTGTGTGCTAGACTTAGAGGGTTCCCTGACCTTAGTTGTGGCCCCATGAGCAGCACTTTCCTCTATATAAGTGAATGGGAACCATTGTTCGGAATGAAGTAAAGAGGCGTATCCCATGAGGCACCACTGGGCGGGTGCTAAACCAGCCTTGGTGACCCCAGTCATCTGGGCAAGAGGCGGGTTCGACCTGCTCTCAAATATATCCCAATGGAGGCTGAGCCTCACTTATTTGCATTGCCCGATGGCCTTCATAGGTACAGCTCCGTTAGGAGTCTGGCTCTTTCCTTTTCTGGGGAGTGTGATCAAAACTTGTGTGTATGCACTTCTAAGATACAAACATGCATTGCAATAATGCTTTCAACTCAAAAATAATAAATAAATAAATAAATAAATAAATAAATAAATAAATAAAGCAAGCATCAAGGTAAAAAATCAGTTTTGCAACGTTTGCCCTCAGATACTTTTTCAGAAGTCCTGACCTTTCAGAGCAAACCTTTTCATAAAATGTTCTCTCGGGTCCCTGTTGAGTGGGTATAAAGCCCAGAACTGCTTCTCTAGCCGGTGTTCTCGGGGCAGCAGGAATAGGAGGAGTATGACTGTTCATGAGATTGGCAGGAAGAGACAGGACTGCAGTTGTTAGTTTCAGTAAAGGTCCCTAGAATCCTTGTCAGACAGAGCTTCGAATGATCTTTTCTCTCTCTCTTAAGTAGCAGAAACTGTTAGCAAATCTAAGAGCACTACTGGGGCACATGGTTTCCAGGGCTTAGCAGTTAGAATATCTACAATTGTCTGGCACAGTAGCAGAATATATGGACTGCAAATTAAAACACATACACATACATTTTAAATAAAAAGACAACAAAGGTCTGGGGACGTGAATTTTGATGCACTACTTTGGTAACATTTGTGTAACCACATTCCACACCTAGTTTGTGATTTAGAATGGTGGAGTTGCTGAAAATCGTAGTTTCCCAAAGACGGGGGTCAGCAAACGTTTTCAGCCATGTGGGGGGCTAGACTATATTTTGGAGAGAAAAAATGAACAAATTCCTATGCCCCACAAATAACCCAGAGATGCATTTTAAATAAAAGGACACATTCTACTCATGTAAAAACACACTGATTCCCGGACCATCCACGGGCTGGATTTAGAAGGCTATTGGGCCTTGGTTTGCCTACCCATGCCCAAAGACAAAGTCCAGATCAGCCATTGCTCTTTACATTATTCTAGCAACGATTAGCATTTGTTTGTTTTTAAAGTGCTGTGTTAGTGCTTGTTTGCGATGAATCAAGTTGCCTGACACTTGCCATGAGCGGAAGCTGAAATGCTGCGAGTCAGCATTCAACTCATTGATCTGATTGCACCGAGGTGCACAAATTCAGTTCCTCCTGTGGTGAACTAGTTGAATGAGCTTTTTGCAGTGAGCACCAGGCACAGAATAAAGTCTCTGCTGTGAGTGAGGCAGGTATGCGAACTAGCTCACAAGTTACAATGCTTCCATTAATGTTAGGAATGACTCCCATGTTAATGCAGGAGCTTTGCCAAAAATATTTCACTTTCAGCTACCAACTGCGTTTTGCAGGCAGCTTTCACAGCCTAGAGACACCCTCTCACACAGCCCAAATAGAAGTTAAGGGAAACTCTCAACAACAGCCATGGAAAATTAGTGTAGAAATCAGAGAGTTTAAATGCTGCTCTGTTGGGTGGGAGAATCCACCATCTTTTCAGCACCCCCAGTAAACCCCAATATGTATTTTCCCAGTTTACTTTAGAACATATAGAAATCTCATCAGGGCCAGTCCACCCACGAGGCAAGGCTGCCTCAGGTGGCAAGAACAATAGTGGCAGCAGATCTGGCCTCCAAGGAATGCACTACCCGCTGTTGCTGGTTCCCAGATTCCCAATGTGATCTTTACTCACCCTTCTTCCATGCCCCCCCTTACATTTTGTAGTTTGACTCAGGTGTGTCAATTTATTGAGCCGGCCCTGATTTCAGTGTAATTTATATGCCAAGAAGCATACCTTCAGTATACCTGAAGGAGCGTCTCCACCCCCATCGTTCTGCCCAGACGCTGAGGTCCAACGCTGAGGGCCTTCTGGCGGTTCCCTCATTGCGAGAAGTGAGGTTACAGGGAACCAGGCAGAGGGCCTTCTCGGTAGTGGCGCCTGCCCTGTGGAACGCCCTCCCTTCAGATGTCAAAGAGAACAACAACTACCAGACTTTTAGAAGACATCTGAAGGCAGCCCTGTTCAGGGAAGTTTTTAATGTATGACATATTAGTGTATTTTTGGTCTTTGTGGAAGCCGCCCAGAGTGGCTGGGGAAACCCAGCCAGATGGGCGGGGTACAAATAATAAAATATTATTATATTATTATTATTATTATAAGCAAAAAATGTTAACAAACATCACACTTATGAAATGATACACCATGAAGCAAAACAAACCTCTCTTTAATCTGCTCCAAAACTACCATCAATTAACTCAATATTATTTACGAATACAGTGGTACCTCGGGTTAAGTACTTAATTTGTTCCAGAGGTCCATTCTTAACCTGAAACTGTTCTTAACCTGAAGCACCACTTTAGCTAACGGAGCCTCTCGCTGCTGCCGCGCCGCTGGAACACAATTACTGTTCTCATGCTGAAGCAAAGTTCTTAACCTGAAGCACTATTTCCGGGTTAGCGGAGTCTGTAACCTGAAGCGTCTGTAACCTGAAGCATATGTAACCTGAGGTACCACTGTATGGTGGTACCTCAGTTTATGAACTTAATCTGTTCCGGAAGTGCATTCTTAAACCGAAACTGTTCTTAAACTGAGGCACGCTTTCCCTAATGAGGCCTCCTGCCGCTGGTGCCCTTCCACCGTTCGGATTCCGTTCTTAGACCGAGGTAAAGTTTGCAAACCGGGACACTACTTCTGGTTTTGCAGAGTTCGTAAACCAAATTGTTCGTAAACAGGGCTGTTCTTAAACCGAGGTACCACTGTATTAGCTTTGTCTGGTACATTCCGTAACATAGTTCACATGATTTAACATAATGGAATGGATAAATGAGCAAGATTATGCAAGCAATTGTTTATTTATAGTGGCATTATTTACTGTATTTTTCCGTGCATAAGACTAGCTTTTTTTTTGCCAAAAAATTAGGTTTAAAATTGGGGCTCGTCTTGTACACGGGTAGTGCTGAGGGGTGTTTTCTTAATTTGGAGTCCCCCAAAACAGGGGGCGTCTTATACATGTGGGCATCTTATACACGAAAATATACGGTATTTGCACATTCAAAACACAAGTCAATATTTTTTTAAGCGAGTGAGTGGCTTTCCATTTCTATTGCTTCTAAAAATGATCACTGCTTGTTATATGCAAACAAACAAACAAATGTACAAAATACACAGAAGCCAGAGAGGGCTTCTATTTCTCCTATGTAGTTTACTTTCCCATGCCTGAAAACACAGAGGCTTAAAACACTTTGCAAAGGTGTGGAAGAAAGGAAGCATATATGTGTGGAAATGTCAAGTCGTGTGACATAATGTAAACCACTTATGTGAATGATGGTGAGGAACATGGCGCACGAGCCTAATGCGCATATGAAGCTGAGTTATTTGATGAGTGTGTGGGAGAGGGTTAAGCAACAAGGCCAGGGCCAGCTCAAGACATTTTGCCGCCTGAGGTGAACTGCAAAATGGTTACACACACACACACACCCGCCGGGGAAGAAGGGATGAATGAAGATCTGTATCAGGAACAAGGGGGGAATGAAGATTTACACCAGGATCTGCTGCCCCAGTGGATCTTGCTGCCTGAGGCAGTTGCCTCACCTTGTCTCATGAGTGGGCTGGCCCTGAGGAAGACATTTTGCTTTAAACTACATTATTTAGTTGGGGCATGTACAGAAAATTCCTGTATACTACACTAACTTTGCGGTGGGATGGGGGGGATATATCAAGTATTATAGGGACCACTTGCTGCTAGGTAGCGTTGGGCATTAAATGCTACAGTGCAGCAGTGTTGCTGCTTGGGTAAATGTAAACATCATGAACTGTGATTGCTCTTTCTTCAGCTTTTCTTCTGTGTGTATTCTGCATGTATAAGTCTGTCTCCAGACTTAGCTGTGAATGTTGTTGTTTAGTCGTTTAGTCGTGTCCGACTCTTCGTGACCCCATGGACCAGAGCACGCCTGGCACTCCTGTCTTCCACTGCCTCCCGCAGTTTGGTCAAACTCATGCTGGTAGCTTCGAGAACACTGTCCCACCATCTCGCCCTCTGCCGTCCCCTTCTCCTTGTGCCCTCCATCTTTCCCAACATCAGGGTCTTTTCCAGGGAGTCTTCTCTTCTCATGAGGTGGCCAAAGTCTTGGAGCCTCAGCTTCAGGATCTGTCCTTCCAGTGAGCACTCAGGGCTGATTTCCTTCAGAACGGAGAGGTTTGATCTTCTTGCAGTCCATGGGACTCTCAAGAGTCTCCTCCAGCACCAGAATTCAAAAGCATCCATTCTTCGGCGATCAGCCTTCTTTATGGTCCAGCTCTCACTTCCATACATCACTATAGCTGTGAATAGGGAGCCTGATGGTGGAATGTTACTCACAATGTCCCCGTCCTCCTTTCCTTTCTGATTGCAGGTGGTGAGCTTCTTCAGCCTGCGCTACGACACGGCTCCCACCTGGATGGTGCTGGCTGTGCTCTGGTGCTCCATGGTGCAGACGCTGCTCTTGCCATCCTTCATCTGGTCCTGCGAACGCTACCGGGCCGACGTCCGGACTGTGTGGGAGCAATGTGTGGCAATAATGTCAGAGGAAGACGGGGAAGACGGTGAGCTGCTCCAGTCCCATGTTCTCTCTACGCTAGAGGAGGCTCTGTGTATTTCCTTCCTTCCTTCCTTCCTTCCTTCCTTCCTTCCTTCCTCCTTCCTTCCTTCCTTCCTTCCTTCCTTCCTTCCTTCCTTCTTTCCTCCTTCCTTCCTTCCTTCCTTCCTTCCTCCTTCCTCCTTCCTTCCTTCCTTCCTTTCTTTCTTTCTTTCTTTCTTTCTTTCTGCATCTGTGGCTGGGTTTCCCCCCCCCTCATTTTCATTCTTTTATTTATCTTTTATACATTTATTTACATTTTATACATTCTTTCTTTAAAAATTATTATTGAAAAAGTAATAATCATAAATAAATAAGAATAAAAATGTGCATCCCACCCCCGAGACCATTCCATTGTAATTATCCAACCTCCCCAAATTTCAACACCTCTTTTGATGGTTTGACCCCTTTCCCTTTTAACAGTACAAATTCTACAAATACCTCCCATATCTCCTCAAAATCATTTCTCCTGCATGTTCCCCATCTTGCCTTAATAGCACATGTTAATTTATCATTAATTGCTATATCCCACACCTCTTTATACCATTCTTCCATTTTATATTCTGCTTGCCCCTTCCACTTCCTGGCTATAATAATTCGTGCAGCTGTCAATAAATTTATGAGCAAGTCCTTCATAGCCTGCGAACCTTCCACCCCATCGTAAATTGATAATCATGCTGCTTCAGGACTTTTGGTCACCTTTAACCCAGTGATTTCATTTATCTCCTTAAACACCCTTTGTGTTCTTTCTTTCTGCATTCTCTCTCTATAGCTGGAGGAAGTGGCAAAACTCTGGAGAGGGTGGGGATGGAAAAAGAACAATGGACAACGCTTTGTGGGATCTGCAGCTGGAATTGGGGGCAAATTAGTGAGAAGATCTATGACTGAATTTCCTATATTTGTTTGCATTTTGAAAAATAAACACAGGCATGAGTGGGGCTGCAGAAATGAGGGTTCAGGGGTTTATCCTCCCCCTCCCTGCACATTTTCTCCAATCTAAATTCCCACAGTGGAAAACATACAGATACCATATTGTCCGCCCCCCCCCCATTGCAGCTACATCTACCTTTTTCAAAACAGCATAGATCTGATCACAGATCATCCAGCGTCGCAGCCAATCTAGTCCCTAGCTAATGGAAGATGGTTAGAACAAAATGGGTTCATCTTCTAGATGAGCCAGAATTGGTGTTAGTTAAATTGGTGTTCGCTCATGGTGATTGCATCAGCTGCTGTTGAAATACTAGAAAAACGGCATTAAAAGCATCAAGCAGTTTTAATAGCAGCAGGTATAGGCAGATAAAACTGGATGTATCGAGGCAAAGGGAAAAATTCTGTTTGCAGAGGTTTTCTTCTTGAGGGGCTACTATCATATCACCAAAAAAGGGAAATGCATCACAAAAAGAGGCAAAAGAGGACACAGATTTGCAATGTTATTTTTTGTATATTAGCTTACATAAGGTAAAGGTAAAGGGACCCCTGACCATTAGGTCCAGTCGTGGCCGACTCTGGGGTTGCGGTGCTTATCTTGCTTTACTGGCCAAGGGAGCCAGCATACAGCTTCCGGGTCATGTGGCCAGCATGACTAAGCCGCTTCTGGCGAACCAGAGCAGCGCACGGAAACGCCGTTTACCTTCCCGCCGGAGTGGTACCTATTTATCTACTTGCACTTTGACGTGCTTTCAAACTGCTAGGTTGGCAGGAGCAGGGACCAAACAACGGGAGCTCACCCTGTCGCAGGGATTCGAACCACCGACCTTCTGATCGGCAAGCCCTAGGCTCTGTGATTTAACCCACAGCGCCACCCGCGTCCCATTAGCTTACATAGATTGATGCAAATTTGGAAGTAGTTACTATAATTCGAAAAGAAATACAGTGTGGTGCATGGTAGGGAAGGCTGTGAGCAGGTAAGCTGTGTCCCTGTCTGCTGCTCTCCCTTCCCAGAGTTTATTATCTTTAAAACCATGGGTCAGATTATATCACTTGACCTCTCAGTGGACCAACTAGAAGATAAAGGCTTTGAACCTGTCTTCATTATTTAAAATTAATATAAAAGTGAAGAGTCATGTAAGAGACGAACAACAGACACAGGTGTAAGTCTGGTTTTTCATTACAGACATATACTCCCAACACACTGCATAACGGGTCGGCCATCAGTTTTGCCCTTACTCTCATGCATCACATTTTTGTTTTAAAGTAGCACATGTACATTCATTTGTTTATATCTCCACTCATCATCTTAGGAAAACAATCACATTTCTTTGTTTCTTTCTTTGTTAAAAACCTGTTGCAACATTGCTGAATTTTGTTTCCAGATTGAAACTTTCATGATGCAGGCTGCATGTTACTTCAGTCACTCTCACCATCTTTGTAGAAAAGTGCTTTCAAAGCTTATTCCAGTAGAGAAATGTGTGTGTTTAAACTTAATAGGATAAGGCCACTTTTAAACACCCCCCACCAAACTAAAAATGTTGGCTCTGCCTTTAAACGTAAGACGGTCCGTTTCCTCTTACTTAAACAGTGATTCCTAGAATTTTTTTTGGGGGGGGAGGGAGGGGAATCAAGTACATTGCATTGCGCATCCCAATGCTCCTAAGTAACATACCCAATGACTATGGCATCCCTGTCCAAAATCCAGGTGGTGTTTCCTTTAAAAGCACCAACAGAAGTGACAGTGGATTCACACCATCACTGTGGTACGGTCAAATCCACACGGGTTTTCTTTGTGCACATAGTCAACTAGAAATGGCAAGCTATTTCCCATAAGCGCAGAATACAAGCAAGGCTGCATTGTGGGAAACTTGACATCCAAGCCCAGCTCATTACAGGCTTGCGGCAATAGATGCCACAGTCGTGACGAACCGCTTAGAAAACCAGCTCGCCACAAATGAACACTCTAGCCTCCTCAAAGCGCAAGAATCCAGATGTTCCACGCCTGCATAGGTCTGCAATCTGTCTGTTTGAGGTGGGGAACAAGGAGGAGGAGCGAAAATGTGGCAAAGACATTCTTGTCGTCCTCTAGATGGCACTGGTGACGATTACGGTGACGGGAGGATCTGCAAAGTGCGATTCGATGCCAATGGTGCTGCATCTATGAAACGGGATCCCAGGGATGCTAAGCTGCTGCCAGTGCATCACATGCTGTTGCCCCATGACAGAGTGCACTACCTGCAGGTAGGCAGTCCCCTTCTTCGGGGTGCGAGGGTTTGGCTGCCAGTCTGGGACATGAGCAGATCACGCCTGCCAACATTTGAAATGTACAAACCAACATTCTGTTTATTTAACACATTTATGGGACTGGGACCACATAACACCGGTCCTGAGAGATCTGCATTGGCTCCCAGTACGTTTCCAAGCACAATTCAAAGTGTTGGTGCTGACCTTTAAAGCCCTAAATGGCCTCGGTGCAGTATATCTGAGGGAGAGTCTCCACCCCCATCATTTAGTCCAGACACTGAGATCCAGCGCCGAGGGCCTTCTGGCGGTTCCCTCATTGCGAGAAGTGAGGTTACAGGGAACCAGACAGAGGGCCTTCTCGGTAGTGGCGCCCACCCTGTGGAACACCCTCCCTTCAGATGTGAAGGAAATAAGCAGCTATCTTCTCTTTAAAAGACATCTGAAGGCAGCCCTGTTCAGGGAAGTTTTTAATATTTAATGCTGTACTGTTTTTAACATTTGATTGGGAGCCGCCCAGAGTGGCTGGGGAAACTCAGCCAGATGGGCGGGGTATAAATAATAAATTATTATTATGTTGCTCACTGAAAATTTTCTCTGTGCATGACGTTGCCTTGAATCAGATCCACCTCGCAGAGGCAGATGGTTTCCTTAGCCCTCTTCCCTGAGATGCTAGGGAGCAGAACTTCCGCATGCAAGCAGACCCACCCAGAATTGAAAAGGGAGAAGGTTTGGACTTACCCAAGGGTATGGGGTGTTAGGGAAGGGGCACCCCCCTCTGGTGGGGGACACATCATGCCCCTTCTGGGGTAGTTTGTCCACCTTTGGTCCTCACCCTGTATTCAGCCCTCCTAGAAGTGGCTCCTAGATGCCATCAGCATGCAACAGCAGCCACACCCCGGGAAATGGCTTTGATGGACTGGCTAAACCAGGTGAGGGTAGCTGGTGAGTTAGGGACTTCCCCTGCATCCAAAGACAGGCACTGACATATTAAGCGGACAGGATCCATAGTGGGTCAACTGCACTATCAACTGCAGGTCATAATACAGTGGTACCTCTGGATGCGAACGGGATCTGTTCTGGAGCCCCGTTCGCATCCAGAGCAGAACGCAACCCACATATGCGCGGGTCGCTGCTTCTGCGCATGCGTGTGACGTCATTTTGAGCATCTGCGCATGCGCGAGTGGTGAAACCCAGAAGTAACGCGTTCTGTTACTTCTGGGTCGCCACGGAGCACAACCTGAAAACGCTCAACCTGAAGCGACTTTAACCAAGGTATGAGTGTAGTGTGCAGTCCACACATTACCTGGTCTGTGTGTGTACCCACAAATGGTGGGGATACCATTGTTTCTGGGTGCACCACAGGGGAAAAAACCAACGTGGAGATTTATGTAGGGGAGAACATTTGAGGGAGAGCTGAGAGATCGCTTTGCTTTAGGAGTGTGAGGACAGCTTTGCTGACCCCTTCTCTCCTTAGAAAACAGAGCAATGTAACTGATCTGTAGAAAAGACTTCACAGCATGAAAAAAGAGACAATGCACATATGTTTGTAAATCAAGAAGATCTTTAATAAAAAATATTTTTTAAAAAGAAAAACAGAACAAGGATGAACTGAGCAGCTAAAAGGTACTCCAGACTCTCCCACCAACACAATTCAGGACCACGAATCTGTGTTAGTAGAACACTTGGGTTTTCTTTCTGTCTTGGAAGTTTTGTAGCCCCAAAAAGCACATAAAGTAGAACAAAACTAGAAAAGCCAGGGGGAGAGGTGTGTGTCACATTTTCTTTACAAAGTGGTGTTACGGGGCAGGTGTGTGTTGCTCACTAAGACTCACATACCCAAAACATTTCTATGAAATTTGCATAGCTGCAGAACTCGAGGAAAATGCATCAGAAATAGTGGCACTAGGTAAAGGTAAAGGGACTCCTGACCATTAGGTCCAGTCGTGGCCGACTCTGGGGTTGCGGCGCTCATCTCGCTTATTGGCCGAGGGAGCCGGCATACAGCTTCCGGGTCATGTGGCCAGCATGACTAAGCCACTTCTGGTGAACCAGAGCAGCACACGGAAACGCCGTTTACCTTCCCGCCGGAGCAGTACCTATTTATCTACTTGCACTTGGACGTGCTTTCGAACTGCTAGGTTGGCAGGAGCAGAGACCGAGCAACAGGAGCTCACCCCGTCACTGGGATTCGAACCGCTGACCTTCTGATCGGCAAGTCCTAGGCTCTGTGTTGTGTTTTCTCTTTCTATATATATATATATATTTGCCATTGGACCTACCCAGTGCTATTTTTCTAGAAAAAGAGGTGCTGGAACTCACTATGAACACTTCCCTTGTTCTCTTATAATGGCAATAGCACCCACCTGAAAGGGAAAAACCCTATATATTGCACGCCGTCCAACCTCCTTCCCCGCTGTCTCTCACCTCCTTCTTTCCTCCCAGGTCCCTCTCTCCCGGAGGATGTCCCACGACGAAACCAACATCTTCTCCTCCCACCGCTCCTCGCCTTCCTTCCTCCACAAGTGGTCCTCATCCGACGACATCCGCGTGCCTACCCCTCACAAACACGGAGGCGTCCCCAGCTTCCTGCTGCCGGAGCTCCGCAGCTACCATCACCACCACCGGCGCCACCGGCCTCCCGAAGACGAGTTCACCACGCTCCGGCAGTTCCTGGAAGCCGGGCTGGTGTCCCGGGGACCTGCCTCGGGGTCTAGCGTCTGCTTCTTCCGCGACGAAATCACCACCTTCATCGACGAGACGCCGGTGCCGTCCCCGCACAGCAGCCCGCGCCACTCGCGCCTGCCGCTGGCGGCGCAGCAGGAGAGGCGCCACTCTCTGGATGGCACTGAGCAGGAAGACGGCCCCGAGAGGGATCGGCGGTGTTCACTGACTGGTGGGGAAAACCTATACCTCTACAGCGGAGAACAGGAGCCCGGGATACGGACCTTGGGAGCTCAGGATGCGCGGGGTTTCCAGGAGCTCGGCCTATGAAACAGCGGCGAAAGCATTTGCTGGGCTCTGGATTTTTAAGCAAAACTCGACGTGTCTCCCCAGGACCCAAGGGGTGTTTTTAGGTCCTTGTGTTTCTCACCATGTTGGCAGAGGAGGGGGGGTGCCCATGGCGGGGTCCTGATGTGGTGGGGAAGGAGAAGCAGCTTTGTTCGAAGGAGCCACGGAGCCCTGCGTCCAGGTGGCAAAACGTGAGCACAGACCACCGCAGTTCACCGGAGGGCACTTTTTCTCCAGTTCCACCCCCTCAGTAGCATTGTTAGTGCCACACGCCCCTCCCTTTTCTTAGCTCCACCCATTATGAGAAACGCTTGTCGTCGGCTGCCAAGTGTGGGACAGGAAGGTATTAAAAAGAAATCTATATTTGGAGTGTCACCTGTGCCTGGCTTTTTCTTCTTAAAGTGGGTTCACAATGTTTGTGGTTTGGGCATGCATTTATCTGGGACTAAGCCCCACTGAAAACAATTGAGACTTACTTCTGAGTACAGTGGTACCTCGGGTTACATACGCTTCAGGTTACAGACTCCACTAACCCAGAAATAGTCCTTGAGGTTAAGAACTTTGCTTCAGGATGAGAACAGAAATCGTGCCCCGGCGGCGCGGCGGAGGCAGGAGGCCCCATTAGCTAAAGTGGTGCTTCAGGTTAAGAACAGTTTCAGGTTAAGTACAGACCTCCGGAACGAATTAAGTACCGTATTTTTCACTCCGTAAGACGCACTTTCCCCCTCCTAAAAAGTAAGGGGAAATGTGTGTGCGTCTTATGGAGCGAATGCAGGGGGGAGGCAGGCAGGAAAAGCCCCCAAAAGCCGCACACAAGCTCCGTGCGGCTCTTGTGGGCTTTTCCCCAGGAGGGAGAAAGGACTGACATGGCCAGTCAGTCCCTTCTCCCTCCTCGTAGAAAAGCCTGCAGGAGCCGCGCGCTCCTTAAAGGGTGCGTGGCTCCTGTGGGCTTTTGCGGGAGGTGGGGGTATTGCCATAGCCGCGCGCAGCCTCTCCCAGCTGGAGAGGTTGCGTGCAGCTAAAGAGGAAGCTAAGACAGCCAGCGGGATGGATCCTGCTCGCAGTCTTGGCTTCTTTGCTCTTTGGGGCTGGGGGGGGGGGGACCCGGGCTTCCCCCAGCAGCCCCAGAAGCTCTGGGAGAAGTGGACAAGATTTTTTTTCTTGATTTCTCCCTCTAAAAACTAGGTGCACCTTATGGTCCGGTGCGCCTTATGGAGCGAAAAATACGGTACTTAACCTGAGGTGCCACTGTAGATACTACTTAAAGAGACTCAACAGCCAACTGAGAAGAAAGGATTCCAAGACGGAGTGTCCCAGTGCCAAGAGATGACGCATGCATGTAATATTGAGCATGCAGCGCTCAATTTCAAAATGCTCCAGACATGCTATTTCAGTTCTCCTGCGGCAGGCACGCTGTGGTGGGCTGGTAACATCATCCCCCCATGATACAGGTGAGTTTGGCTATCTTAACAGAGGTTGTCAAGAAAAAGGATGGAAATCTTCTCCATCACTAGCCATGAGGAAAGCTCGATTTCCCCGTATACAGCCTTTGCAGTGGCGTAGCAAATGTTGCTGGCGCCCAGGGCAAGACAAATATTGCACCCCTTGGGTAGACTGGGCAGCCTTATGCAACTTAGGACCCCAATACCTCAAGAACTGCCTCTCACCACATGAACCAACCCAGACCCGGCGTTCTCCACATGAGGCCCTTCTGCATGTGCCCCCTCAGTGTGATGCAGTGGGTGGCAACACAAGAACTTGCCTTTTCAGTGGTGGCCCCCCCATTTATGCAGTGCTTTCCAGGGAGGCGTGTCTGGTGCCATCGCTAACTGTTTTAGGCACAAGGCAAACACGTTCTTGTTCACCCAGGACTCTGGGTCTTAATTTTAGTGAGGTGATGCAGAGTTGGATCTGTGTGTGTGTATGTGTATGTGTGTGTGTGTGTGTGTGTGTGTGTGTGTAATTTGTGTATTTTAGGCTGCTTTGCCCTTGTTCCTTACCCCTTTTTAATGTTTGTTTTTTGTAAGTTGTTTTGAGCTTCATTTGGAGGGGGGAGTAATTAACACATAAATAGTAATAATCAGCTCAGCCAAAACTTAATTGAGATCAGACAAGCTGTACTTTAGCTCAAACACCTTAGAATATATGAGAGCTCATGCCCTCTTTTAATCCTTAATGTAACATTATCAGATTACTTTGTGCTAGTAATGTCCAATTCTCATTGATTTTAAAGCCAGAGGGAACCATTAGCCTGATGTAGTTTGCCCTCTTACGTAACCCCGACCACAGAAATTCACTCAGCCATTCCTGCACTGAAGCCAGAATTCTTGGAGGAACTGAAATTCCAAATGTATGTATTCTATCAAAGTGTGAGCCATTAGAGTTCTTTAAGACCTCAGACCATTTATTTGAAGCCGATTTCCATTGCTGGCGACTTAATTTTTTATTCTCAAATGTTTTGAGTTTGTACTGGCTCTCATGCCTATCTTTTTGGAGATATAAAAAGATATCCACCATAATCACATCACACATTTATTTCACTTAACTCTCAGGCCATTTCAAAACTTCAGGAGCGTCGTACATGTTAAAAAATAAGACCTGTAATACACATTGTCAAAATGTAGCCCCGCCGTCTTAAGGGAAGAAAAGTTTGTTCATCCCGTTTTACTATTTTTAATATATGCCGATCTCGCTTAGGAAGAGCGGGATTTAAATTATTTTCAACATATACTGAGTGTCTGGAGGCGGTTGGAGGATGGATGGTGGCTAACAGATTGAGGTTGAATCCTGACAAGACAGAAGTACTGTTTTTGGGGGACAGGAGACGGGCAGGTGTGGAGGATTCCCTGGTCCTGAATGGGGTAACTGTGCCCCTGAAGGACCAGGTGCGCAGCCTGGGAGTCATTTTGGACTCACAGCTGTCCATGGAGGCACAGGTCAAATCTGTGTCCAGGGCAGCTGTTTACCAGCTCCATCTGGTACGTAGGCTGAGACCCTAGCTGCCTGCGGACTGCCTCGCCAGAGTGGTGCATGCTCTGGTTATCTCCCGCTTAGACTACTGCAATGCGCTCTATGTGGGGCTACCTTTGAAAGTGGCCCGGAAACTGCAATTAATCCAGAATGCGGCAGCTAGACTGGTGACTGGGAGTGGCTGCTGAGACCATATAACACCGATCTTGAAAGACCTACATTGGCTCCCAGTATGTTTCTGAGCACAATTCAAAGTGTTGGTGCTGACCTTTAAAGCCCTAAACTGCCTTGGTCCAGTATATCTGAAGGAGCGTCTCCACCCCCATCGTTCTACCCACACACTGAGGTCCAGCACCGAGGGCCTTCTGGCGGTTCCCTCACTGCGAGGAGCCAAGTTACAGGGAACCAGGCAGAGGGCCTTCTCGGTAGTGGTGCCCTCCCTGTGGAACGCCCTCCCACCAGATGTCAAAGAGAACAACAACTACCAGACTTTTAGAAGGCATCTGAAGGCCGCCCTGTTTAGGGAAGCTTTTAATGTTTGATGTATTACAGTATTTTAATATTTTTTTGGAAGCCGCCCAGAGTGGCTGGGGAAGCCCAGCCAGATAGGCGGAGTATAAATAATAAATTATTATTATTATTATTATTATACTGTACATACATATGTATATACATCTATACATACACAGTGTGGGGTAGTGGTTAGAGTGGCGGGCTAGGACCTGGGAGGCCCGGGTTCAAATCCGTGCTCAGCCATTGAGCTCACTGGGTGACCTTGGACCAGTCACTGCATCCGCCTAATCCGCCTCACAGGATTGTTGTGGGAATAAAACAAAGGCAGGGAGAACCAGGCATTCCACCTCAAGCTTCTGGGAGGAAAAGTGGAATGCAGATGCAATAAATAAAGGATACACCAGTGTTCCTGGCAATCTGAAACAGAAGCTTTGCAATTCTAACTGGGGATTTGAACCTTGGGCCCCATTTCTGTTGGGGAAGGTCAATGTATAAAGTCAATAAACCAACCTGGGTTTCCTCCTCCTCATAGCCCTAGGCTGGCACTTGACACGGACTGGTTGGACACAGAGGAATAGTGGGAGGAACCAGTTGAGAGTCATATCCCAAGGGAAGAAGGCTGAGATCCCAAGAAGTGGTGGTGGGACAACAATGATTGGTCAGAGGGAGAAGACCGGGAGGAGGAGGTCTCGGAAGCTGAAGAGGTAACAGGGCTTAGGGAGTGGGGAGACTCTTTGCAGGGACAAGTCCAGAATCAGAGATAGAAGCATAGCTGTCAATTTACAGATTTGAAAATAAGGGACCAGCAGCCTCGAAAATAAGGGGTCAGCAGCAGAAAATAAGGGATTTTCCAGGCACAGGTATGTTCAACTTCTGAGCCCCTCCGAGCCAAAGGCAGAAAGCCCAGCCAGCAGCCAAACGAAGCCTCAAGCGGTGGTTCCCACAGTGCAGCAACCCGGCAAAGGGGATGCAGCAAGGAAAACCACCGTCACCTCTCCGCTGGGAAGCGCTGAGCAAAGGCGAGTCCCCAGGCAACGCGGCCGATTTGATTGGCACAAGGCATGCAAGCTCCACCCCCCAGTCGTTCTTAGACTCCTTATTGGGTGAGCAACGCAGCCAAGCAACACAGTTGGAGCCTCCCTCCTCCCTGGCCGGCAGGGAGGAAGGGAGAGGAGCTGCTTCCTTTGAAACCCGGGAAATTTAAGGGACATCATCAATAAGGGACAGCAGCGGGAAATGGCACTGGAATAAGGGAGTTTCCCACCAAATAAGGGACGGTTGACAGCTATGGATAGAAGCTGAAGCAGGAGAGGAAAGAGGCCAAGAGGCAGAGATAGGCCCAGCTTGGGAAGAGGCACGGGGGTCTCCCCTTCCTGCTGCGACAAGCTCCCTTCCCCCCTGGTCTCCTAGAACCAGGAGAGGCATGAAAAGGGCAGAGCAGCGGCAGGCGCAGATTCCGATTGCTTGGAAAACACCCTGGAGAGGAGGGGACATCGCCAGCTATAGGAAGGCAGGGACCTTTAGCCTTGGCAACTGCTTCATGAGGGCAAGACCTGAGTTGCTGTGCTCCTCCGGCCTAACACTCCAGTGCAGATCATGTTTTGCTAATAAAGAGTTAACTCCAATGCGCTTGGTGTGATTTACTGCTGGCTTGCTCCTGGCAGCACTCCAGCAGAAGACATTTTGCTTCCCCCAAGCCAAGGTGCATAGTACCCAAGGCCCCCTGCGGTTTTGACCTTGTGTTGTTTAGTCGTTTAGTCGTGTCTGACTCTTCGTGACCTCCTGGACCAGAGCACACCAGGCACTCCTGTCTTCCACTGCCTCCCGCCATTTGGTCAAACTCATGCTGGTAGCTTCGAAAACACTATCCAACCATCTGGTCCTCTGTCGTCCCCTTCTCCTTGTGCCCTCCATCTTTCCCAACATCAGGGTCTTTTCCAGGGAGTCTTCTCTTCTCATGAGGTGGCAAAAGTATTGGAGCCTCAGCTTCAGGATCTGTCCTTCCAGTGAGCACTCAGGGCTGATTTCCTTCAGAATGGAGAGGTTTGATCTTCTTGCAGTCCATGGGACTCTCAAGAGTCTCCTCCAGCACCAGAATTCAAAAGCATCAATTCTTCGGCGATCAGCCTTCTTTATGGTCCAGCTTTCACTTCCATACATCACTACTGGGAAAACCATAGCTTTTACTATACGGACCTTTTTTGGCAAGGTGATGTCTCTGCTTTTTAAGATGCTGTTTTGACCTATAAAGCCTTTGACCTATAGGTTTTGACCTATAGAGCCTTAAATGGCCCAGTACCGCAATACCTCAAGGATCGCCTCTCCCCATATGAACCAACCCAGGCCTTGCGAACATCATCTGAGGCCCTTCTTTCTATGGTCTGGATGGTGGCAACACAAGAACGAATCTTTTCTGCAGTGGTTCCCCATTTATGGGCTGCTCTCCCCAGGGAGGCTCGCCTGGTGCTTTCCTTAAATATCGTTTCTCTTTAACCAGGCCTTTGGCTGGTTAACATTCTATGGTCTTTTAAATATGTTAGTGGGAGTTGAGATCATTGCTTTGTCTTTGTTCTATTGTGCATTTTGTGTTCTCATCTTGCATTTTTATGTTGTGAACTGCCCTGTGATCTTTGGATGAAGGGCGGGATACAAATTTAATAAATAATCATAGCAGCATGAACAGCACAGGGAACTACAGTCAATCAGGGGTGCGAACTTGAATAAAATATTGGGGGGGGCAGGCATGGACGTAGCCAAGATTTATGTGAGGGGGGCAGAATCTCAGTTAATTATTTTTATTTATTTACTTGATATGGGGCAGCTGCCCCCCATTGGCAGCTATGCCCATGGACCCAGGTAAACCCTGTCCTGCAAAACTGATCACAAGTCACAGTGTGCACACACCATTGAATGGCAATCCCCATTAACTTCTGGGGGTGGCCCTCTCAAATATTTTATGGGGGGAGCCAAAGGGACCTCGGCCCTAGAAGTTGGCTCTTAAGCACTCAATCATGGCTGGCTGGCAGGCCTGTTGACTGCATTCCTTAATGTACAGGCACTCCTACCATGACAGAAAAATGTGTTGTGTCAAGGTGCCCTGCGGTTATGCGAATCCTGTTAGGGTGCTGGAGGCAAAGCTCTGTGAGGAAGAGAAGCAGAATTTGTTGCTCTCTCTCTCTCTCCCCCTCTGTCTCTTTCTTTCTTTTTTGGCTGGGTTTCTGCATCTATCATCCTTCTGGCAGGCAGAAATCCAGCAGGTGGGGAGGATTTCCTTTCAATAGTGCTGCCGGAACCTTTGCAGTGACTTGAGAGCTTCCATTGGATCCTTGTGATGGTTTGCTTTGAAGTGATTTCTGCACCAGGGAAAGGGATTTTTGTTGTTGTTGAGTCATTTAGTTGTGTCCGCCTCTTTGTGACCCCATGGACCAGAGCACGCCAGGCACTCCTGTCTTCCACTGCCTCCCGCAGTTTGGTCAAACTCATGCTGGTAGCTTCGAGAACACTATCCAACCATCTCGTCCTCTGTCGTCCCCTTCTCCTTGTGCCCTCCATCTTTCCCAACATCAGGGTCTTTTCCAGGGAGTCTTCTCTTCTCATGAGGTGGCAAAAGTATTGGAGCCTCAGCTTCAGGATCTGTCCTTCCAGTGAGCACTCAGGGCTGAATTCCTTCAGAGTGGAGAGGTTTGATCTTCTTGCAGTCCATGGGACTCTCAAGAGTCTCCTCCAGCACCAGAATTCAAAAGCATCAATTCTTTGGCGACCAGCCTTCTTTATGGTCCAGCTCTCACTTCCATACATCACTATTGGGAAAACCAGAGCTTGAACTATACGGACCTTTGTTGGCAAGGTGATTAACCCCCTCCCCCACACCTGTCCTCTATTTTGCCTGACCTGTCCTGTATTTTGCCCAACCAAAGGCGGCAACCCTACTTAAAGCACAGGAATTAAGCAGCAAAACGTACTTTATCACCTCCAGGCTAGGGCAGAACCAGCGAGCGCGCGCGCATCCCTCCACCACCGCGCGCCCCACCTTCCTTCCCCGCCGCCGCCGCGTCCTTCCCCGGCTTGTTTGGGCCTCCTCTGCCCCTGGGAGGAATTTGCAGCCTCGGGCAGCAGCTCCGGATTACGCATCCCTTCTCCCCGCCTTCCTCTCCCCCTCCGCCAGCAGCGCAGGCCCCTTTCCCAGCCGCCTCCTGCCCGCCCCTTTCGCCCCAACTCCTCGGGCGACGTCTGCAATTTCTCCTCTTCTCCTTTGCCCTCTGTCATGGCTCTCCGCTCGCGCCCTCCTTCCTCCTCCTCCTCGCCCCGCTCCTCGGTCCCCTTCCTCCTCCTCCTCCTCCTCCTCTCCATCCTCCTCTTCCTCTCCTCGCCCTCCTCCGGCCACCTGGCGCCTTACGACGCGCTCTACGCCGACGGGGTGCGCGCCTACTTCGCCCAGGACTGGCCCCGGGCGGCCGAGCTGCTGCAGCGCTGCCTGCACAGCTACTCTGAGCTGCAGGGCGCGCGCCGGGAGTGCCAGGGCGCGTGCCAGTGGCAGGCCGGCTTCTCGGCGGGGCGCCCGCCCTCGCGGCCCTGGGAGACGGGCTTCTTCGAGCGGGTGCTGCAGCGGGCCGAGTGCCTGGAGGAGTGCCTGGGGCGCCGGCTGGGCGGGCAGCCCTCCCTCCACCGGGCCAGCGCGCAGATCCGGCAGGACTTCGAGGAGAGGGAGCCCTACAACTACCTGCAGATCGCCTTCTTCAAGGTGAGGGGCAGGACGGGGCCAAGAGGCGCCCGCAGCTGCTGATGTGGCTGCCTCGCCTGCCCGCCCGCCCGCCTTTAACAACTTGGCAAACTTTATTTTTCACTTTCCCAAAGTTGGGCTTTCCAGCTGTTTTGGGACTACAACTCCCATCATCCCTAGCTAGCAGGATCAGTGGTCTGGGATGATGGGAATTTATAGAATTATAGAATTGTAGAGTTGCGATGCAGGAATCTCTGCTAAAGCTTCCATGGCAGATGGCCAGCCAACCTCTGCTTGAAAACTTCCAAGGAAGGAGAGTCCACAACCACCCCGGGGGAGACCATTCCACTATTGAACTATCACTGGCAGAAAGTTTTCCTGATGTTTAGTCAGAATCTCCTTTATCTTATCATACTTTGTGGTCTTTACATTAAGAGCAACCATGTGTCGTCGTCTTCTATGGGCAGAAAAATGCCTAGTGCAGTCAAGAAACATTCAGGCTGTGCAGAGTTACTCAGCAAAAAAATAAAAATGTGCAGATGGCCAAAAGCAATTTAAACTGGCAGGTCCTTGGCACTCAGTTCAGAAGTCCTTGTTTATCCGTTTTTTTCTGCTGCTACGTCTACTGCCTTCCAATTCCATGCCTGGGCTGCCTTAGAGCAGAGTTAGCTGCTACACACAAGCACTTCTAAAACGGGGTTATGGGCACAGAACTCAGGATTCCCCCTCCCCTTGCAACATATTTTATAGAATCACAGAATCCTGCAATGCAGAAACCTTTTGCCCAATGTGGTGCTCGAACCTGCGGCCCCGAGATGAAGAGTCTTTGTTGTTGTTGTTTAGTCGTGTCCGACTCTTCGTGACCCCCTGGACCAGAGCACGCCAGGCCCTCCTGTCTTCCACTGCCTCTCACAGTTTGGTCAAACTCATGCTGGTCGCTTCGAGAACACTGTCCCACCATCTCGTCCTCTGTCGTCCCCTTCTCCTTGTGCCCTCCATCTTTCCCAACATCAGGGTCTTTTCCAGGGAGTCTTCTCTTCTCACGAGGTGGCCAAAGTATTGGAGCCTCAGCTTCAGGATCTGTCCTTCCAGTGAGCACTCAGGGCTGATTTCCTTCAGAATGGAGAGGTTTGATCTTCTTCTTTGTGGTCCAGCTCTCACTTCCATACATCACTACTGGGAAAACCATGGCTTTAACTATATGGACCTTTCTTATGCTGTACCAAGTGAGTGGTGATGGGTGCCTCGTGCTTCCAGGGCAGGCCCTGCCATGAGCCACAGCGAGGTGATTTCCCTTGGGAAACGGATGCTTTCTTCTCTTCAGCTGGCAGAGCTTGGTGTGCCAAACAGCCTGCCCTTCGCTGCCTCAACTCGCCTTCTTCCCTCGGTTGCGATGGTGGAGGATGCTGCGCAATCGCTAGCATGAGAATGCTGCTGCTGACTCTGTAGGGTCTGCCTATGGACCGGGCTGCATATGCACCTCCAGCAACAAAATCCCTTGGCTGGCGATGCTTGTATCCGTGCCGGATTTTTTTCTTTTTCTTTTCTTTTTTTAAAAAAAACTTTTATTGATAAATGCAATACTTACAAACACAAACCAGAACACGAAACAAACTTATTGTACATTGATACATACATCTCTCAACTTAGATTACAAAAAAGAAAACAAACATACAAACTAAACATACAGACATAAATTTTGACTTTCCTCTACCTATATGTGATTTCCTTTGTTTCTTTTCTTCTTTTCACTGTGTTATCAATATTATTTTTGACTGTCTCATCTTATACCCATTTCTTCTTAATTTTTTACTCTATAAGTTTCATTCATTGCATATTGATATACAGTGGTGCCTCGCAAGACGAAATTAATTCGTTCTGCGAGTTTTTCCGTCTTGCGAAGCACGGTTTCCCATAGGGTATTAACGGTTTTAAGAAAAAGGAAACAAACTTGCAAGACGTTTTCGTTTTTCGTCTTGCGAAGCAACTCAAAAAACGAAAAACTCTTTCGTCTTGCGCATTTTTCGTCTTGCGAGGCATTCGTCTTGCGAGGTACCACTGTATTAATACCGGAACAATGCTTTTAGATGTATTCCTTCACTCAAGCCCACTCCTCTATCAGTTTCTGGTCTGATTTGCCTCTTACCACTGCTGTAAGTCTTGCTGATTCTATATATTCACAAAATCTTATTTGCCATTCACTTATTGAGGGATTTAGGGTATCGCGGACGGTTGCTCCGCACAGGGCGCTGAGCCAAGAGGGCACAAAATTGAGAAGATTCATTTGGGGGCACCAAATGTTGGCCTCGCTCAGGGAGCCATGTAACCAAAGTCTGCCCCTGCTCATATTTTCCCCTCACAGACTCCAATCATTTGTAATCTGAAATAGGCCTTTGTCCAAATCTTGAAGTTATTGTGTATTGAAGTTATTGTGTTGACAAGAGCTTTAAAACAGGGGAAATGGTGTTCTGCCAGGAACCATTATGAGAGGGGGAAGTAGTCACGGACACACATATACTGTGTTACAGAGGGCAAGTGTTTATTTGACAGGGCTACCTATGATAATAATAATAATAATAATAATAATAATAATAATAATAATAATTTTATTATTTATACCCCGCCCATCTGGCTGGGTTTTCCCAGCCACTCTGGGCAGCTCCCAACAGAACATTAAAAACATAATAAAACATCAAACATTAAAAACTTCCCTAAACAGGGCTGCCTTCAGATGTCTTCTAAAAGTCAGATAGTTGTTTGTTTCCATGACATTTGATGGGAGGGTGTACCACAGGGTGGGTGCCACTACCGAGAAGGCCCTCTGCCTGGTTCCTTGTAACTTGGCTTCTTGCAGTGAGGGAACTGCCAGAAGGCCCTCGGTGCTGGACCTCAGTGTCTGGGCTGGATGATGGGGGTGGAAACGCTCCTTCAGGTACCTACATTTCCATAGTCTGCATGCTGGGTGGCTTTGTTTTTAAAGCAAAAACCCTTTTTGCTTTTAACAACAAACAAAAGCTGTTCGATAGTGGAATGGGCTGCCTCAAGAGGCTGGGGACTCTTCTTCACTGGAGGTTTTTAAAGCAGCGTTTGGATGTCCATCTGTTGGGGAAGCTCTAGCTGAGGTTCCTAAATTGCATGGGGTTGGGCTAGATGACCCTCGGGGGTCCCTTCCAACTCTACAATTCTATGACATCTCTTTTGACATCTGATAATACTTGTTGTTGTTGTGGTTTAGTTGTTTAGTCGTGTCCGACTCTTCGTGACCCCCTGGACCAGAGCACGCCAGGAACTTCTGTCTTCCACTGCCTCCCACAGTTTGGTCAAACTCATGCTGGTAGCTTCGAGAACACTGTCCCACCATCTCGTCCTCTGTCGTCCCCTTCTCCTTGTGCCCTCCATCTTTCCCAACATCAGGGTCTTTTCCAGGGAGTCTTCTCTTCTCATGAGGGGGGCAAAGTCTTGGAGCCTCAGCTTCAGGATCTGTCCTTCCAGTGAGCACTCAGGACTGATTTCCTTCAGAATAGAGAGGTTTGATCTTCTTGCAGTCCATGGGACTCTCAAGAGTCTCCTCCAGCACCAGAATTCAAAAGCATCAATTCTTCGGCGATTAGCCTTCTTTATGGTCTAGCTCTCACTTCCATACATCACTACTGGGAAAACCAGAGCTTTAACTATACAGACCTTTGTTGGCAAGGTGATGTCTCTGCTTTTTAAGATGCTGTCTAGGTTTGTCATTGCTTTTCTCCCAAGAAGTAGGCGTCTTTTAATTTCGTGATAATACTGTGAGGGATAAAAAAACTGTAACAAATGTTTTTAACTTGCACTGCTTTGCGTGTGTGTTTGTGTGCATGCTATTAAATCTAAGAGTGGGCTTTTCCATGCTCTCTGCCACCTCAGTCTGAGAATGGTGCCCTCGTGGCCCTCATTTTACTTCTAAATGGTACTGTTTTGTTCCTGCAGCTAAAGAAACTCGATGAAGCTGTTTCCTCAGCTCACACGTTCTTCGTGGCCAATCCACAGCACCTACAGATGCGCGAGGACATGGAGAAATACCGGCGCATGGCGGGGGTGAAAGCAGAAAGCTTTCGGGATCTTGAAGCCATGCCACACTGGGTGAGACACTTCTGGGAAACTGGATGTTACTTGGCAGATTAAGGAGGGCTGCTTTGTGAACCCTACTGGGGCCTGTGGGTGGTAAAGAATTCACAGAATCGTAGAGTTGGATGGGACCGCCAGGGTTATCTAGCCCAATCCCCTTGCAATGCAGGAATCTCAACTAGATCTTATGTAACATATGGCCATCTAACCTCTACTTGAAAACCTCCCAAGGATTGAAGGTGGGGGTGCGCCCCCCTTCCCACAGTGCTACCTGTGGCTCCAGAGGGGATGGTAAGCTGAAAATGGCACAGAAGGATGTCATGGAATTCTTCTCAATATGGATCCAGATTCCAATGTATAGTTAAGTAAAGGTAAAGGGACCCCTGAACATTAGGTCCAGTCGTGACCATTAGGTTGCGACGCTCATCTCACTTTATTGGCCGAGGGAGCTGGCGTACAGCTTCTGGGTCATGTGGCCAGCACAACTAAGCCGCTTCTGGTGAACCAGAGCAGCGCACGGAAACGCTGTTTACCTTCCCGCCGGAGTGGTACCTATTTATCTACTTGCACTTTGACGTGCTTTCGAACTGCTAGGTAGGCAGGAGCTGGGACCGAGCAACGGGAGCTCACTCCGTCGTGGGGATTCGAACCGCTGACCTTCTGATTGGCAAGTCCTAGGCTCTGTGGTTTAACCCACAACGCCACCCGTGTCCCTTAATGTATAGTTAGCAGAGTAAAAACTTAAACACGTTGCAGGATTCCCAAAAATTAAACCAGACGCAATAAATATTTCATCCAGCAGAGCTTTACTGCTATGGAAGGCAAATGAGCATAATGGTCACAAATCCAATATAGTGGTACCTCTGGATGCGAACGGGATACGTTCCGGAGCCCCATTCGCATCCTGAGTAGAACGTAAGACGTGTCTGCACGTGCGCAGGTCGCATTTTGCCGCTTTCACGCATGCGTGTGACATCATTTTGAGCGTCTGCGCATGCGCGAGCAGCAAAACCCGGAAGAAATGCACCCCGTTACTTCCGGGTCGCCACAGAGCGTAACTTGAAAATGCTCTACCTGAAGCACATTTAACCCGAGATATGACTGTACATTCAGGATTGGCACTGTCCATAAGAAATCCAGTTGCAGCAGACTTAAATTAAACTTACAATAAGTCTAAACCATACCACTATATACAGAACAGCACACCAGAAGGAAGAGAGATAGAAAGAGAAAGTGAACCCCAGGCTCCTCCTGGCCTATTATAGTCAGCATGACCTTGACAGAAGAGATAACAGAACCAGTTTAAGCCAGCTGTACTCAGCTTCTCTGAAAGTATAACCCAAACACCATGAACCTTCTGCTTGTTTCTTTCACACAGAGAAGCTTCCAGAACCCTCTCGAATTAAGTAGAATAGGAGAGATCTCTACACATCAGATCAATACTTTCTGCACTAAGAAATGCAAACTGACAAGGGACGGGTTAAAGACCCATTAGACAACTCTTACCATTCCTACATGCTGCTTTTAGGACTTAAAAGATACATCTAGCCATAAACTCCCATGCCTCATGTGGTTTGGCCCTGAGAGCTTAGCCTCTGGTTGCAAAGGCCTGCTACCACAGCCCATCATCATCATCATCATCAAATTTTATTTATATCCCGCCCTCCCCAGCCAAAGTCGGGCTCAGAGCGGCTAACAACAGTAAAATAAATACAACATTCTAATATTATTTCATTATAAAATTAATTCAAATCAGATTAATGGCAACCGTTGGGCTAGAGTTCTGTGAGGATTGCCAAAGGAGGGGATCAGGCTGTGCCCTGGCCAAAGGCCTGGTGGAACAGCTCTGTCTTGCAGGCCCTGCGGAAAGATGTCAGGTCCCGCAGGGCCCTAGTCTCTTGTGACAGAGCGTTCCACCAGATCGGGACCACAGCCAAAGAAGCCCTGGCTCTGGCTGAGGCCAGCCTAACCTTTCTGTGGCCCGGGACCTCCAAGATGTTTTTGTTTGAAGACCATAAGATCCTCCGTGGGACATACCAGGAGAAGCAGTCCCATAGGTATGAGGGTCCTAGAGTCACAACCTGGGCTGTCCTGGGGGACTGATGGGTTTGTGACCTGCAGGTGGCCTACGAAGCTGGAATTCAACATTACAAGGCAGATGACTACCAGCAGGCGGTGACAAAGCTGGAGGAATCGCTCAAAGAAGGGCTGCTGGCGCTGGAGGACTGCAGGGCCCTTTGCGAAGGGCCTCAGGAGGATGAGGAAAAGGCGGAGGAGACACAGCTTGGCCTCTACGAAGCCATTGCAGGTAGTAGCAGCAAAAGTCTGAGGGAGCGCTGAACGTGAAGAGCTGGAGAGAGCTTGTGGTTTGAGGCGGCCTTCCTCTTGAAGCAAGCACACATGTTTACTCCTCTGTAGACTCTAATAATAATAATAATAATAATAATAATAATAATAATACCCCACCCATCCGGCTGGCATGTTCTCCAGATGCTTAACGAATATCAAATGCTTGCCTAACAGTCACAAAAAGTGGGTGAGGGTTTAAATAGATGTGGTGGGGAGAGCCATTAATGAAATTTCCTTTGTTCTTTTAAGAGCAGTTAGAGGGGTATTTGGGTTGGGATCTGGCAATAGAAAGAGAAGGTTTATCCACTTCCCAGCGATGTTTTCCCAATTGAAATGTCCTCCCCATCACAAGCATCTATTTCACCTCATGGGAGAAAAGGGGCAGGTGTGTTTTCATTTAGGTTGCTTTCCTGCACTGTGGTGAAACAAAAAAATGTTGGGAAATTTTGAATATTGGCAGTATTCCTCCCCCACCCCCATGCTCATGACTTCTGAGGGCATTATCTTGAGAGAAAATGCAATCCCTAAGTATAAGAAACATCCCATAGCCCTTAAATAAGCACATTCTGCTTTTCAAGTGCTGCTCTAATAATAATAATAATAATAATAATAATAATAATAATTTATTATTTGTACCCTGCCCATCTGGCTGGGTTTCCCCAGCCACTCTGGGCGGCTTCCAACAAAGATTAAAAATACATCAAAATGTCACACATTAAAAACTTCCCTGAACAGGGAAAAGAGGAAGGGGGTCCTGCAAAAGGCAGGTCAGGTCATCGTGGAGAGTTAGCCATCTGGTTTCCAGGATACAGGCCTTGAAATCCGAAACACAGGTGAAGGCTGTGGGTTTCTTTAGGGTATTGTAACCCTCCTGGCAAACAGAAGGGGAAGAAATGGAGGCAGTGAGAGATTGTACTTTCTTGGGCTCCATGATCACTGCAGATGGTGACAGCAGCCATGAAAATAAAAGACGCCTGCTTCTTGGGAGAAGAGCAATGACAAACCTAGACAGCATCTTAAAAAGCGGAGACATCACCTTGCCAACAAAGGTCCGTATAGTTAAAGCTATGGTTTTCCCAGTCGTGATGTATGGAAGTGAGAGCTGGACCATCAAGAAGGCTGATCGCCGAAGAATTGACAGTCCAGCTGTTACTCTGGGGGCATGTATTCTCTATTTCTATTTCTCATTCTCTTTCTGCCTTCTTCCAGCTCACTACATCCAGGTCCTAAAGTGCAGACAGAAGTGTGTCCTTGACATTGCCACCAAGCCCGGGAGGGTGTCTTCCACAGAAGACTTCATCCCGTCTCATTTTGATTTGCTGCAGTTTGCCTATGAAAGAAGTAAGCCGGGGATGCTGTGCTGAGTGGGAATGTGCCCAGGACAAGAGTGGGGTGGAGCATGGATGGAATGGTAGTCGGAGCCATTGTAACTTGAGTCCATCTTCTCGTTTTCAGCTAGGAATTGGGCCCTCGCCGCTGAATGTGCAGCTACCTATTTGCAGTTCTATCCATCAGACGGGGCGTTGCTGGAGAAACTGAAGCAATACCAAGCAGAGCTGGGAGATGTGCCCATTGCAGCCAGAGAGGTACCAGTAAACATTTCTTCCATCTGGAAGCAAGCACCATATCAATGAGAACAAAATATTTTGCACACTGGGCATAATCCAGAGAGAGTTAAGGATTCCCAACTCTCTCATGAAAATCACTCAAGTGACCTTAAGGCACATGGGACAGATAGCTGTGCAGATTTACAGTCAGAGTTTGTTGTTGTTGTTTTTAAGCAAAAAAGCGGGAGCCATTTTGTAGTACTTTTTTTAAATGCCTGGTTTTAATATCTTTATTTCTTTCACAGAATATCCGCCACTATGTGGAGAGGTCTCTTATGGAGAAGAAACTAATTTACTATGCAGTGGAGCACCTTGGGGAAACTTTTAATGACCCTGTAAGTAGCTGCAGTCTGCTTTTTCATCTATGGACGTGTACTTGACAAATTAATATATGGAGGGGACCATTCCCCCCCCCCCCACTTCCTGCCTTGGTGCCTGAAATAAGCGATGAGCAGGAAGCAAGGTATGGATATCAAAGATACTTCAAGATGGCTACTTCCAGTTGAGCACAGTGAGTTCCCAAAGCCAGGAGGGCAAGGACTGTTTAAATAAAGGAATCGACTGCTTACCTCCCTGACACAAAGTACACCTTTGGTCAGGCTTCTCACTTGATGTGGCTCCAAAAAGATCCCTGTGGTTCGCTGATTTTCAAAGAATGTGGCGCGCTACACTGGTTTAGCCTGAAGGATGGCAAGTGTAGCCAGAATATTCAAGGACAATCAAATAAACATTGAAACATTAGTGTAGTGTAATATAATAATAATAATAATAATAATAATAATAATAATAATAATAATTCATTATTTATACCCCGCCCACTCTGGGTGGCTTCCAACCTAATATTAAAAACAATACAGTGTCAGACATTAAAAACTTCCCTAAACAGGGCTGTCTTCAGATGTCTTCTAAAAGTCTGGTAGTTATTATTCTCTTTGACATCTGGTAGGAGGGCGTTCCACAGGGTGGGTGCCACTACCAAGAAGGCCCTCTGCCTGGTTCCCTGTAACCTCACCTCGCAGCGAGGAAACTGCCAGAAGGTCCTCCTCAGTTTCCGGGCTGGATGATGGGGGTGGAGACTCTCCTTCAGGTATACAGGACTGAGGCCTGTATAGTATAATATAGTATAGCATAGCATAGCATAGTAATTGTTTTGGATATACAAACAGAAACAGTATCCCCGCCTCTGTTCAAGAGCATTGGCTATACTACTGTTCTCCACGATATATTGTTGCGAACAGGGATTTTCAACACTGACAAATCTGACACATCAGAAAAGAGTAAGGCTTCTTTGCACTGATGAGGAGATGAAAGTTTGTTTGTTTCAAAGTAAACACCATATAAACAAAATGTTTGATCTAGGGAAGGGTTTGTACCAACACCTGACCAATGAGGAATTTGTCAGCAAATGGCAGAAAACCATGGCTAAAAAAGCCACCTCTATTGGTCTGTCACCCCTCCCCCAACTGTATTACCTGGGTTATGAAGGCGCCCTAAAGACGTTAAAGCAAAGATTATGGGATAATGCACACAGTGACTTGCGATCTCAATCACACGCAGTCTGTAGTCCGCTGGCAGTAGGAGAACAATATGGGCATGTCTTTAAGTTAACATCTTACATTAAAAACCTGACAGTACCAAACTACCGAAGGCTTTTCACCAAAGCCAGACTAAACGTCTTTCCTTCTGCAGTGTTAGATGGCAGGTTGAGAGGAGTTCCCTACCAGGACAGACTTTGCTCATGTGCTCAAGACATCGATTCCATAAAACATATTTTGTTGCACTGTGCAAAATATGAGCAAGCCAGGGCTGAACTGATATTACCCTTGCTGGTACCTTTCCCAGGAAAATCAGAGGCTCACTATGTCAGGTTCCTATTGGAAGACCGGACAAACGCTAGAACATTAGCAGTGGCCAAGTTTTTGTCGGTGGTTGCAAGAACCAATGATCCCTATATTCTGAACAAAATGCTTGTTTAACCTGGAGGTAGGCTGTATGAATTGTGTATTGCTTTGTAACGATTTGTTGGGTCTCTGGGCCATAAGATTGATGATGATGATGACATTATAAAGTAGTTGTATTCTGTGTTATAAATTGAGCACCGCTCTGGAGCGTCTCTTCCTGGGCTCCAGTATATTTATTATCAATGAAAAATTGGTGTGGTGCTGGTAAATTGGTGTGGTGCTGGTAAATTTCTCTGTGGCCCAGAGAAGAAAGTTTGGGAGCCACAGCTGTAGCATGAACTAGCTGGGAGGCAGAGCATGTGTGCACATACCATGGTGAGGGAGCAGGAACTTTATACTGCAATATGTAGAAGGAGGTGAGGGTTCTGCCACAGCATGGAAAAAATCTTGTGTAACATGAGTCCGTGCCTTTATTTCTTTAGGATTCGTGGACTCCAGAGGAATTGATTCCTGAAAGCATGAAGGAAAAACACAAGTAAGCACCAGAAGGCAGAGAGGCTGGGCTGAGGGGGAGCAATATTAAGTTGTAGCCTTTGCTTTTTTGCCGAACTTTTTAATAGGGGAGAGTCTTGTGAGATTTTGACCAGCTTCGGGACATCTGAAGCTGATACAGGCATCTTGAGCCCAAGCAGAGTAGTCCACACAGCAGAAGGATAAGCAGTATGTGCCACATTCTTAACTTTATTTCCACTCTATGCTGAGAGAATACAAACATGCATCTTGCCTCTGTGAGAGCAGAGAAGCAACTCCTCTCGGAAACAAAGAACACCGAGAGAAACAGTGAAAAACAGGAAACCAGTGTACGTCACATCCAGTCTCCCATTCCCGTGGGAATCCAACAGTAACTTGGACTGTGGAATGCAAAACAATGTCTTGTGACTGCAGTTGCTGCTCAGTGAGGGAAATAGAAACCAACAAGTCTCATGTCCTCCATTTCTGCAATTGATGGCCTTTTTTGTGTTTGTTTGTTAATCCAAGAGAAGATCAAGAGAAGCAAAGGCTGAAAGCCCCAGATATGGGACAGCAGGAGCCAAGAGGTGAGTACCAGAAAACGACCTGACATGCAGGGAGGAAAGGCTGAATAGGCAACAAGACTTGGTCATCCCCACCGACTCCCTGTGGTGGTTTGAGGGGAGTTGGGCATTGGTGAGTGAAGCTTCCTCTGAACCTGGAGCTAAAGAGAAGAAGGAACCAACTCTGCCCCTTCTCCAGCTCCTAAGTTTAGCTGAAGCCTGGGATTTGCGTGTCGAGACCCCCATAGTTGAGAAATAGCACACACAAGGACACGGATATTAGGTTAATGTTATTGGGCAAATTTTGGCCACAACTTTATTGATTACAGAATGTGAGCGGTATTGGCTTAGGCACTGAATGGACCCGAGTATATCTGACTCCTGCCCGTCACGCTGGGAGTCCAGTAAGGGTCAACCACCGGAAAGGGGAGCCCCATCGATGCAAACCAACTCGAGCTCCCCCTGGTGTTCCCGTCGAGGTCGTGTCATGGCTCTAGCCCCACCCCGGGCTTCGGACAAGATCCACACCCCTGGATTCCTTTAACGGCATACCCTTAAGCTTGAAGGGGCAGGTGATGGCCACACCTCACCTCCCCCATCGCAAGGTCAAACAATGCCTAACCGCAACCCTAGCAAAGTTGTGACCATTGCTACGAGGTAGGCGAAAACCAAATGGCCTGTGCCAATTTGCCAAGTGGAAAAATTCCTACCAGGCCCCTCAACAGCGACCAACCAAGGTCCATAGCAAGGCCAATGATGAAAACATGCAACATAGGGAGGGAGGGCGGGCAATTGAGGAAGCGAGCCAAAGAGGAAGCCCTCTGGCTTGCGCCTCTGCTTAAATGGTCCCAGCCACACACCCCCAGCCAGCGGATTGGCTGACTGGGCACTGACATGGCCAGGATCCCCCGGGCAAAGCGGGACTACGTCCCCTGCCCCCGGGGGAGAGTGGGTGGCCACGTGGTGAACTAGAGGGGAGACGAAGGTGCATGGCTTGAAGCAAGCCTCTCCCCGCAGTCCTCTTCCAAATTGTTGGCGGTGGGGCCTTGTTTTCTCTCTTCCTCTTCCCCTGCAGGCTCCAAGTTTAGAGCTTCAGAAGGGGGGGGGGGCGGTCCTGGCAAAATGAAAGTTTGGGTTTGCTTATAACGCTAGCCCAAAAATATTGTTGAGACTCCTGTTCAAGTTTTAGATTGAGCCTTGTAGCCTTTGGAAGAGCACTGAAGAATTTTGAACAATCCGCTGGTTTTATCTTAATTCGGCATTTCTGCTCCCAGTGAAAAACAACTAACTTTGTCTGAAGCCGTGCTTCCAGCACAGGGTGGGGTGTTTTTTATCGCTTGAATTAAGTTGGCTCTGAATTAAATTGGCTTTGGTGAATTAGGTGAAGCTTTACGTTTTAAGGATTTACCCTGGGTTTGAAATACCATTTTGTTTCGTGATCCTTTCTTTTGTAAATATGTAAATTGTGCAAAGGATAGCTCAGCTGGTAGAGTGTGGGATTGTTAATCTCTGGGTCATGGGTTTCAGCCCCATGTTGGGCAAAAAGATTCCTGCGTTGCAGAGGGTTGGACTAGAGGACCCTTGCGGTCTCACTGAGTCTCCCTCCCCCCCCCAAACACTCAGTCTCATTGCACTCTGTGTGCTTGTCGCAAAACACACCAACCCCGACAGTCAGTTGCACTATATTATTTTCCATTCAGCAGCCTAACAGCCCACGGATAGAAACAGATTCCAAACTCTATGATTCTGTGAAATGACAGGGACCCAGTGCTGAAGCTTCCAAACTCATGCTAAATCAGATCGACTCGGAGGTTGCTTAAGAGGCAATATGCTGAGAAATCGGAAAGTACTAGGGAATTAGGAGCTTATTCACTATATTTAAGAGCAGCCCTGCTGGATCAAGCCAATTCATCATCATCATCATCACTTTTAATTTGTATACCGTCTTTCTATCTTACAATTCCCAAGGCGGTTTACAAGCTGAAGAAACAAAAAATGTACACCGTATAACAATCTAATGCAATACAAAAATATGATAATAAAACATAACTTTAAAATACGCAGCCTACATCAAATAAGTAACATTCAACATTCCTTAGAATAGTAGAGAATAATATTAAATATCAGCATATAAAAATTAAACTGAAATCCACTCTTAAAAATTACAATAAATAATTTCTAAACTACAATCAATAAAACAACGGCAAGCTACAGTGCATAAAATAATACAATACAAATGGAGAAGCAGAGACTGGAGGGTGGGCAAGGCAGGTGGAATAAGGCTTTGCCTGATGAAGTCTCTCCCAGTTGCCATATAGTCCAGCATTCTGTCCCCACCGTAGCCAGCAAGATGCCTCTGGGAATCAGGACTGGATCACAACAGCCCGCTCCCACTCATGATTTCGGCGGTTGGTATTCAGAGGCATACTGCATCCGATTACAGAGGCTGTGTAACCATCACGGAGCATAAAGCCATTGACAGCCTCATCCTCCATGCAAACTTGTGTTGGGCCCATAGCTGCTTTTGCAGAGCCAGGCAGCACCCTTGTGGTGGCAGTGTTTGCTTATGCACAGGCCTTGCAGCGGCAGGGTTGCCTTATGCACATGTGTTGTACCCATGCCAAAGCGCATTCCCTCCCAGAAGGAGCGTGTTGCCCCCTTTCTGCGCAGCACAGGGGCACGCGCTCCTCTGTTTTGATGCTGTTCCTTTGGCCATCTGCACAGCAGATGGGAGTGAAAGTGAGGCCAGCGGTGGCTGCCCTGCCTGTGTGACCCAGGGAATGGTGTTGCCAGAGATGAGCGTTCGAACACTATGTTTCTGCCTCCTTTTTGGACAACAGCTCCTCTACTGTCAGCTGGGACCGAAACTGTTGACTCGGAATGGGAGACGTGTCTGGCTGGTGTCTTGTACCATGCATGTTCATTGGTAGTAGCCCTTGACTATATCAACAAAGATTTGTCAACGTATTTGGTTCTTACGCCAAAGGTTATGGCAAATTTACAAGGCGAAAATAAGCAATAGCTGGATTGCAAATCACACACTGTTTGCTAGTGTACTAAATGTGAATAAAGTATACTAAGGATCTATCTGGATGACAAATCCTGAATGTCTTTGAGCCTCCTAGTGGTCTTGCTCATTGGTTTTACATAATTTTATACTTTTTTTTTACTTTAACCATTTCCAAATATTAAAATAAAAGGTTCTTTCAAACCTTCGGACCTCCTTCCCTCCCTCCATGGGTTCCATATTCAAAGAAAAATATTTTGCGTCTTTTACCGTTATCTATCTGTTACATATCCGTAATTACCAAAGTTCATTTCACATTACAAGTGTCAGTGTATCCCTGCCAATGATTTTAACTGTTTACAGTGGTCTTTTAAATATATTAAATTATTCCATATAACCGGTGTTATGTGGTCTTACAGGTATTCTCCCTATATGTTTGGGAAGCAACACATAAATGACTAGGGCCTGTAAGGAGATCAGTTTCCTCCCTGTTTATTTACACCTCTTAGGCACAGCGGAAGGATAGCATTGCCTCATGTGTGCATTCCTATACCGTCTTGCTCATCTCCTTTCCCCAGAACCACTTGCTTTCGAGGGCATCACCATCACCATGGACTCCCAGCAGCTCAATGGCTCCCAGAGAGTTGTCTTGGACAGAGTCCTGACTGAATCTGAATGCAAAGACATCCTCCGCCTGGCCAAGGTAAGGAAAAGTGCCAGCACCTGTCCTGCGTCACCCCCCGCCAGCAGCAGGAGAGGGAGCCAAGTGCAACCCTGCGTCCCTCACATTGTTTCTCTGTGTTTCAGGCAGCTGGGGGAACAGAAGGCGGCTATCGCGGCAGGCGTTCACCACACACTCCCCATGAGAAATTTGAAGGATTAACAGTGTTAAAGGCTCTGCAGGTAAATGTCTATATTATTTTTAATTGAATTTATATACTGCCCTATACCCGGAGGTCACGGGGGGGGGGGGTTCACAGAAAATATCACAATATATAAAATAAAAATAAAAACCCAATAACACCCCCCCCAAAAAAGAGCCACATTTTAAAAGGGTGTAGGACATGGGTAGGCAAACTAAGGCCCAGGGGCCGGATCCAGCCCAATCGCCCGCGGATGTTCCGGGAATCAGCCCATTTTTACATGAGTAGAATGTGTCCTTTTATTTAAAATGCATCTCTGGGTTATTTGTGGGTCATAGGAATTGGTTCGTTTTTTCCCCTTCAAAATATCATCCGGCCCCCCACAAGGTCTGAGGGACAGTGGACCGTCCCCCTGCTGAAAAAGTTTGCTGACCCTTGGTGTAGGATGTCAAGCAGGTCAACCAAAGCCCTGGTTAAAAAGGCACATTTTTGCCTGGCGCCTAAAGGTATAAAATGAAGGCACCTGGCGAACTTCCCTGGGGAGAGAAGAGAAGGCCTGTTCTCGTGTTGCCACCCTCTGGATCTTGAGTTATTGTGGTCCTGAGCTGTTTAAGGCTTTATAGGTCAAAACCAGCATTTTGAATTGGGCCTGGAAACTACTTAGTAGCCAGTGCAGTCGAACCAGGATTGGTGTAATATGCTCAGACCGTCTTGCTCCGGTGAGCAACCTGGCCACTGAATTCTGCGCTAGCTGAAGTTTCTGAAGCGTCTTCAGAGGCAGCCCTACGTATAACGCATTGCAGTAATCTAACCTTGAAGTTACCAGAGCATAAAGGTAAAGGGACCCCTGACCATTAGGTCCAGTCGTGGCCGACTCTGGGGTTGTGGCGCTCATCTCGCTTTATTGGCCGAGGGAGCCGGCGTGCAGCTTCCGGGTCATGTGGCCAGCATGACTAAGCCGCTTCTGGCGAACCAGAGCAGCGCACGGAAACGCCGTTTACTTTCCCGCCAGAGCGGTACCTATTTATCTACTTGCACTTTGACGAGCTTTCGAACTGCTAGGTTGGCAGGAGCAGGGACCGAGCAACGGGAGCTCACCCCGTCGCGGGGATTCGAACTGCCGACCTTCTGATGGGCAAGCCCTAGGCTCTGTGGTTTAACCCACAGTGCCAGCTGCGTCCCAGAGCATAGACAACAGTAGTTAGGCAATCCCTCTTGAGATAGGGGCGTAACTGGGCCACCTGCTGCAGCTGATGGAAGGCACTCTGGGGGGCTTTAGAAGGCGCAAGCTCCTATTTCTAGGTGTAGGTTTTTTCTTTGCATCTTCTCTGAAGCTAGATAGAAAGCAGAGGTGTGAGAACTTTAAGCCAGAGTACACTGTCAAGTTGAAATAGCAAAGAAGTTGTAAACAAGTACATTTTTAATTGGAGTTGAACAGTATATGCGAGGCAATGTTGCCTGCTGTGTGTTTATCTACATGCATGCGTAAAGACACACTCATGCATGTACAAACACACTTTCCTCCTCCTGTGGTTGGAAATGACTGTGAAACATTCCCGTTGCTTCTTCTAGGGAAGGCATGTCCAAAGTCTGTTTCAGGGGCCTAATCCGGCCCACTGGTTGATTTAATCCTGCCCCCGTGGCAGTATACCGTATTTTTCACCCTATAGGACGCACTTTTCCCCCTCCAAAAATGAAGGGGAAATGTGTGTGCGTCCTATGGGGCGAATGCAGGCTTTCGCTGAAGCCTGGAGAGCGAGAGGGGTCGGTGCGCACCGACCCCTCTTGCTCTCCAGGCTTCAGGAAGCTATCCGCAAGCCTGGGGAGACCGGCGGCAGTTCCCGCAGGCTCCCAAGGCTTGCGGATAGCAGCCTGTCCCCAGCCCCGCGCCTGGGGCGGAAATAATATTTTTTCCTTTATTTCCCCCCCCAAAAAACTAGGTGCGCCCTATGGGCCGGTGCGCCTTATAGGGCGAAAAATACGGTATGTCCTCAACAACTTTGGTCAGCCCTCACGCATGTTCACTTCATCAAATCTGGCCCTCTTTGAAAAAAGTTTGGGCACCCCTGTTCTAAGGTAAAAAAAATTCAGGAGGGAAGAGTTTTCATCTGAGAAGTGGCAAGGGAGTGTTTAACCTTTTCCTTGACCCAGTGCTTCTCCAGATAAAAACATTCCTGTAAGGATTATTTTCCCCTACAGGGTTTCAGATGTGTACATACAAACATGTATGTAAGGCCCCATGTGAGACAAACGGCTTGGGGGTGTGTGATTTTTAGCAAAGAAGTGGTTGGCACAGAAAGGGCTTAGCACACACAGACGTGCTTCTTCTCTCCAAACAATCTCTTCCTGAAGCTGCTTTGCCTTCCAAAAAAAAAAAAAAAAAAAAAAAAAAAAGCCATTCGGTTCTCTGAAACAAATTTGCATGTAATGTATAGTTTTGCCTTTATGTAGCCTTCATAGCCTGTGATGTATGAGTTTATTCATGTTCTCTGGCAAAGAGTTTCTGCAGGATTTTGAAGAATGACTTTTTTTGTTTATTCAAAAAACAAGGAATTTAGAAATATTATTGCACACAGCATCATGCTGCAGGCTTAGCCCATAAAATACTCTTCATCATAGAACTGTAAAGTCAGAAGGGATCATGAGGGTGATCCAGTCCAACTCCCAGCAATGCAGGGATCTTTTGCCCAACATGGGGCTCAAACCTACAACCCTGAGATCAAGAGTCTCAGGCTATACCAGCTGAGCTATATCCCATATACCTCTCCTCCTTCGTACCCCACAAGAACCATCTCATTATTAGTCTTGCTGCTGCTAAGGATCATAACATTTCAATGTGCATGCAGATAAGATTATAAAGGTAAAAGGTAAAGGGACCCCTGACCATTAGGTCCAGTCGTGGCCGACTCTGGGGTTGCGGCGCTCATCTCGCTTTATTGGCCAAGGGAGCCGGTGTACAGCTTCCGGGTCATGTGGCCAGCATGACTAAGCCGCTTCTGGCGAACCAGAGCAGCGCACGGAAACGCTGTTTACCTTCCCGCCGGAGCGGTACCTATTTATCTACTTGCACTGACGTGCTTTCGAACTGCTAGGTTGGCAGGAACAGGGACCAAGCAATGGAGCTCACCCCGTCACGGGGATTCGAACCGCCGACCTTCTTATCGGCAAGTCCTAGGCTCTGTGGTTTAATCGACAGTGCCACCCGCATCCCTAGATAAGATTATACTTTTCTTTTAAAAAGTGCTTTCTAAATACATTCATATGGTGACATTTTCCCCGGTCCTCCCACCCATCATTCCAAAAGGAATGAGTCTCCTCCATGGGCAACGATGTGACTCTCATCCCGCCTTCAGTTTGGTGGGGAAACTGCTGTCCTCTAGCTTCTGACAAGTTGGCAGACCTCGTATCATGCACTACATGCTTGTCCTATAAGTGACAAATATTTTGCCCAAGACCAGCTTGCAAAACAAAGCCTTACAGGGACCATACAGGTGGGGGTGGGACCCAAATATCTAAGGATTTTCATTGCTGGATTGTATTTAGAGACATCACCATCAGGAATGATAAATGTGAGGGTAATAGAAGCCCTGAGAAAAACACTGAGGCCATATTATGAGCATGGGTGGAGTCTTGACGAAGAGGATCCTATTGTGAAACATTTGAGAAGAGGACAAAAAGATGGAATGCAAAAGATTTGTGTAGACTGCTTGCTGAGGGAATAGAGGAGGCCTGGAAGAGAGCCAGTGTGGTGTAGTGGTTAAGAGCGGTAGTCTCGTAATCTGGGGAACTGGGTTCGCGTCTCCGCTCCTCCACATGCAGCTGCTGGGTGACCTTGGGCCAGTCACACTTCTTTGAAGTCTCTCAGCCCCACTCACCTCACAGAGTGTTTGTTGTGGGGGAGGAAGGGAAAGGAGAATGTTAGCCGCTTTGAGACTCCTTAAAGGGAGTGAAAGGCAGGATATCAAATCCAAACTCCTCCTCTTCTTCTTCTTCTTCTTCTTCTTCTTCTTCTTCCAAGGATTTCTTCCCAAGGTGTTTCTTAAGGTATGTTTCAACCTTAGGCTGATGTGATTATCTCATGCCAGTGAATATTCCCAGCATTCTTCCTTTCTCCCACCCTCGCTTGCTTGTGTTCTGTCTTTATGAGCATTTCTTTTATCAAATATCCTTTATTAGGCATAGCAAACCACACATTATCAAACAGACACCGTATACAAATTTTGCAAAATATGAGCTCAGCATAACAAGGTTTGTCCCAATCAGATCTTTAACTCCAGAGGAAATCAATTTGCATAAATAATACAATACACCACTACCACATCACCAATCAATTAAGAACCACTAAATCTCTTTATAATGGCCCAGTCTTTCTACATGGACAGCACTCAAAAATTCAGCCACTATTAGAGTAATTTGATCATTCCTGTCCGAGAGCAGGTCCTGAACCGTTGGTAGCGTAGAATTGAGCCTATTGAGTTGTAAGGCCTCCAATAATTGTCTTCTGACATAAATGCCAAAATCACAAGAAAATAAAATATGCTATGAGCATTTCTGCTTCAGGCCCCATTTCTTGAATTCCACCAGTGTGAGACCCCTTCCTCCATCCTTCCTCCTCTCTGCAATCATGGAGGGTGCCCCATTGCAACAGAGGACAAGCCTCCTGTGCTATTGAGAGTTGTGCAGATAAAGGAATTTGGGCAGGTGCAGATTGCCATGCAACACATACCTTGATGCAGGCAAGGAAAGGCAGCCAAGGGGACCAGGGAATAAACAGCCATAGCATTTCCTTCTCTCACTTCATTGATGCTTTGAAAGGTAAACAGATATTACCCTGGCAGCTCTAACAAACAAGACAAGCTGCGCCAACTTTCATTCCCTCCTCTCCCCAATTGTTACATGTGCAGAAGCCCCTCTCCTGCATTTTGATAAGGAAACTGCTGCGTATTCTGGCAATTGTTGTCTGTACCCTTTTTTCTCTTTCACATGTGTGCCTGGAGCTTCACGCAAATTCAGGACACTTCCGTAAGTGAGGGTTTCTGCAATGGCTTTTTGTCTTCTAGTTGGCTGAGGAGAGCACTGTGAACTGGAGGGATGCTAAGCTTCTCTTGCAAGCCAGTGAGAAATCCCGGAAAATTGTGGAATCCTATTTCACCCCTGGCAAAGACCTCTATTTTTCATTCACACATCTTGTGTGTCGCACGGCTGCTGAGGGTAAGGAACTTTGCCTCTTCTCATCAGCACAATGTTCCACACTGAACAAGAGCGTTTCTACATTGTTAGTTGGAAATACGACCCAGCTGATAAATTTACTGCTTCAAAACAATTAATAGAAGTGATGTGAAATATACTCGGAGTCAAGTGTGGATTTCATGCTCTTTATTCAGCTCATAGTGGGAGGAGGAATGAAAGTTCCCCCAAATAATCTGCTTTATATACATTATTTACACAATGGGCTGCACGTGATTGGCTAATTCTGGGATTCTCCTGTAGGCCAATCAGGTTGTGGATTCACTTCCATCTGGAGCTGGATTGGGTGGCTCCTGCAGACCAATCATACTGCTGCATTGTTCTAGGACCAATCATACTTCTGCATTCTGAATCCTATTGTTCTAGGACCCATCAGACTGCTGCCTTTTGGATCCTATTCAACTCAGTACATAACACCATGCAAACAATTCATTTGAAAGGCAGAGTAAAAGCCTTGGCTATGCTACTATCTTCTAATAAGGAGTGAACATCAGCGCTGAATCTTACATTTGTGAATATTCAACATATGCCAAAGTTTCAAATTTTTCTGTTTGCAAAATTCACACCAAAATTCGTAGAATTGTAGTATTGAAAGGGACACTGAGAATCATCTAATCCATCCCCTGCAATGCAGGAATATGTAGCGGTCCCATATGGGGATTGAACCTGCAACCTTGGCCTTATCAGCACCACACTCTGACCAGCTGAGATTCTGGAGCTGCTTGCTCCCAGATACAAATTATCAAGAGTATCAAACATGAAATGTCATCAGCTGAACTCCCTCAAATATACCCGTCGCAATCCAGCAAGAGAGTTCCACATACATAAAGTAGTCTTGTTATACGTGACTAGTTGCCCATGAGTAGTTGGATCGTAGCCTAATTATCAATGCATGCTAACTATAAAATACAATCTGAGGGCCTTCTGGTGGTTCCCTCATTGCGAGAAGCAAAGCTACAGGGAACCAGGCAGAGGGCCTTCTCAGTAGTGGCGCCCGCCCTGTGGAACACCATACCATCAGATGTCAAAGAAGTAAACAACTATCTTACGTTTAAAAGACATCTGAAGGCAGCCCTGTTTAGGGAAGTTTTTAATGTTTGATGTTTTATTGTGTTTTTGATATTCTGTTGGGAGCCGCCCAGAGTGGCTGGGGAAACCCAGCCAGATGGGTGGGGTATAAATAAAAAATTATTATTATTAAATAAAAATGCTGGGATGGCAGATATCAAATATTTTATGAACATTTATTTCATTATATTTATTTATTTCATTACACTTAATTATTTCATCCTGTCCTTCCCAACAGGATGTGTCTATTCCCCTCCAACATTTTTCCTTGCATTCTTCAACATTTTCTCCTGGTGTCGGAAACAAGGCATTTTATGGTTTTCATTGGTGTTGTTTAGGAGAGAAGGAAAGTCGTATGGACCTCAGCCACCCAGTCCATGCTGACAATTGTCTCTTGGACCCCGAGGGCAGCACATGTTGGAGGGAACCTCCTGCCTACATATACAGAGACTACAGGTGAGGCACCGAGGGGGAAGACTGATATATATGTCTTTTAAAGAGCCACATGTACGTTCATTTATACACAATCCAGATGAAGGCGATATATTTATTAGGCCATCCAAAATGTCGCAAAATAGTGCGAAAGCTTTTGAGGACATGTTCATCAGGCTAGATCGGGGTTTCCTAAACTTGGGTCTCCAGCTGTTTTTGGACCACAACTCCCATCATCCCTAGCTAGCAGGACCAGCAGTCAGGGATGATGGGAATTGCTTAATTTTTCTAGTAGGGCTGTTTCCCATACTATTTGGTACCATTGGTCCATGCTTACTCCTGACAGGTCTCTCCAGTGTCTGGTTATGGTGTTTCTGGCTGCTGAAAGTAGGTGGGTTATGAGTTCTTTGTGGGGTAAGTGGGCATTGTTGTCTTGGAAGATGTTTAGTAGGGCCAATTCTGGGGTGATGTCTAATACTTGCTTAGTTATTTTACATATTTATCGTGTGGCTGTTGACCAGAATAGTTGGATTTGGGGGCACTCCCACCACATGTGGAGGTATGTGCCTGTGGAGGTGCACCCTCTCCAGCATTTTGGTGAGGTTCCTGGGCGTATTAGCGCTAGTTTTCTTGGTGTTAGGTACCACCTGTAGGTGAGTTTCAAAGTGAGTTCTTTTCTTTTTGTTGATATGGATTTAAAGGGGGGTTTAGACCACATTCTGGTCCAAGGGATGATGGGAATTGTAGTCCAAAAACAGTTGGAGACCCAAGTTTGGGAAACCCCAGGCTAGATGGTAAACAAAGCAAGCAGGGGGAAGAAGAAAAAAAGATGGGTGGTGGTAAAGTTGGGACTCTGCATCTTGTAAGAGTGTTAATGAGAGGTGTTTTCAGGTGCTCAAATGAGGCCTTGAAGAACCCAAAAGCTTGCACACCCTTTTGTGCCATTTTGGTGGTTTGGTTGACATTTTAGATGGTCTAGGAAAAAGTACTGTCTTCATAATGAATTTCAAAAGGTTTCTTATGGGCCAACATGGCTGCCTTTTGTGTTGACTCTCCGTTCTTTGCTTCGGTTTAAAACAACAGCCCAGGAAACATTTTGGAAAGAGTTAAAGAACGTGCTCTGGAGTTTTGTTGATGTTGCAAATGCCAATCAAGCGGGCACGTGTAACAACACAAATCCTCACCCGTGGGGTGCGAGTCTCTGTGGCAACGTTCACGTCCAACCTGGCTCTTAAAGACGAGTGAAGGACCTTGGAGCAAATCCCAGCTACCCATAACTCTGCCTGTCTCCCGTTTCTCTGCAGTGCAATCCTCTACCTGAACGATGACTTCCAGGGGGGGAACCTCTTTTTCACTGAGATGGATGCTGTGACTGTTACAGTGAGTCTGGGCCCACGGCTTGGGGGGTGAGGGAATGGCTGAGAAGGAAGAACAGCTGTAGCTGGGATCCTCCCCCTCCCCTCCAACAGAACCTGTCCTTGGCAACAGCAGCAGATTCAAATTGGGCAGTCAAAGGCAAATTCAGTCAAATTTCACCCTGGAACAGGCATTAACTCCTTGTCGACTGGTATGCCTAGCTCTTCTGCTAGTCGCTGCGTTCCTTTCACCTTTCTGTCCCTCTTCAGTCCTGCATGGTGCAATTCGCTCCAGAGCAGGGGGACCAAGATCCCATCAACAGCTCAGAAAGTTGCCATCCAACTTGGCGCCCCAAGAAGAAGGCGAGTTGGAGAAGGGGAAACGGATGGGCTCATGGCAAAGCCATCGATTCACACCAGTCTCCCTCTTTCTCTTTCTGTGTGGCAGGCTGAGGTGCGCCCTAAATGTGGAAGGCTGGTGGCCTTCAGCTCTGGCGGGGAGAACCCTCACGGCGTGTGGGCTGTGACCCGTGGCAGGCGCTGTGCCATTGCCCTCTGGTACACCCTCTTCCCAGAGCATGCGGAGCAGGTAACGCAAAGCAAAGAAGAGCTGGAGGATGTAGGGATGAGGGAGCCAATGGGCATTGTCCAAAGGCATATATACTTAAGTAAAATGGGGGCTGGGTTGGGGGTGAGATGAAGTGTTGGTGTTGACCTTTAAAGCCCTAAATGGCCTCTGTCCAGTATACCTGAAGGAGTGTCTCTACCCCCATCGTTCTGCCTGGACTCTGAGGTCCAGCTCCGAGGGCCTTCTGGTGGTTCCCTCACTGCGAGAAGCAAAGCTACAGGGAACCAGGCAGAGGGCCTTCTCGGTGGTGACGCCCGCCCTGTGGAACGCCCTCCCATCAGATGTCAAAGAGATAAACAACTACCTGACATTTAGAAGACATCTGAAGGCAGCCCTGTTCAGGGAAGTTTTTAATGTGTGACATTTTAATGTATTTTTAATCTTTGTTGGAAGCCGCCCAGAGTGGCTGGGGAAACCCAGCCAGATGGGCAGGGTACAAATAATAAATTATTGTTATTATTATTCGCTTATGCGGCGCATCCAAGCAGCAAGTGGTAGAATTTAATGCATACACATCCTGTGGACTTCTGGAGGAGGAAATACCACTTTCTTTATTTCTGTGCTGCTTTTCATTCAAATGAATCCCAAAGCGGCTTACAAACAAGAAATAACAACATGATAAGCCATAATAGAACATCGCAAATACAGCATAAATCGTACAATTAACAAATCATCAATAAAACGATTACAATCTATAAAACAACAACTGAAAAATAAAATAAACATTGCAATTACAACAAAAGTCAAATGATTAACAAATCAATATGGCATAATCTATAAAACAATATTGACAACTTAAAAAAAGCAACTTTAAAAAAGCTAAGCACTGTTAGGCTCATACACACTCTCATAATTCATAATTTTTCACTCTACAGTGGTACCTCGGGTTAAGTACTTAATTCGTTCCAGAGGTCTGTTCTTAACCTGAAACTGTTCTTAACCTGAAGCACCACTTTAGCTAATGGGTCCTCCTGCTGCTGCCTCGCCGCCAGAGCAGGATTTCTGTTCTTATCCTGAAGCAAAGTTCTTAACCTGAAGCACTATTTCTGGGTTAGCGGAGTCTGTAACCTGAAGCGTATGTAACCTGAAGCATATGTAACCCAAGGCACTTCTGTATTTGGTTCATTAAAATAAATATAAAATACACATAATGCATGTTATTAAGCTAGCTCAACCCTTCAGCAAGGAGACCATCAACTTACAAAGTGCTGCTCTTCAAGACTCCTTCCGCCTTTCTAACTAGGCACACCAACTCTAGGGGGCCGAGGTGTCTTCGCCCCCCTTGATACTTGTTTGAAAGGGGCCGGGTGCATGTTGTGGAAGGCTGCGCTGGCACTGCGTGGCATCAGGAGATGCCACAGGGACTAGCGCAGCCTGGGATAAGGCCACACCAGCCTGCGTGGTGTTGAGAGATGCACATGACGGCACACGATGTGTGGCCGGCCTCCTCAATCTTGGGGATGACCTGGCTCCTCTGTTTCCAACCCATACGGTCTTCTCACTCTCTTCTTGTAGGAACGGGCCCGGGCAGAAGAGCTGATGAGGCAGAAGGAGGCAGAACAGGAGCAGTTGCATTCAGAGGGGGAGGAGCATGGAGGTGCTGAACCCAGTGGCGCAGACTCCCCAGAGCCCCCAACTCCAAAGGGAAGAGCCAGGTCCACCAGCCAAAGGACCAGGTCAAACTCAGACTCTGGGATACAGTCCACGAGGCTGCGAGCCAGAGATGAATTCTGAGCATGTTGGACATGCAGAAGCCTTTCAGGTTTTGTAGCAGCTCGTGGCAAGTGAATGACCTGGGAGTTTTTGCCCTGTGCCAGGCATTGTGGCAAGGCGGCTTTGGTTCTCCATGTGGCACTACCAGAAATGACATCGGAAGGTGGCTTGGACCATGCCCACCCAAGTTAGCCGGAGAATCGTTTTGTCCCCACTGGGATGTCTGTGAACCAGGAATAAACCCTGCTACAACTCTCTCATCTCAGCTATAGCCTCTCATCTCTACACAGGAGTAATAGGACTGTTGTAATGATGACTGAGATAAAGTGCTTTGACCATTCTGAAGTGCTATATAAATGTTGAATATCATTCTTCTACCAGCCCCGTTTTTCACATAGTTATATGAAGGAATTAAAAAACAGGAGGAGGGCACCATCAGAAATGGATGGGTCTGAGAAATTTTGTTGTGATGGAAACTTACACTTGTGGAACCAGCTAGGCCAGGGCCGGAATCTGTGGTGGGCAAGTTAAGAAATGAACGAGTGGGGAAACCTGAACAGACCTTTCCTAGTCCTGAGGAAATGAAGAGTAAAAAGCAGAGAGAAAGAAATACTTGCGCCAATTAATTTTCTGAGATATATCCTAGGAACAGCTTGTGCTGTCTGTGCCAGATCTTCAGTAGATCAGTGCTGCTCTCCTCCTAGGTAGGTTTTCACTATAAGGTCTAATAGCATGCTTCAAAGGTGGGTGGGTAATTCTCTTCCTACAGAGCACATACTAATTTGTTTTGCCCTACTGTTTCTGAAACCCTTCAAAGCCAGGCAAAAGTAAAACGACGATATGGATCCTTTCTTTGTGAAAACCTTCCAACTTCCTGGAAAATGATGACAGTCTCCAGCAGTTCATAGAATTATCGAGTTGGAAGGGACCTCCAAAGGTCATTTAGCCCAACCCCCTACAATAGCAGGAGTGCAATGGAGTTCAGATATATATGAAATCTTATCCAGAGAGAAACCTTGATGGAATAAGTGGTCCAGAAGTTGCTTGATCTCTTTAACAAGCAACCAGATCTTTGTTTCCCCTTCCATGGCGAATCCTTCCCATGTGGTGGTGCAACATATTGTATGTTTAGTACAGCACACAGAAGAAAGCTTCCTTTTCAAACTGACCCCCGCCCTCCCCGCAAAAAGGACAGCACAGACCGGACAAGAGTCCTTGCTTCTGAGACAAAAATGACACAATGTTTAGGCACCACATAACACTGCGCTGAAGACGCAACCCTCCATGTGCACAATAGTCTACCAGTGCAGACAACATGCCACAGGCTCAAACCTCACCACTAACCCTGCCTGAATGACCTACTTTGCACCGGTGGCATTTTACATCTCTTGGGCAGAAAGTGGGGAAACTACAGGCTTGCTACTAAACATGGCAGTGAGAAAGCAGCTTTTTGAGGATGAAAGTCAACAGGTCCAACTTGGATGAGTGTGATTATCGCTCCTGGGAGCTTGTCAAAACTGTGGGGACGGAGACGAAAACAGAGAGAGAGTTTCCACTGGAAGCAAAGATTTAATTAACAAATGATGCTGGGAGACAGAGGCCTGGAGAAAGGGAAAACAGATGAATAGCCCTTCCCTCAGCAAACACAAAAGTGGGCGAGATTAGGAAAAGAGTTACTGATAACTAGCTATGGCTTTTAGTATTCAGACTCGCAGTTATTTAGACGTACATGGTCTCTTGTATCTGTACTGGATCACACAGCTAAACAGCAGGGAGGACAAGAACTTCTGGATTGTTTACAGGTTTCCAGTCTGGGATAAACACAATCCACTGTTGTTCCTGTGCAGGGGATTAGCATCCAGAGATGGGATTATATTGTAGTCAAACAGAAGCTGAGAGGGGAGAGTATCAAAGATGGCAATGACCCCATTCCTGGGAGGGGCCTGGGCCTTTGGGCAGACGAATTGGTGGCCCAAGCGTTGCTTTTGCACCGCAAGGGACTCGCAGAATTACAGCTGGCTTCCCACTTTGCCTTATGCATCCACACAACAGGATATGACATAGCCACATGAGGAAGAAAAGGACAATTCACCTGAGCGCACTTTTTAAAAAACTTTTTTTAAAAAAAAATTGTGTGAAAGTGCAAATAAAGCTAAAGGTAAAGGGCCCCCTGACCATTAGGTCCAGTCGTGGCCGACTCTGGGGCTGCGGTGCTCATCTCGCTTTATTGGCCGAGGGAGCCGGCGTACAGCTTCCGGGTCATGTGGCCAGCATGACTAAGCCGCTTCTGGTGAACCAGAGCAGCGCATGGAAACACCGTTTACCTTCCCACTGGAGCGGTACCTATTTATCTACTTGCACTTTGACGTGCTTTCGAACTGCTAGGTTGGCAGGAGCAGGGACTGAGCAATGGGAGCTCACCCTGTCACGGGGATTCAAACCGCCGACCTTCTGATCGGCAAGTCCTATGCTCTGTGGTTTAACCCACAGCGCCACCCGCATCCCAAAAATGCAAATATTACTGAGCAATTACTTCAATAACTTTTTTGAATGTTTTAGGTCAAATTATAAAGGGGAGGGGGGGAGGAGCACACTGAAAAGGATGTTGACTGTAAAGACCAGAAAACATGGAACACCTTTGCAGCTTCAAGGGTGCCCCTTGTTGAGACTCTTAATCTCGGGTTCGTGGGTTCGAGCCCCACGCTGGCCAAAAGATTCCTGCATTGCAGGGGGTTGAACCAGATGCTTGTGTGTAGGGGGGGGTCCCCTTCCAACTCTACAATTCAAATTTAAAGCCTTAATGGGTTTTTTTTAATAAAAAAATTAACATGTTGATAAAATGGCACCTCCAGGTACGGAAATAGTGAGCATGTGCTGGAAAGTAGGTGGGAATTGGCTCAGCTGCCCAATATGTCACCACACTTTTCAAAACAGCATCTTTTAAAAAGATGGAAGAACAAGACCGCAGTATCAGTGGAGATTCACCCCCCCCCCTTTTAAAAAGTCAGATTTTCTGCAGTCGGAAAAACAAGCGTGGTGAAAACACAAGAGAACGATGATTTGATAACAACATCATACACAAGGCCTTATAAAAAGTAAGTGAACCAAGTGGGGTTATCCAATATGGAATCACCCTTAGGCTCTGGGGCAACAGCATGGAAGCAGAGATGATGGGAGATAAAAGTCAAAACTAAGCAGAACATGAGTTACCTAAACTAGGATCGCTCAGTCAGCAGAGCGTGAGGCTCTTAATCTCAGGGTTGTGGATTCGAGCCCCAAATTGGGCAAAAGCTTCCTGTATTGCAGGGGGTTGGATTACACGACCCCTTGCAGTCCCTTCCAACTCGACAGTTCCACAATTCTATGGGGCAGCCATTTTTTGATCTCCTGAAATCTTTAGGTGCTTCAAGACGCTGTTTTGCCATCAAATACCACCAGCAAATTCAGGCTATGCAGTTAAAGTGGATTTGGTGCTCTTGTGCAACAAACCTATTCCCTCACAAAAAACCAGACTTTGCGATAAGGCAAATGCCAGGAAATTCTGCTGTAAAGTGTGAGATAGCAAATGTTTTTGTCGTGCAACCTCACTGAAAACAGATCGGAGTGCATAAGCAACAAACGTCATAATACCACCCTGCAAACTTTGTGCAATCAAATCAGGAAGGATGGTCAATAAACGGGTCATCTGGAAGCAACCTTTGTCTGAAAGCAGCAAAACCCTACTGGATTGGATCCAGACTATAGCACTGGGGCGGGGGGAGGCTTAACCCTTGCCATTCCAGGGTTGAGGGCTAAGCATGGTGCTATAAAAACAGCCCTGGATGAACATAGAGTAGATCCGTTTCATACGTTGGTTGTGGCTCCTGACTGCCTGGCCACTTGATGGGAGCTAATCCAGTCCCAATGAGCTTGGGAAGATATGGGAGGGCCAAGCAGGTGCTTTTGTGTGTGTTACACACTTGCTTCAATGCGATTCTGATAAAAACTGATAGGTGGTTTGCTCCCACCTGTTGCTGCTGCTGAGTAGAAGCTAAGATGCCTCAACTTGAAAGTTTTGACTCACCCGCAAAACTCATTAGGTAGCCACAGGCAAATAGCAATCTCAGCCTTAGCTACTCATCTGCATTATGAGGATAATGCTGTGCTTCCACACGGGGCTGCCCAAAGGATTACCGAAGCACCAAGAATGCTTGAAATGAACAATATAAATGCTAAGTGTTATTTCTATTATCCTACTCTAAAGGGAACCAGGGAGAACTAAATGCGTTTCCCCCTTTCCATTCTCTCTGCAACATCTGCTTCCCTATCCAATTGCCCTTTTCTCCTGTACATCCAGAGCTCATTTCAAATCCAGTTGTCATAGATGATGCTCATTTTGCGGGAGGAAGAGGGCGCATTACTAGCCCGTCGGGGGGCTAGTCGGCCTCAGATCCATGTGAGGTCCCTGGCCCTCTCAGCATGGTGGGCTACCTCTGGCCCAGAAGTGGCCCAGCTGATTAGATTGATGGCTTCCTGACGTCAGAATGCGATCCGTTAAAAGGTATTTATCTCAGGCTTGGGCCAAAGCTGCAGGAGAGATTAAAAGAGATTGAGGCCAAGATAATCCTTCTACAGCAGCATCCCAGAACACAGCTGCCAAAAGGCCTTCGACCAAATGCATTTGCCAGCCCACAGAACACCTTTTTTTCTAGAATACAGTTGCCTCAATTATTGCCCTAAGGTGTGTGTCCCCATTGCTGCCCTTTCCCAACCAAAGGTGGGGTTCACCAAAAAACAAGAGGACAGTGGGTTTCGCCAGAATACAGCCTGCCTGCCTCTGGATACCCCTCCAGACCCATTCCCCATAAAATGAAAAAAATATATATGCATGTATATTTTCTCCCTGGGATCGTTTCTGTTATCTTCATGCAAAACACAAATGAATCACACCAACATTCTCTGGATGTGCTTCCCCCCCTCCTCTTTCGAGAAAGCACATAACTCTCCCTCTCTCTCCCCTCCCAACCTGCTTGCTTTGCATTAAGTCCCAATCCGATTTCCCCAACTCTCTGGTGTCTGATTTAATTTGCCTGATGCTGCTCCTGGAATTGGCCCTCCCCCAAACCCCCACCCTTCCCTCCACAGTATCCCAGCTCCCCACAGGGAGATCTATCCTGGGAGAGGATGAGACGTTGAGAGCCAGCGAGAGATACCAAGCGTGTGGACTTTCGCTGGTGCTGGAACACAAACAGCTGAAGTAAACTAGCAGTGGAAGCAGGTACCTCGTGGCCTGAAGGAGCCAAACCCCCCACCCAGGGAGCCAGGGGGTCCCGAGCAGGAGGGGTCAGCCCATAGAGAACGGTAAGAGTAGACTCCCTTCTTGTTTCTTCTCCCCTCTCCCTGTTTTCCCGGATCCCTCACTCTTTGACTTGGTGGAATGCAAATTCTGGGTTTCCTAGGGTGTTGAAAGAGACCTGGTTTAAGAAGGTTGTGGGACAGGCAATTGCATAAAAGTGATTTTGTTTCTCGGGGCTACTTTCACAAAACTACATTCCCCCAACCCATTATCTCTGTAGTTTGTGGAGCGGAGGTGTGCGTATTGCCCCTTGTGAAGGCAACAGGAGTGTTATCTGACGAACTCATTACAAACTAAAAATGAACTCATTACAAACTAAAAAGCGACCAGGCTTCACGAGTGATGGTGAACGAGCTTTCCCCTGTACTTTTTGCTGTCCTGAAGGATTTACGCATCCTGCCTGAAGTGGGACCTCAGAGTTGGCAGGTTGGCGCAAGTTCTGTTCTGCTCACTGAAAAGGAGAGAGGGCCAGGAGTCCCGCTTCTCCCAGAAAAGGATATTCCACAGAATGCCCTGAAGGACCTGCTAATGTAATGAGCTGGCAGCCACATGCTTCAGATTCTCACCCTTGCACCATACTTTTAGAGTTCTCTTTGGAGAAAGAATCCACAACATTTGGTGGGAGCTGAAGGAATAGAGGAGGAGGATCAGGGTAATTTTATCCTGCCCTTTGATCTCTGCTGGCAGGAGGAGGAGGGTAAGAATGGTGGTGGATCAACTCTATCCGGTGCTGAAGGAGCTCAGGGTCAACAGGACAAGCAAGTCCTGCCTGCATAGGGATTACATGGAGTCCCAAGACATCTATTAATCCCACGTCCTTCCGTGCCTTTCCCTTTTCTATTTACAGCTCTTTGCCATAGCCTTCACCCGCCTTCCCTGCCTCAAGAGGAAAACTTGGGGTGCCATAGAAATTCAAGGCAGAGGAATCTGGACTGCTAGCTCCTCCGTACTGGTCCGTTTCCTTTCAGTTTGTGACATTAGCTGATTTAAGTTCCAAAAACAAAAGTTCACACCACTCTGTTGTACAGGCAAGTGGCACCCACACAGCAATGTCAGGAGGTGCCCTGCATTGGTGGGCCAGGCCACACTGAGTACATCCCTCAGAGTTGTTGCTATGTTGGCCTACTGCTTGTGTAACGGTCAGCTGCCAGTGTGCAAAAACTTACAGGTCTGGCCCTATCGTTGGGCAACCTGAGGCAGCAGGTTCAGTGAGGGGTTGAAGCGGTGTGTGCTGCACGGCATGCCTCTGCAGCTCTAGGGCTGGCTGCCCTCAGGTGTGGCAAGAGATATTGAGATGTCTCCAGTGCCAAAGTGAAGATTCAGCTGCCAGCTCAGTTGGTTTCAGTCCACCCTCTTGTTCTTCGCCTCAGGTGGCAAAATGTCTTGGATGGCATTGGACGTAAGCACAGCCGGAGCTTCCTTTTGCTAACTGAACCACAAGCACAGACATACACATAGTAATGAGGGGGGAAACTGAGTGATCCTACCCTAAACTGCTTGTCCTGATAATATCAATGAAGTGTATGGAAAGCAAAACAGAGTCACCAAATACTCTGGGGGTTTTTAATGTCGAAAATATTTCAGTTTCTTTGGGAAAATGCTGCTGGTTTGGAGCAGAGGTATTGTTCACATACTTGTTTCACACCAGGTTTATTTTCCACATGTCAGGTGAACATATGGCCAGCTTTCATGGGTTCTTGCCCTTAATGAGTGGTGTTTGGTCCTAAGGTAACTACCAGTGTGAGCTTTCTTCATATAGAAGTTGCAGAGTTGAAAGGGACCCTGAAGATCATCCAGTCCAACCCCCTGCAATGTAGGAATGAATATGCAGCTGTCCCATGTGGGGATCGAACCTGCAACCTTGACATTACCAGCGCCATGCTCTAACCAATAGCTGAGCTATCCAGGCTATTGGCCTTAATGTGTGGTGCTTTATCCTAGAGGAGCAGTAGCCAACATAGTGCTCTCTAGAACTTGCTGTACTATAGCTTGAATCATCCTTGACCACTGGCTGTCTTGGCTGTGGCTGATGGGAGTGGTGGTCCAAAACATCTAGAAGGCACCCAGTCAGTGAAGACGGATCTAGAGGCCTCGTTTTATTGTACAGTCCGTAGGGGAAAGCCATATTTTGTATAACAAAGGCGAAGTTTTCTAGGTGCTCTAGCACTGCTGAGAAGGACCAAAAGAATATAATAGCTCCAACCAGACGTGATAACATAGTATTAAGTTATTGCAAAGAAGATAAATGCAATCACTGGTGGCATTAGCAAAGCACCATATACAGGACATGGGGCACTTTTTAAGAACAAAAAGAAAGAATTCAGATAGTAATAACAGGTTTTTTTTAATGTGTGCAAGGCTGAGGCATCTAGGTAGGTTCAACTAAGATATTATTATAGAATAGCAGAGCTTGTAGTTATTTTCACAGCTGTCATAACTGTTCATTATAGCTGAAGAAGTAGCAACAGAAGAAGCATCTCCTCATTAAAAAAAAAAAAAATAGTGGTGGAACAAATTGCCAAAGATGGGTTTTATTTGTTTTAAATGTCATAATGTGTTGTACAGAATTATGGATGATGTACAGTGTTTTGGAGCTGGAATTTGTGGAGACCTGGACTCAAATCCCTACTCAGCCATGAAGTCCTCAGATGACTTTGGACAAGTCATTAATATTCAGCCTAACCCATCCAAACAGGGTTGTTGTGGGAATAAAATAGGATTAACATATTCATGCCCCTCTAAACTGCTTGGACAAAGAGCAGGATACGAATGTGATAAATGAATGTCTCTAAAGTTCACTTAAAAGCAGATAAACATGACCCAGATAGCATCAGAAAATAAACAAGTGTGCTCTTAACCCTCAAACTCCTTAATTAAACAAGGAAAGCTTTAGTTGATCACCTAATTAAAGCTTCCATTCTATCCTACAGTGTAACAGGCAAAGTAAGTCAAGCATCTATCTATCTATTGAGAACTGTTCAGGATTTATGTATAACATGTGAGAAACACAACAAGCCTACAGAGTCACATCATTTAAAAGATAATAATGCTTATGTCCCAACAAAATCAAACTTAAAACTTAAGCTCATTTCAGCTGGACGAGGTAACTGTTAGGTGGGTTTGTAGCTGGTTAACTAACCAAACCCAATGAGTACTCACTAATAGTTCCTGATTATCTTGGGGAAAAGGTGACAAGTGGGATGACTCAGGGTTCGGTCCTGGGCCCATTGTTGTTCAGCTACTTGGATGAAGGTATTGAGGGGATGCTCATCAAATTTACAGGTGACACCAAACTGGGAGGGTAGCTAATGCCGCAGAAGACAGAATCGGGGTCTAAGATGACCTTAACATACTGGAGAACTGGGCCGAAACTAACAAAATGAATTTCAGTAAGGAGAAATGTCAGATTCTGCACTTAGGCAGGAAGAACCAGATGCACAGATATAAGATGGGGGACACCTGGCTTACTAGCAGCACATGTGAAAAGGATCTAGGGGTCTTGGTGGACCAAAAGCTTAACATGAGTCAACAGCGTGATGCAGCAAGAAAGAAAGGCTAATGCTGTTCTAGGCTATATCAACAGAGGTATAGTGCCCACATGAAGGGAGATTATAGTTCTGCTTTATTTTGCCTTGGTTAGACCACACCTGGAGTACCATGTCCAGTTCTGGGTGCCACAATTTAAGGAGGATATTGTCAAACATGGCACTGTGGGTTAAACCACAGAGCCTAGGGCTTGCCGATCAGAAGGTCGGAGGTTCGAATCCCCATGACAGGGTGAGCTCCTGTTGCTCGGTCCCAGCTCCTGCCAACCTAGCAGTTCGAAAGCACATCAAAGTGCAAGTAGATAAATAGGTACCGCTCTGGCGGGAAGGTAAACGGCGTTTCTGTGCACTGCTCTGGTTCACCAGAAGCGGCTTAGTCATGCTGGCCACATGACCCGGAAGCTGTACGCCGGCTCCCTTGGCCAGTAAAGCGAGATGAGCGCTGCAACCCCAGAGTCGGCCACGACTGGACCTAATGGTCAGGGGTCCCTTTACCTTTACCTTTTATTGTCAAACTGGATGGAACGTGTGCAGAGGAGGGCAACCAAGATGATGCAGGATCTAAGAACCAAGCCTTATGAAGAAGAGTTGATGGAGTCGGGTATGTTTAGCCTGGATAAGAGGAGACTGAGAGGAGATATGATAGCCAGCTTCAAATATCTAAATATCCAATGGAAGGTAGAGCAACTTTCTGTTTTCCTGCTCTGGGGGGTAGGATTCAAACCAATGGCTTCAAGCTACAAGAAAGTGTGATTACAACTAAACATCAGGAAGAGCTTTCTGGCTCCAAGAGCTGTTCAGTTGTGGAACAGACTCCCTTGGAAGGCGGTGACCTTTCCTTCCTTGTCCATCTGTCGTGGATGCTTTAGTTGAGATTCCTAGATAGCAGGTGGTTGAACTAGATGACCCTTGGGATCCCTTCCAACTGTACAATTCTGTGATTCTGTATCCATGATCACATTCAGAGTTGTATACAAAGGATTGCAGGCAGCCATGCTGGTCCCAGCCAGGGTACGGGAGGGAATCCACTGAACACAGTCATAAGCCAACAAAAAAATCACAGAGCCAATGTGTTTTTTGCATTTCAGGCTCGATCATCTATTTTTAAAGGCGAGGTAGAGGGAAAATATGTTACTTGGAAGGACATCTTACTGAATCACCATTGTAAAACTAATATATTGTAGGTGTACTGTGGCCTACACTCTCCAACCGTCCACCTCCATTTTGTTTATTGTTTATTTTATTTCATAAAGTTTATATACTGCTTGATTGTAGGAAAAAGCCCAAAGTGGTTTTCTTTTCTTTCTTTCTGCGAGTTTACCATTTTGTCATTTTTAGATGGATTGTATTCAGGGCTTTTTTCCCAGCTGGAACTCGATTCTGGCACCTCTCAGGTGGGCGCCGTTGCCATTATAAGAGAACAAGGGAGGCGTTCATGGTGAGTTCCAGCACCTCTTTTTCTAGAAAAACAGTGCTGATTGTCTTGCATTAGCATCACGGGTTCTGCCTTGTGTATATGAAAGCAGGACTGTCTGCTTGTCCCTGGCTTTCTCCAGCCTCAAAACAAGCTTCATTTGATGCCAGATCTGCTTCAGGCCTGGCTCGATGGGCAGGGTTCTTACTGTATGTCCACTGAAATACTTCGCAGAATTTGCTGCATTTCCGGGCCAACATTTGCTTTCTGCCATTTACTGTAGGGTACAGCAGGGCTGAGGCTTCAGGGGGAGCTACAAGTTATTCTTATCCTTGTGTGTGGCTCCTTGTCCTTCTGAGGTTGGGAACAATTCCCAGCCTTCATTTAGATTGTTCCCTTTGCGAGATTGGAAGGTTCCGCTGGAGACCTGAGCCTAAGCTGCTCCATCTCTCCCTCCTGCTATATTTAGCCCTTCCTATCCCTCCTAATAAGTGAGCCTCTGCCCTAGCGTAGGATTCTTCTGCCAGCTTAGTAACCCCTCACCTTTGCAGCGGTGCAAACTTCGCCGCACGCGGTAAAGCACCAACCCCCATCACGCCTCCTTCCCCGAAATGAACACGGGGGCTTAAAAATAGCTAAAGGAGAATGAGAAGTTAGGGGACGAAGCGGGTGGTGAATGTCAAAAAGAGAAGTTGGGAAGGGAGGTACGATTTGGAAATAGGGCAAGGAGAATACGAGGAGATGGAGGAGCAACCCATGAGGCAACAGAGCTGTGCCTTGAATGTGGGGCTGAGGTTAGCAGCAGCTGGGAGAAGTAGCGGGGATTTGGGGCCCTCACAGGACAGGAGAGGGGCTGTAGACAGAGTTGGGAAGCTGCCACCCATGAGAGGCAGAGGAATGGACACTGGCGCCATTTGCGGCCAGGCAGGGCTGGTGGGCAAAGCACTGTGCCAGGAGGGTGGCCAGAGAGGTTGGAATTGAGGCAATCTGGGGTCGTAGAGAAAGCCTTAGTTTGGAAAGAAGGGGGTTCAAAGCCCACACCCACTGGATAGCTGTGGGCAAGGACTTAACCTCTCATACTAACCTCACCAAATTGTTGTGAGGACACAGGATACATTCCCCCAGAGGGTAGCCACTCTCCCCACATTACAGCGTATTTACAGAGTCTGTTTAGAGACAGCCTCTCTTTGAAGGGCTCTCTGACCCCAGTCTGCTGTAAGGCATAAGGGGAGTCGCAGTGGACCATTGAGTGTTAATACCTGGGCGGAAGACCGAGCAGGCAATCTGCAGGTCACCTGGCCGCAATCTTCCCCACCATGCAGGGATGTATTGTGTTTCTGTTTAAATTCCAGCCATTATTTTTAAACGTGCGCCTATACATACAAATTAGCCAATGCAAATGTTACGCAAATCTGTGTGTTCTCTTCTTTGTGGTGAAACCTTCCCCTCGTTTCTTGGCAGTTGCCTAAATGGCCCTTCTGCCTGAGTTCTAGAGAGGAATGGTGGGACGGCATTGTGAAAGAAGGAACAATGGCTCCAGTCCCACTGCCATATTTTTAATAACTCATTTGATGTTTTATCACACATGGGCTTGGAATAGAAATGTCACAGAGCTTCCAAAGCTCTTATGTTCCATGGCCTTTTGATCTCGCTCAGAGGCCTTCCCTCGCCACACCTGGCTGGACCGTTGAAGGGAGGGAGGCAGAGATGGTCTGCCAAAGATGATTAATCTGATGAAGGAGGCACTAGCCCATAAAAGCTTATGCCACCATAAATCTGGTGCAGACCAGCTCTATGCATCTTTACTTTAAAGTAATTCCCCATTAAACACCATGGGGCACACTCCCATGTAAGTGTGTGCTTGCAGCTGTAAGCCTTAATCTTTCAGGTGCCACCTGTCTCTGCTGTTTTGCTTTAACCCTAACACCATTCCTAGAACTAGCAAAATAAATAGAAATGGAAAAGTATCCTGTTGTCGTACTTGGAGGGTTAAGGTTGAGAAGAGGGAGGGTCCACAGTGAAATGTGGACCACGTGCTTTCCAGCTCATAACTTCCACTTTTAGTCACTGTGTTACACTGCAGAAACCTCAAATCCCTCCTTTCTCTTCCTCTTCCTCCTCCTCCTCCTCCTCCTCGTCCTCCAGTATAATGTTGTACTGCTTTCACCTTCCATTAACTCCAGGGGTGCAGGGAGACAGGACACGCGTGTCTGATGCTTTTGCTATACTCTGGCACTGCAACATAGCCTCCAACGTTTCTCTGATGAAAATAGGGACGTCCCATTCCATAATGATAATGTTACTCTTTATACCCCACACATCTTACTGGGTTGCCCCAGCCACTCTGGGCAGCTTCCAACATATATAAAAATATAATTAAACACATTTTTTAAAAGAAACAAAGCTTCCCTATACAGGGATTGCCTTCAGACGCCTCAGGGGTCGGATAACTCCATACACTCCAACATGTCTCCAATGAAAATAGGGACATCCTAAGGAAAAGCAGAACATTCTGGGATCAAATCAGAAACAGGGACATCCCTGGAAAATAGGGACACTTGAAGGGTCTGGCACTGTGAATTGCCAAACAGATTCAAGAAAAGGCAGCCTTGGAGCAGAGCAGAGAGCTTGGGCCAAATTGGGCCAGGATTCAGTTCTGGCCTTAGACAAGACAAAGAAAAAGAGAGGGAACTGAAAAGTCAGAGGCCAATTCTAGCTTTTGCCAACCTGGTACCCTCCTGATTGTTAAGACCAGTTCTTTTTTATAGAAAAAAAGGTGTCAGTACTCGCTATGAAGTTGTCACAGTAAGTGCCACACTTTTAACATGTGAGGAAGAGGGGAAGGTGCTGGTATTGCGTACCCTTGCGTCCTGGTTAAGACTACAACTCCCATCAGTTCCCATCTAGCACAGCTGTGCTGGATGGAGCTGATGAGAGTTGTTGTGTGGAGGGCTCAAGTTGGAAAAGGCTGTCATATTCAAACAACTGTTTTGCAGAGGATAACATGACAGCTGCACGTCTTCCTTTGCTTGTATGCCTATTGCCCACTGTAATGAACCACACATTCGCCTCCAAGAATAATAAGACCAAGGACTGTGTCGTTAAAAGAACACTATAAACACTACAAATATTATTGAGTCTCTTGGTGCGGGAACCAGGCCCTGTGACCAGTAGGGCTTCACAGGACTGGGGCTTTCCTAAGTTTGTTCTGGAGAGGCAAGGCGCGGCCGCACAGGTGAGGCCAATTGGTAACTCACAGCACCTGGTGGCAAGAGCCGAGAAGTGATATAAGGTTAGCATTTCCCTTTGGCTCTTTGCCACAGCAACACGCTTCCTGCCTTGTTGCGTTTAGCTTCTTGACTCCTTGCTTCCTGATCCTCGGACCCTTGACTTCGTAACTCCTTGCTTCCTGATCCTCGGACCCTTGGCTTCTTGACTCCCGGCTCTCTGATCCTCAGACTCTTGGCTTCCTGACTCCTGGCTTCTGAACTCTCATTCCTGCTCCCACCCCGCCATCTTGCCCCTGGTCCCGATGTCCTCAGCTGGGACTTTGGCTGCCCATAAACTGGACCATGACAACAACTCAAACAAGATTCAGACTAAAGCACATGGTTAATATTACTGCAGAAGAGACTCAAGGAAGATTCTGCCAATGCATTGAACAGATGCCCCAAGCCAGGACCAATTTTAAACTCCCGAAACATCAAACGTGGAAACAACAGAGATCCACACGTAGATCTACTGGCCTTTCCACCACTGCTATAGTTACAGGAAGGTTAAGGCAAGTGAAATATTATAAATGGAAAAACTCACCGAACAGCCATAAATAAGAGGATGGAGTACTGCATGAAGAGAGAGGGAGGAAAATTTGTCCTAGAAGATGATCACCCATCAAAATTTCTATACCAGTCTTCAGTTGAAATTCCCAGGGTGTTTTACATAAAATAATTTTGAAAATTTAAAAGTACAGTTCGTACAGGAAGAAAGATCTTAAAAGCCAGATAAAAGCAATAAGCAAAACTTAAGTTAATTCTAAAAGGCCTTTCCTTGATTCTTGAAAGTACGATGAAGTAGGCACCAAGACCTCTCTGAGGAAAGCATTCCTTAACTGAGGTGCCACCACTTAAAAGGCCCTGTCCTTGGTAGCCACTTTCCTTACATCAGATGGCAGCCCTTTGCAAAAGGGAGGCACCTTTGAAGACAGACAGCTATTCAAGTATCCTGGCATCACAAAGTTCAACTCTCTTCTTGGGACAGGAAGTGAGCAGATTACACCATACCCACTGAACTGTGGGAAACGGTGAACCACAGGGAAGGTGCGAAGGACCTGCCCAGTGCTTCAGACAATGCTAGTTTGGGACTGGAGATTCTGGCTGTGTTCAGTTTGTTTGTTCAATGGCCTTGATTTGCTCAGCTTGACTAGTAACTTGAGGACCATGTGAGATTTTGACCCTTATAGAAACCACAATAAGGATCCAGTGTGGTTGTAGCAGCTGTGGGCCAGAAATTATTATTTTTTAAAAAATCCTGTGGTACCTCATGAAAAATAGCAGCCATCATTTCAATTTGCATTGTCAAGGCTCTCTGCAACAAGAAAAACAGGAGAGAAAACTGCCTAGTTTTTAAACTGGGGGAGCTTGTCTTTTTATGACATCTCATATGGGAAACACTCCAGATCTTCTTCCAACCCAGAAAGGCTGGTTTTGTTTGAAGATCGAGAAAGAAAGCACATGAAGGAGAAGTGTGGAAGGTGAACAGAACTGAGAGATGTCCAGAGTCCAAACAAAAGGGGTCTAGAAGAAGTTAAGAGGGAGTTTGGCTCTTGTACATCAGCTACCGTATTTTTCGCTCTATAAGACGCACCAGACCACAAGACACACCTAGTTTTTGGAGGAGGAAAACAAGAAAAAAAATATTCTGAATCTCAGAAGCCAGAACAGCAAGAGGGATTGCTGTACAGAGAAAGCAGCAATCCCTCCTGCCGTTCTGGCTTCTGGGATAGCTGTGCAGCCTGCATTCGCTCCATAAGACGCACACACATTTCCCCTTACTTTTTAGGAGGGAAAAAGTGAGTCTTATAGAGCAAAAAATACGGTACTTCTCTGGTGCATATTCACTTCTGCTGGCACATATTCCCTTGTCACTCCTGAAAAGTTTTATTTTCAATGTCCCTTCAATGCAGATTAGTTAATATGCTTCAACAAGCCTTTTATACCTGCAGTACGGATGGGGCAATCAATCATATTTATCAAAGCAAAGTATAGAAATTTCTGGTCTGTGCTCTTCAATTTCAAGCACAAAACCAAGAGATAGTTTATTCCAGACTGATACCTCCAGAATAATATGCAAAGTTTAGGGGCGAAGTGGGGTTAGTGGCAATCAAGGAAGTGTAAACAACTCCCTTGCGACTCCATTGTATCCCTTTGATGCAAGAAGCAGGAAAAATCCATCTGCCTGACATGGAAAAAACTTGAGGGAAGAGAGTGGAAAGGTGGGTAGTGAGGTTACCTGCAGAACGTGAAGCCTGAGAAATTTCTGGTGCTGTCTGAAGACCAAGAGCAAAGCCTACACACCATACATTTAAAGCACATTTCCCCCAAAGAATCCTGGGAGTGGCAGTTTAAGGGTGCTGGGAAATGTAGCTCTGTGAGCCGTAAACTACAGTCTCCCGAATTCTTTGGCGGAAAGCCATGTGGTTTAAGAGTGTGGTGTGTGGCTATAGCATTGCTCTGATTGCCAAGTTACAACCTATTAAAAACAATTTGTTGTTGTTGTTGTTGTTGTTGTTTAGTCGTTTAGTCGTGTCCGACTCTTCGTGACCCCGTGGACCAGAGCACGCCAGGCACTCCTGTCTTCCACTGCCTCCTGCTATCCAACCATCTTGTCCTCTGCCGTCCCCTTCTTCTTGTGCCCTCCATCTTTCCCAACATAAGGGTCTTTTCCAGGAAGTCTTCTCTTCTCATGAGGGGGCCAAAGTACTGGAGCCTCAGCTTCGGGATCTGTCCTTCCAGTGAGCACTCAGGGCTGATTTCCTTAAGAATGGAGAGGTTTGATCTTCTTGCAGTCCATGGGACTCTCAAGAGTCTCCTCCAGCACCAGAATTCAAAAGCATCCATTCTTCGGCGATCAGCCTTCTTTATGGTCCAGCTCTCACTTCCATACATCACTACTGGGAAAACCATAGCTTTAACTATACGGATCTTTGTCGGCAATAGAAAAACAATAAAAACAACAGAATCACCCAATGGGAGGCCACATTGGATGTGGACAGCAGTTCCTGAGGGTGTTTAATTCTTCCCTTTGGCACCATTTAAATCCTCCATCCTGTAGCTGCTGAAGAAAAAAGTCAGGCACAATATGGATACCTCTGTCTTGCCTTCACCCCACAGAGGGGTTATTAGCATATTTGGGAGAGGACTTCAATCAAGCAAACAACACAGGCAGGACAAGTTAAAACATCCCTCCCCTGTCCTGATCTAGTATGGACACCCTGCAGATGCTTTTTAATGTTGTTTTTTTACAGTTATTATCTTAATGGCAAGAGATCCGATCAAGGTTCTTCCATGCAACATGCAGGTTTATTCTGCCTTGATCATGTTGGGCCAATCAACATGCAATCTGTGACTAGGATCTCCTATGGGGTTTTTAAAATTGAAAGGTGCTTGGGGGTTAGGTGGGGGATCAGGACCAAGGCATTAACCCTTTTCACAAAGTGTTTCTTAAAAATGAAATCTTGCCACCACCCAGCCTCAGAATGCGTGGTGGCCAGGCCTTTGGCTAAAGAACTGTAATATTTCTCTAATGCAGGCATAGGCAAACTCGGCCCTCCAGATGTTTTGGGACTACAACTCCCATCATCCCTAGTTAACAGGACCAGTGGTCAGGGATGATGGGAGTTGTAGTCCCAAAACATCTGGCGGGCCAAGTTTGTCTATGCCTGCTCTAATGGCTATGCAGGTGGTTTTCTGATCTGCAGAGGTGATGTTTGAGACAAGGGCTCTGCAAGGTGTTGTATGTGATGAACGGCAGTTTGCCATTTCAACAAAGATGGGGATAGAGAAAAATTGGGGCATCTCTGTGAAGCAGGGATCTGCTGCCTATTTGCCACGGCTGCGCTTGTATATTCGCAAATAAAGTCAACATTGCGACAACACTCTGAAAGCTCCAGTGCCATCTCCCATCCAAAGAAAATGAAGCCACTGTAAGTAGCTCTGCCCTTGAAACCTCTCCCTGTTTGCTTGGGAAACACAGATGGCACTAGCCGTTCTCCAAAGCAGGGAAGAAGGAAACAAATGCTTGGGGACATTTCTGAACTGGCAAAGGTCTGTGCACTGTTTCCTCCCTGAACCAGCCGCTCCCTGAAACGCTCAAATAATATATTCCTACCACCAAACAGTCTTACCTGGGATCATCAGGTGAGATGCAAAACATCCAGAGAACATCCTGAAACCTGAAACTCTCACCGTGGCCCATCACAGAACAGGTGTGAGTGGAGTCTGAAGATGGAGTGATGCTGGTGGGGAGAGAGGAGTCAGTCGGCAACAAAGAGTGATGAATGAGCCTCCTCTAAACCCTTGTTGCCATACATTCAGACCATTTTCACATGACAGTCTCCTGGCCTCTTAAGGGCATGCAGGGTCTTTTGATCTTTAGCCTCTTTGCCACCCTGTTATCCCATGTTAATGTTCCAACCAGCTTCAATAATGTGTAACCCCAAAATTTTGGGTCCCCTTCAAACTGACACCAAAGTGAACCAGAAAATGTTGGGGGTTTTTTTGGTGGGACCTATGGCCCCCAGTTTGAGTATTAATAACTCAGTTTGGGAGGGCAGCACAAAATGCGGGGTTCATGGCACAACACGAGCACAAAACTTTGGCATCAGTTTGAAAAGTTACACATTAAGCTGTTCCAGCCCCTTATCTCACTCCCACAGTTGCCGTTGTTTTAAATCCTGTGCATACAGCTTCAGCCTCCAATAGATTTATCCCGTTGGATTCATTCATTTAACAACATTCAAAATGACCAGAAAAGACCTAATTACTCGGACAGCCCTATTTTAAAATGCCAATGATTTTTACTAGAAATTCTTACAATTATTGCAGGTGGCCAGTGCCATCTTGGAAGAGGGCTTCCCTCTTTCACTGAGAAGGGAACCCCTCTTCTAAGATGTGGTCCGCTATTGCGTATGCACGTGCCATCTAAAAAACAGGAAAAGCTGCCTTTTTCATTAAAAAAACTATCCGATTACGTGCATTCAAAACTCTTCAGTTCCACCGTTCAGCCTAAAAAGGACAGCTTGCAACAATGGTACTGTACACGTTAAGCAAATAGTACAAATCCAATTATATAGAGAAAGAGCCTAAAACCCACAAGATGGGCCAGGATAAAAACAACCAAAACAGCAGATTGGACCAATTAATTCATCCTTCAAAACTCATCTGATGAATCAGTTAGCATTTCTTTCTAACTGGGTGACATCCCTAGCTGGGCAGCATAACGGAGGGATGTTTGCCAAGTCAACACGCAGGAACTGAGCGGGTGGTGTGAGAAGCACCCTCAGTGAGGCTACGTCTACAAGTGCTAGCAGCTACCTAGGGCGCTGCCGAATTTCCTCTCTCAGCACTGCCACCTGTTGCTCCTGCGTAGTAGCAGCACAGCAGAAATTAGGATGGCTGGCTTGATGTGATCAAAGAGAGACCAAGGCTGTGTACGCACTGTGCATTTGAAGCGCACGACTTCCCCTCAGTAATCCTGGAAAAGTAGGGTTTTGCCACCTTTGTTCTGGCAAAATACAGGACAGGATGGCGGTGGGTGGGTAGGGGGGGTGTGATCCACCCCACGCACCCCTGTCGCCACCACCTGGTGCTGAAATGACTTCAAAGCAATCCATTACAACCTACTGCAGCCTAGCTGGCTGGCCCCTCTGAAATTTGTCACACACAAATACACACAGACACACAAATTTGTAAATCTGTCTGTGTTTTGCTACCCGGAGCTGAAATACATGACCTTTCGCACACATGCAGTACTGTACTGCAATAAATGCAGTCCAGGGCAAAAATAAATAAATAGGGGGGCATATTCTGATGAGGGGATGAGCTTTGTTCCACATGTTCAATTTCGGAAGGAGATAAAAAATATTAAGGAGGGAGGGAGGGCAAGTCTGTGGGGAGCTGCTCCCTCCCTCTTCTCAAATATTATGTTCAAAACGGGGGTCTCTGGGCTACGCTGACCGAAAACTGATTTTTTTCTAGGGACTCAGAACCTGTTCCTCTCTGAGGGATGGGGCCTGTTGCTCCCAGGCTGCAGCCATAACCCAGACCAAGCTGCAGGGAAGGGGAAGGGACAACATGAAAGCCTTGCCCTGGTTTGCTCTTCCTTGGAGGTGGGATGGGGGGGGGGAGGAAAGAAGAGAGAATGAGTGAGTGAGTCCAGGAGCAAAGTAGAAATAGGGGGAATACAGGACAAACTGTGTCCTGTATTGAATCAATTCAGAACATAGCATTTTACATTTAAATAAGGGATAATCCCGTGGTTTTCCCAGTAGTGATGTATGGAAGTGAAAGCTGGACCATAAAGAAGGCTGATCGCCTAAGAATTGATGCTTTTGATTTATGGTGCTGGAGGAGACTCTTGAGAGTCCCATGGACTGCAAGAAGATCAGACTAATCCATTCTGAAGGAAATCAGCCCTGAGTGCTCACTGGAAGGACAGGTCCTGAAGCTGAGACTCCAAGACTTTGGCCACCTCATGAGAAGAGAAGACTCCCTGGAAAAGACCCTGGTGTTGGGAAAGATGGAGGGCACAAGGAGAAGGGGACGACGGAGGACGAGATGGTTGGACAGTGTCCTCGAAGCTACGAACATGAGTTTGACCAAGCTGCGGGAGGCAGTGGAAGACAGGAGTGCCTCGCGTGCTCTGGTCCATGGGGTCACGAAGAGTTGGACACGACTAAACAACATCAAAACGCAATTTTAAATCTTGGAATCGTAACGTTGCGCTTTATTCATTTGCTGTAACCCACCTCAGGAGGATATGATATCCCCTAAAGAGCTGGCTAGAAATCCATTAAATAATGTCTGTTAAAGACCATGACCAGAATTGGCTGAAAGGGGTGGAAGGGAATTAGATGCATCACTAATACCAAAAAGGAGGTTAGTGGGATGGGTGAGGAGAGGAGCTTATTGAAATGAAGGCAGCCCTTTATTTAATGTTTTTAATGTCTGATGTTTTTTCATGTTTTTACTATTCTGCTGGGAGCTGCCAGGGTGGCTGGGGAAACCGAGCCAGATGGGTGGGATATAATTGTCGTTGTTGTTCACAGGATAATTTTTACGTTCTGTCTGGAGTGCCCCAGGCTTCTGGGCTTGGCTAATTTAAAGGAAAAAGAAAATGGGTTTTTAATACAGAAATCAGCCACACTTGACACTGAACTCCAAGGCCGCACACTCGCAAACCGTTTCCAAGCATTCCTCTCCAGCGCAATTCATTTCTGCAACACATGCAAGGGGCGCATGCACAGTGGAGAATAGGAAGTGGAAGGGAAAGGGTCATGGGCCTTGCCTCACCCATGAGGCAAGGTGATGCATCTGCCTCAGGCTGCAGAATACACCGGGGCAGCAGATCCCAATGTAGATCTTTCTTCCCCTCCTTGTTCCTGACATAGATCCTCATTCATCCCTTCTTCCCTGGTGGAGAGGGGAGGGGGCCATCTGGTGCTCTGCCTCAGGGCCAAAACATCTCAGGCCAGCCCTGCATGGACTCAGCGCTAGGGTTGGTCCTAGAACAATAGGATTCAGAATGCAGCAGTCTGATTGGTCCTAGAACAATGCAGCAGTATGATTGGTCCGCAGGAGCCACCCAATCCAGCTCCAGGTGGAAGTGAATCCACAACCTGATTGGCCTACAGGAGAATCCCAGAATTAGCCAATCACATGCGACCCATTGTGTAAATAATGTATATAAAGCAGATATTTTGGAGGAACTTTCATTCCTCACTACTATGGGCTGAATAAAGAGCATGGAATCCACACTCGACTCTGAGTATATTTCACACCAGAAGTTTGATCTGCAAAAATCAGCAGGTGAAGGTTTTTCTTGGGTGGGGGGGTTGTAGCATGGACATTATTGCCACCCGCTGCTGTTGTTCAAGACATAGAAGCACCAGGCAGTGGTAAGCGGTTAAACTTACCCAACAATGGACCACAGCAGGGGAAATTCTGGTAGTGGGGAAAGCAGAAGTAGATGACATCTCCACCCCATGCTTTTAAAGCACACTGAGCACAAATTTAAAGCACATGACGTCTCCCAAAGGCTCCTGGGAACTGCAGTTTCCCCTTCACAGAGCTCCCAATTCCTAGCACCCTTTACAAACTACTGCTCCCAGGATTCTTGGGGGGAAGTCATGTGCTTTTAATGTATAGTGTGGATCAGCTCAAAGCATAGCTGTCAAGCGTCCCTTATTTGGCGGGACAGTCCCTTATCGCAGGGCCATGTCCCGCTGCTGTCCCTTATTGATGATGTCCCTTAAATAAGCTACTGAAGGTAATGGGGCCCTTTCTATGTCCAGCTGTGCTTTGTCAACAACAAATTGTTGCTGTTTTTTTGTGTTGAATATATGCTATATGGTAATGTATAGGACCTAATAGGTATCTAAAGCCATTTGCACGCAACAAATTATGTATTTTATCAAAGTAATTGTTGATCCCTTATTTTGGCTGCTGATCCCTTATTTTCGAGGCTGCTGGTCCCTTATTTTCAAATTTGTAAGTTGACAGCTATGGCTCAAAGGCTGAAGAGACTGGGCGAAGTTGTGGAGACGTGGCGTGGCACAGGACTTGTGGTTTTTGGAGACCACAGGAGGGGCCACACATTTCGTAGCCTGTTTGGAATCTCAGTACTGTGGGTGGACAATTCAATATTTTATTAAAGTGGATTTATTTAACTGTGCTTTCTATTTTTAGGGACTATAACTTTTACAAATGGCAAACAGAACAAGATAGACTGTAAAAACACATGGTTGAATAACACATTTATTTTATATGTATATATATACACACACACACACCTCACCCTTGCTCATGGATTTTTCCTAGTGAGCTTTCCCCATCAATCTGTGACAACAGAGCGATGTGGTAAAAGTCACTGCTTTGCTTTTGGGCTGGCCCAAAATTTGCAGAACATTTTGCTTTGTAGGGGAAATTGCAGAGTAACACACTCTGGCAAACGGCATTCAAGCAACTCTTGAGATCTGGATGAACAGGAGGTGCTGGAGGAGACATGAACGAGTTGGGATGTGGCCACCTCAACCTCTCTTTTAATTTCCGCAGGACCCAGGTGACCCCGAGTGGGAGGCCCAAAGCTAGCCTGTCAAGATGGGTGAAATAGAGCAGATGAAGCAAGAAGCTGAGCAGCTGAAGAAGCAGATTGAGGTAATGTGGGGTGGGGCGCGTAAGCCAGGATGAGAACCTAGCCCCTCCAGACATTCTTGGCCTCCATGGTCAATGGTCAGGGATGGTAGGAATCGTAGTCCAAAAAACATCTAAAGCAGTGTTTCCCAAACTTGGGTCTCCATCTATTTTTTGGACTACAACTCCCATCATCCCTAGCTAGTAAGAAGACCAGTGGTCAGGGATGATGGGAATTGTAGTCCGAAAACAGCTGGCATCCAGAGGTTGGGAAACACTGATCCAGAAGGCCAGAGGTTCTCCATCTATGGTGTGAGGGCCAAGCTATGAATCAGGAAGACCCTAGTCCCAATCTTCCTTGCCATTTACAATAAGAAATAAGAAATAAATCAGATGAGAGAATCTTTCATATAAAGCGCCACCTTCTGGAAATTCCCACCGAACATCAATTCCGCCTTTGAAATCCCAGTAATGTCAGGGGAAATGCAGACACATTGCAGCCCTGTTGTAGACACAGACCTTCTTTGGATAAATGCAGTGATAGTTGGTGTGAATTTATGCATAACATATTAGGTTATTGATGTGTATTAGGATAATAAGAATAAACACGGCTGTATATTAAATGTATGGTCATGTAACAGTATTTTTTTAATATTCTTTTACTCTCCCTTTTTTCTCCTATTTTTTCTCAGTCTTTTTATAAATGAAATTCTTCTTCTATTATTATTATTATTATTATTATTATTATTATTATTATTATCCAAGGCCAGGTAATCTGAGACAGCCAGCTTCCACAAAGATACAGAAGATCTCCAGGCCTACTGCCTCTTTTTGCCTGCAATTTCACTCCATCTCTCCTTTGTTGCAGGATGCCCGAAAAGCTTGTGCGGACACTACGCTTGCACAGGTAGGAAGGGCTGATACTAAATCACTGTGTCTGGGCAGAATTTGTCTAAGGGGAAGAATCCATCAGGGCTCAGAAGAGAGGAGTGGAGTTTCCCGTAATCACCTGTGGCCAGGGCCGGCCCATCCATTAGGGTAAAGAAGAGAGGAAGAAGTCGCCTCAGGCAGCAGATGATGGGGGGGGGGTATAAGGAGTAGCAGTGACTAGGCATTGGAGTATAGAGTCACACAGCCTGTACTGTACAACCAAAGGTGGCCTACAGTCCTCAGGTGCAGGGAGGTGTGCTGGTCCCGGGGGCTAACCGAGAGGTGATGTCCGAGTCCAGTTCGAGATCAATGGTGCACAATGAAGGCAGTCCACAGAAGTTGAAGCTGGGTGAAGGGCAGGTAGTCGGGTGAGGTCAGGAGCTCCGGCAGGGAAGCAGGTCAGGGATCAGGCTGGAACTGACAACCAACGATGTTGCTCCTGCAACTTGGGACTGGGGCTGGCTGGCTTTTATCTCCCCCGAGGCATAGGGCAGCCCCGATCCACAGGTGACTCGCCTCTCCTGGCCTGGAGGACAGTACTCCTCCTGCGGGAACTTAGTTCCCTCCGCCTCTCTGCCCAGAGCCTCTGCAGCTCAGGAGAGGCTGGAGGGTTACTGGACCCAGAGGCAACCTCCTCTTCCCCTGATGGGGCTGAGAGTGGAGCACCTGCAGGCAATGGGTCCTCCATCCCCTCAGGAGCCAGAGCAGAGTCAGCTGGTGCCTGCACCTGAGGACCCAGCACAGGTGAGGACCCTTCAGGCTCATGCCCCAGCCCCAGCTCAGCTGGTTCTGGAGGTGGGGACTCTTGTGCAGGCTGGGATCCCTCAGGTTCAGCATTCGGATCCGATTCCCAGGCCATCACACGAGGGATGCTGATTAACTTTCAGTTACTCAGAGGCAAGAAGAGGAAAAAGGAATAAAGATTGTTCACACAAAGTGTTCCTTCCTCTGTTTAATCTTTATTGTCAACCAGAAATCAGGCTTTTCACTCTGCCTTAGCCAGCTTCCCCTCTCTTCTTTGAGACTCTTACAAGCTTCCCGATCATAAATTTTCACCAGCAGACAGAGAAATATCTAAGTTACAATTTTTCTGGTGCCAAAAATGTTTTAAGAAAGGGGGGTGCAGATCTTCTGACCACGAATGGTTCTTTGAGTGAGATGTCAGTTCCTCGACTCGCCAGCTCATTTTAGCTCCCATCTGAGCCCCACAGCAGAAAACAGCTTTGATCAGAGCATTTGAGGTTATTCCCTCGATCACTCTTTATCTCAGAGTGCCTGGTTGTCAGACATTCAGTCTGATTACCATCAATCACCAGGTAATTATCTTCTGTCATCAGAGAGCCGAGGCTGTCAACCCACCATTCCTTCCTCCAGAACTCCCCTGATTAAGGTGGTTTGTGTACATGGAAGGAGAGACGAACTAATACAATGCAGCCATGACAGTGTGTGTTCATACCCGCATTGTCCCTCCTTCCGCCATACACCTTTGATGGCAGGGGCTGAAACTTCCTCCTTTCTCTGCAGCTTGTGTCCGGGCTGGAAGTGGTTGGGCGCATTCAGATGCGTACACGGAGGACTCTGCGTGGACACCTGGCTAAGATCTATGCTTGTCACTGGTCCACAGATTCCAAGTAAGTGACGCAAAAGGATTGCACCTGCTTCGTCTTGTTGCGCCCTGGGCCAGAAGCTCCTTCCCTCAGGCTCAAGGTATTTTGGCACCTGAGGCAAACCACAAAATGGTGCCCCTACCCCCAGCTGGTGAAGAAGGGGTGAGGGAGAATCAAATCAGCCTTATAATGGTTGAAGTGGGAATCAAGGGCCGTCATGTAAATTGTTGGTGTTGTATCATCATTGTGGTGCTATTATGTGAGTCTAAGCTATAAGAGTGCCCTGTAGGCAGAGAAAGACAAGCCCACCCTTCCACTACCCCTTAATAACTCAAGTGTAGTAATTACGTTGACATCAAAACGCCAGTCCATATCTCTCCCCCCCCCACCCCGGTCCTATTTAATCCAGGTATAACGTTCTTGGGGGGACGCAATAATTAAAACAACAACACCTGTTGCCAGCCACCTGTTAGCAATATCTCAATAGACCATGAAAATTAAGTCCTCTTCTGGAAGTGCCCAATGTAGATGAAAGCACAAAATTGCCCTTGAGAATATGGACTGAACCTTGAAGAAGAAGAAGAAGAAGAAGAAGAAGAAGAAGAAGAAGAAGAAGAGGAGGAGGAGGAGGAGGAGGAGGAGGAGGAGGAGGAGGAGGAGGAGGAGGAGTTTGGACTTGATATCCCGCCTATCACACCCCTTAAGGAGTCTCAAAGCGGCTAACAATCTCCTTTCCCTTCCTCCCCCACATCAAACACTTTGTGAGTTGAGTGAGGCTGAGAGACTTCAGAGAAGTATGACCAGCCCAAGGTCACCCAGCAGCTGCATGTGGAGGAGCGGAGATGCGAACCCAGTTCACCAGATTACGAGTCCACCACTCTTAACCACTATATCAGGCTTCGTCAACCCTGGCCATCCAGATGTTTTGAGACTACAATTCCCATCATCCCTGACCACTGGTCCTGCTAGCTAGGGATCATGGGAGTTGTAGGCCAAAAACATCTGGAGGGCGAAGGTTGAGGAAGCCTGCTGGCTCCCAGTTCCAGTTTGGTAGCCCTGAAGGTTTGGTAGCCCTGGGGAGAAAGGCAGTGGCTTGAGATGAGGCAAGGAAGTGTACTCTGAAGGAGACCTTACCAGTCAAAGCAACCAAGCTGACGCGCACCTGGTTCTCTCCCTTAGGCTCATGGTCAGTGCCTCACAAGATGGGAAACTTATTGTCTGGGACACGTACACAACCAACAAGGTAAGGGATATTATCAGCAGGTACGAACCATCTATCACCAGGTACGAACCATCTAGCAAGATCAGAAATTAAAATGTGCCAATTTCCCCCAGAGCCACAAACATCTTATTCCTGAGTTTGTTTTGCTGCATCTTAATTACAGCCCGTGTTTCTTTCAATGTTCCTAGCTACATCTGCTTGCATAATATTGCTTGATAGAAACATGGAGTTGGAAGGGACCTGGATGGGGGGGGGGTTATCTAGCCCAAACCCCTGCAATGCAGGAATCTCAATGAAAGCACCCATGTCAGATGGCCATTAGGGCTGGGCGATATATATCAAAATATCGTCCAAAACCTGTTTGACGTCTATATTGGTTTCATAATTTTTGACCTGTCAAAATGTCGCGAATCGTGTGTGTGTGTGTGTGTGTGTGTGTGTGTGTGTGTGTAATGCAAAAATCAAAATGTGGGCAAAACCATGAATCCAGCCAAGGCCTCTGCATAGCTCCATCCTTGTTTCAGACATCATGATAAATCAATATAGCGCGATGTTTAGCTGGTTATATATCGCGATGTTGAAAACCAGATACAGTATTAAAGGTAAAGGTAAAGGGACCCCTGACTATTAGGTCCAGTCGTGGCCGACTCTGGGGTTGCGGTGCTCATCTCGCTTTATTGGCTGAGGGATCCGGCGAACAGCTTCCGGGTCATGTGGCCAGCATGACTAAGCCGCTTCTGGCGAACCAGTGCAGTGCACGGAAACGCCGTTTACCTCCCGCCGGAGTGGTACCTATTTATCTACTTGCACTTTGACGTGCTTTCGAACTGCTAGGTGGGCAGGAGCAGGGACCAAGCAACGGGAGCTCACCCCGTCACAGGGATTCGAACCGCAGACCTTCTGATCGGCAAGCCCTAGGCGCTGTGGTTTAACCCACAGCGCCACCCGCGTCCCACAGTATTACCCAGCCCTAAACTGGCCATCCAACCTTACTTTGGATTTCTATCCTGTCCTCTGATCCCAGGTTCATGCCATCCCTCTACGCTCCTCCTGGGTCATGACCTGTGCCTACGCCCCATCAGGGAATTTTGTGGCCTGCGGAGGTCTCGACAACATGTGCTCCATCTACAACCTCAAGAGCCGCGAAGGGAATGTGAAAGTGAGCCGGGAGCTCTCAGCCCATACAGGTGATCTTTCTGCCAGGGCTTTGCACCTTCTGTCCTCCCACAGAATCACAGGAAACACACAGGAAGCAGCACCAAGTGCCAAATTCAACTTCCTGGAACTCCCAGCTTGACACAAGATGCTGCCTTCTTTCAAGTTACAGCATTGGCCGAATCCGCTCTCTGCACTGTCTGGCAGCTGCTCTCCTGGGTTTCATGCAGGATTCCTGGGGAGATGGAGAAGTTTCTAGCCCTGTGATTGTGAAGATATGCTTACAAGTGTGGGGGTAACATGAGGAGCCCAAGGGGTTGCTGAATACGACTCCCAGTGGTAACCCTGTGTAGATCCTTGTTCCTCTCTACAAAGTGGGATAAATGATCGTTCTTATAGTAAAGGTAATGGTAAAGGGACCCCTGACCATTAGGTCCAGTCGTGGCCGACTCTGGGGTTGTGGCACTCATCTTGCTTTATTGGCCAAGGGAGCCGCTGTACAGCTTCCGGGTCATGTGGCCAGCATGACTAAGCTGCTTCTGGTGAACCAGAGCAGCACACGGAAATGCCGTTTACCTTCCCACCGCAGTGGTACCTATTTATCTACTTGCACTTTGAGGTGCTTTTGAACTGCTAGGTTGGCAGGAGCAGGGACCGAGCAACGGGAGCTCACCCCGTCGCGGGGATTCGAACCGCTGACCTTCTGGTTGGCAAGTCCTAGGCTCTGTGGTTTAACCCACAGCGCCATCCACGTCCCATGTTCTTATAGTACAAATTGCAAAACAATGCAAAATATTTTCCTTATCGGCCTTATTTATGTAGGTTGCCCAGTTCAGCTTTTCGTGGTCCAAAATGTTGATTTCAAAAAACTAATTACTTTTTTTAAGCAGAGAGTACGGACAGTGCCTGTAGTAACCTCTATCACCACAAACTTATGATATTCAGAGTCTGTTATCTCTTCCCTGCAGGTTATCTCTCCTGCTGTCGATTCCTAGATGACAACAACATTGTGACCAGCTCTGGGGACACCACATGGTGAGTGTATCTTATCTATCCATGTAGGAAGGGGAGAGAGAGAGAGACAGTAGGAGAGTAGGAGAGAGACTGATGAAGGATTGACAAGTGCTTGAAGGAAAAAATTATTTCAGCCCCAGTATGTTTCAGAATAATCCTCCTTCAGGAAGATTGTATATATTAAACACACACAAACACACACAGAGAGAGATAGCACTGGGACAGTATTATGTTTCATAATCTCATAATACAGTAAATATGAAACAAAGTGATTAAATTACTTATTATAAAGGGTGGGTATAGTTTCACAATATACAAACAGAACAAAACAAAACAAAACAGTATAGGAAGAAACCATTAATAACCTTTATTACATTTCATGTAGCATACAAAAATCTCAAAACTATTTCCAGCAAAGCATCTGGATTTAGATTTCATTGTACCTTAGTACACCAGTACATGGTGAAAAAAGTCCATTTTTAAGCAAAGCAGCCATAATTTCCCTTACCCTCTCTGACCTGAATCATACTAGTTAGTTTAACTGTGCAGGCTATATCCCAAACTTTGGGTAGCCAGGATATTTTATTCCAGCTGTAAACAATAATTATACAAACTGCACAAAATAAATAAAGGAACCTCTCCCTGTCACCTTTTGATATACCCAAAAGGAGTAGTCAGTGGATCTCTTGGTAAGCTTCATCCAGTGATAATTTTGATTTCCTAAGTATTTTAGGACACTTCCAAAAAATATGTAAAATGTCAGCAACGGGCATCTTACATCTCCAACATAAACCACTAGCTGTTTCATATGCACAAGTAAAACATTATGATTTTAAGGATCCTTAAAGCCACAACCAGATCAGATACAAGAGCAGAGGAGGTGGCAATTTTAGTAATGTTGCCATTTCTGTTAGCTGCCTTGAGGTCTGTTTTGAGGAAAGGTGGGACAGAAGTACTTTAAATAAACAAATGAGAGAGAGAGAGAGAGAGAGAGAGAGAGAGAGAGAGAGAGAGAGTTTCTCTGGGTGAACCCATGAGCAGAACAGCCCCATCACTCTGTTCCTCTCTTCTCCTCAATGCCCCCTGCAGTATGCTCTGGGACATTGAAACCGGACAACCGAAGACAACGTTCGTCGGCCACACTGGAGACTGCATGAGCCTGGCCGTCTCCCCAGACTTCAATCTTTTCATCTCTGGAGCCTGCGATGCCTCGGCCAAGCTGTGGGATGTCCGGGAGGGCAGCTGCCGCCAGACTTTCACAGGGCACGAGTCGGATATCAACGCCATCTCTGTAGGTTCCCCTAAGTGGCCGGGCCCAGAGCTGAGGGGTGGTGGCAGGACTGGAATAAAGGACAGGGGAAGGCAGCTAGTGTTAAAATAATGGGCAGGGGCTGCAGAATAGGAGGGGAGTGAGATCATTGTTTGCACCCACACCGATTCGGCCCCGAACACACTGACCAGAAGCTTGGAAGCTGTGACTGGATGGTTTCGTGGGAGCCGATTGAAACTAAATCCTTCGAAGACAGAGGTCCTATGGCTAGGTTGGGATGGCATGGGGATGAGAGATCAACTCCCTTCTCTTGCAGGGGCCCAATTAGTGCCCATTGCCTTCCGTTAAGAGTTTGGGTGTAATCCTTGACGCCTCCCTTTCCATGGAGGCGCAGGTTACAGCAACAGCCAAGGCGACATTTTTCCACCTTCGCCGCATAAAGCAGTTGGTCCCTTACCTTTCCCGCCCCGACCTGGCCACAGTGATCCATGTGACGGTCATCTCCAGGCTTGACTACTGTAATTCGCTCTACATGGGGCTGCCCTTGGAGCTGTCCCAGAAACTCCAGCGGGTGTGATGTATCTGAGGGGTGGTCATAGGTTACACCCCTTCTGTGATGTATGTATAATGTTTCTGGGGGTGGTCTTGATCAACAGGATGGAAATTTCAAAAGTTTTTATAAGCCCTTTCACAGCATTTTTGTGGGTGCTCCTCTTTTCCTGCATGTAAGGGGAGCACCCTGTTGCAACAGATCAATAAAGATCAGGCTTACTAGCTGCTTTGCTTCTCAATATTCTCTGGTTGGCCTCTGTTATTTTCTCCTACCAATAGGGAACCTATGTAAGGACTCTATATGGGCTCTTGGATACCCCATAAGGGAAAAGGGCATATTTTTATTTACAACAGAAGAATGCTGCAGCGAGGCTCCTCACGGGGTCTCTGCCATGGGAGCATATTCACCCAGTGCTTTTCAAGCTGCACTGGCTCCCGGTGGAGTACAGGGTCAGATTTAAGGTGCTGCTTTTGACCTTTAAAGCCCTTCACGGCCTAGGACCCTCGTACCTACGGGACCGCCTCTCCCGGTCTGCCCCACGGAGAGCCTCAAGGTCCATAAACAGCAACACCCTAGTGGTCCCAGGCCCTAAGGAAGTTAGATTGGCTTCAACCAGAGCCAGGGCCTTTTCAACACTGGCTCCGGCCCGGTGGAACGCTCTGCCTCATGAGACCAGGGCCCTGCAGGATCTGATTTCTTTCCGCAGGGCCTGTAAGACAGAGTTGTTCCACCTGGCCTTTGGCTTGGAGCCAATTTGATTCCCTCCCTCTCTTTTCTTTTTTCTTTTCCTTCTCCTCCTGCGATGAGGCTACATTTTAATATTTTAATGTTTCAATATTTTAATGTTGTATTTTAATTTTGTTTTTAAGTTGTAATCATTCAACTTGTTTTTATTATTGCTTGTAAGCTGCTCTGAGCCCAGCCTTGGCTGGGGAGGGCGGGGTATAAATAAAAATTATTATTACTATTATTATTATTATTATTATTATTATTATTATTATTATTATTTATCTGTCTCTGCCCAGTTCTTCCCCAATGGCGAGGCCATTTGCACTGGTTCCGACGACGCCACCTGTCGCCTCTATGACCTCCGGGCAGACCAGGAGCTCATTGTCTACTCACACGAGACCATCATCTGCGGAATTACCTCAATTGCGTTCTCCCGCAGTGGACGGCTCCTGCTGGCTGGATACGATGATTTCAACTGCAATATCTGGGACTCCCTAAAAGCAGAACGTGTGGGTGAGTAGGCCGTGCCCCGGAGCTAGAATCTCTCTATGCCAGCTACTTCCCTTCCAGGGACAAAGACCGTCTTCTCCCTCAGGAAAGCGTGTCGGTTTATTTTATTTTAAAGTATTTATATATCATCACACTGATTCCAGCATGGGTCACAACAATGAATTCCATATGCAAGTACAGTGGTACCTCGGGTTAAATACGCTTCAGGTTACAGACTCCGCTAACCCAGAAATAGTGCTTCAGGTTAAGAACTTTGCTTCAGGATGAGAACAGAAATCGGACTCCGGCGGCACGGCAGCAGCTGGAGGCCCCATTAGCTAAAGTGGTGCTTCAGGTTAAGAACAGTTTCAGGTTAAGTACGGACCTCCGGAACGAATTAAGTACCGTATTTTTCGCCCCATAGGACGCACCTAGTTTTTTTTGGGGGGGGGGGAAATAAAGAAAAAAAAATTATTTCCCCCCCCAGGTGCGGGGCTGGGGCGCGGGAAGCGAAGTTATGCAGCTCTTCCACGGCTAGCGTAGAGCTGCGTGAAGCCCAAAGCTTGGGGCGTGCTGAGCTCAGCGAGCCCCAAGCTTCTGGGTGCCAGCAAGCTCTCCGATAGCCGTGGGAGAGCCGCGCACCGACCCCCCTCGCTCTCCAGGCTTCAGTGAAAGCCTGCATTCGCCCCATAGGACACACACACATTTCCCCTTCATTTTTGGAGGGGAAAAAGTGCGTCCTATAGGGCGAAAAATACAGTACTTAACCCGAGGTACCACTGTATTTAAAATAACACCTGCAGGGACTTTTGCTCTTTCATTGTACATTGCCTTGGAACGCTTGGGTAGAAGGTGATCAATAAGTTGTTATTAGTAATACTAATAAATGTGAAGGACAGAAGGTGGAATAGAAATCAAACCAACACGAAGGGGTGTTATATGAATCGTCAGGGTTCTATCATCTTTTTGAAATGTATGTCGCTTGGAAACCTTAGTAACATGTGACTAATAAATCTAATTAATAGTAGTAAAGGTAAAGGTACCCCCTGACCGTTAGGTCCAGTCGCGGACGACTCTGGGGTTGCGCGCTCATCTTGCTCTATAGGCCGAGGGAGCCGGCGTTTGTCCGCAGACAGCTTCTGGGTCATGTGGCCAGCATGACTAAGCCACTTCTGGCAGTTTACCTTCCCACCGGAGTGGTACCTATTTATCTACTTGCACTTTGACGTGCTTTCAAACTGCTAGGTGGGCAGGAGCAGGGACTGAGCAATGGGAGCTAACTCCGTCGCAGGGATTCGAACCGCCGACCTTCTGATCGGCAAGCCCAAGAGGCTCAGTGGTTTAGACCACAGCGCCACCCTAGATATGTCAGAGCTCAGGCTACTGTCACTCACTCTTTCTCCAAAATGCTACTTTGCTGCATCCCCTCGCCCACCCCTTGAGGGCTCTCTAACTGTGCAACTTCAGGCCGAAGTGGTACGACTTTACTGTTTGTATAAAGTGGTTCAGAGGCTTGGGAATGGAGTTGAGATGTGGACTTTAATGTATTGCAGGACCATCCACAACAACAAGCATAGGTTGAGTGATAAACAAAGAGCTAATCTGTCACATATCAAGCTGCCCAAATGGAGCCCATGCTCTGAGTAGCTCTGATTCAGCAAGTGAATGGCAGCCAGACTTTGGAATTCCTTCCTTAAAGGGACCTGGGTCCTTCCTTCCTCTTATGCTTCCAGTTATTTCATCATAAACTTTATTGCACTAGTCAAAGGCCATGGCATCATTCACAAAGGGAACAAAAAGAAAAGCAACAATAACCATAAAAACACTGCAGATACAATAAACCACAAGCACTTCTCCTAAAAATTATTTGTTGCATACGATAGAATAGCAAGGGGTTCTCAGCAGCTTAGAGAATATTTTAACTTGGGTGGAATCTACACTCATAGAAAAAAAACGCTGTGAAAATGCTTCTTTAAAAAATGTTTTGAAAAATGTATTGAATGTGCCATAGCTCACCATCACCATCTAGTGCTGCATTTGTATATTGCACTTCACAACACATTTAAAATGTTTTATTTGCAGCTGTATAGCCGAGTCCCAAGTTTCCCATTTTGTCATGGCCATGATTCTCGGCTTGTATCTGTTCGTTTACACCACGTTTTCTGCTTTGTTAGGTTAGGTGCCTCGGTCTGCATGGCAGAAAGATGGGATGCAAGTATTTCCAAAGTGTTCCTAATGGGTTTCCATCCATTCCCCTGTCAGGAATCCTGTCTGGACATGACAACCGGGTGAGCTGTTTGGGCGTAACCGCAGACGGCATGGCTGTGTCTACCGGCTCCTGGGACAGCTTCCTGAAAATCTGGAACTGATGAGGAAATGGGAGAAGGGAGACCTCCCCAGGCATCATTTATTGCGTACTACTGGTTGCTTGTTCTATGCAGACTTACTGATCCATAAGACACTTCCCTACCTAAAGGAGGTGGTCAGGGAAAGGGTCCACAGGCCAGTTTTCCCAATACTTTTTCTTGCCCTCCCCCACAACCCGAGCTCAGGGATCCCCTCTTAGTGTGGCTGCTTCAGGGACACACTTCAGCGAGAGGCAGGCCACCTATTTACTCTGCCAGCTTCCTTTACTTGAAGCTGCAGAAAACCCCTAGGCTCCCATCAGGTTCCTGACCCTCCTCAACCAGAAGAAGTCTCATGCATTCTCCAGTACCTTCAGTTTTTAAGATTTCTTTTCCATTTTCATCCCATTAGTTCACCCACAGACATACCTCCACCCGTTTTGCCCTTTGTTAACCGATCGCATGCAGTTCTGTGAAAAGAAGAGGTTCACCAGACCAAGGATTCTGCATTGCTCTTTATTCACTTTTATTTCAAGTAAGGAACGAAGAGTAAGTTAGCTCCTCACTGCTATAATCTATGCATTTTCAGGGCGGGGGGGACTTTGCTGCCTCCATTTTGGGCGCCAGGGTCAGGGAATGCTTTATGTAGTCCTGTAGTCAATGCTGCCACCCTGCACTTTCTTACCTGGTGTGTACACTTTGCCCCTCTCCAGCATCTGCTAGATTCCTCTTAGCCACTGCTTTGAAATGTAATTGTACCATACGGGAGTTTTATAGCCCAAGCAAAATAAAAGTGACACATCAGACAAACTGGCTCAGGCTGCATCATTTGAGAAATCTTTCCTCCCGTTGGACTTCAGAGTCCAGTATTACCCTCCTGAAAAGGGTTGCAGCTCCCAGAACAGTGGGAAGTCAACTCTTCCAACAAAAAACAGCACAGTTCACTAGCCTCCCTCCCAGCAGGTTGCAAAATATCAAAGAGCCGCCGTCTCAATCAAAAGCGAAAGTTTATTTTCCACACAAGAAAGAAAACAGAAAGTTCATAGGAGCAAAGACATTTCAGAAGGTAAGCTACCTACTAGAGTCTGTACAAGATAAAACATAAATATGAAGCTAGAGATGAGAGAACTAAATAAAGAGCGACTCCTTTACCGAGAACAGAAGCAGTGAGAGGGAAACCAGTTGCCAGGGAGGCAAAGGCTGTATTTCCCACGATACGGCCACAATCCTCGAGTCTTCAGAGTTTCCTTCCTGCAGCTTCCAGGGGCCAGGAATTCCTGGAGCATCTGAAGGAGACTAGTTTTCAACCAAATGACGCTGATTCTCTTTGTTCAAGGAATCCCAGCTGTAGAAGCCTGTTTTGAAGCCCCGTCCAGAATTTAACACGCCTTCCCTGCGCTCTCCTTGGTTATCTGCTGCTGACGGTCGCCTCTTACTCTGAGAAGGAAAAACAAGATGTTGCCATGTTGAGATGGGGAGTGGGAGAGACACCAGTGCACATAAATGCTCCCACCCCCAGATAGGAACAACCAGTGACAAGTTGGGAGAGAGGGCATTTACAAGTTTTAATAAAATTCTTCCCCCAAAAAGATATCCAGCGAGAGAGAAAAGGTCAAGAACTCAGTGCTAACAGACACAGAAACACACACCGGCCTCATTTCTCCTGCTGTGCTTCCCCTGTCAGAGGAGGCCAAGCTGCCAGGGTCTAGCTAGACAATAAAGGTGGTGAGATTTTATCCCCCAGTGGTTCCCCCCGTTGTGGTGGCCTCTTTTTTTTTTTTTTTTACTTTTTTGTAAATAATTTTTATTTAAGTTTGAACAGCAAAGAAAGAAAAGAAAAACATACACAATACATATCTCAAAAAAAGAGAAAGAAAAAAAAAGATAACAAAAACACACAAAAAAGAACACAATTCAACAAAAAACAAAAAACATAACAATTAAAAACAATATCTCTTTTCCATTTCCGTTTTTTTAGTTTGCTTATTTTCTGGACTTCCTCATACCTCCCTCTTTTGTATTCCAATCCAAATTGTTTGTCCAGCAATTTCTTTTCAATTTTTTTAATCCCAATCTTTAACTTTAATATAATATTGTAATATATATCTTCAATTTCTTTAAACCTGATCTTTAATCTTAGTATAATATAACATTAAAATTTTCCCTCTTAATTGTCAGATTTCCATTTCTTTAAACATCTTTAATCCTAATCTTAATCTTAGTCTATCATTAACTTTAATTTTACAATGTTTCTGAAGATAGTCTTTGAATTTCTTCCAATCTTCCTCCACCGACTCTTCTCCCTGGTCACGGATTCTACCAGTCATTTCCGCCAGTTCCATATAGTCCATAAATTTCATCTGCCATTCCTCCAGCGTGGGGAGTTCTTGTGTCTTCCAATATTTTGCGATGAGTATTCTTGCTGCTGTTGTTGCATACATAAAGAAAGTTCTATCCTTTTTTAACACCATTTGGCCGACTATGCCCGGGAGAAAGGCCTCTGGTTTCTTAGGGAAGGTATACTTAAATACCTTTTTTAATTCATTATATATCCTTTCCCAGAAAACCTTAATCTTTGGGCACGTCCACCAAAGGTGAAAAAATGTACCTTCCGTTTCTTTACATTTCCAACATTTGTTATCGGGCAAATGATAAATTTTTGCAAGCTTGACTGGGGTTATGTACCACCTGTATATCATTTTCATAATATTTTCTCTTAAGGCATTACATGCCGTAAATTTCATACCTGTGGTCCACAACTGTTCCCAGTCAGCAAACATAATGTTATGTCCAATGTCCTGTGCCCATTTAATCATAGCCGATTTTACCGTTTCATCCTGAGTGTTCCATTTCAGCAGCAAGTTATACATTCTTGACAAATTCTTAGTTTTGGGTTCTAACAGTTCTGTTTCTAATTTTGATCTTTCCACCTGGAAGCCAATTTTCCTGTCCAATTTAAATGCCTCCATTATCTGATAATAATGAAGCCAGTCTCACACTTTGTTTTTTAGTTTTTCAAAACTCTGCAATTTCAATCTATCTCCATCTTGTTCCAAGATTTCCCAATATTTCGGACATTTGACCTCCATATTGACCTTTTTCAAGGCTTTCGCTTCCATTGGAGACAGCCACCTTGGGGTTTTGTTTTCTAGCAAATCCTTATATCTTAACCAAACATTAAATAGCGCTTTCCTGACAATGTGGTTTCTAAATGCTTTATGTGCTTTGACCTTATCATACCATAAATATGCATGCCATCCAAATACATTGTTAAAACCTTCCAAATCCAAAATGTCAGTGTTTTCAAGAAGTAGCCATTCTTTCAACCAGCAAAAAGATGCTGATTCATAGTAAAGTTTGAGGTCTGGCAGGGCAAATCCGCCTCTTTCCTTTGCATCCGTTAAAATTTTAAATAAGAGGTGTGGTGGCCTCTTATTTTGTGCCTTAGAACTCATTTGGGAAGAAAAGTACAGGCAACAACCCAATTTACACTCATTCAATTGATGCATGGCTGCGGATGCAATACACCAAACACGGATGTGACTTTTAAAATGGCAAAAAGAGCCCAGAAAGGTAAAAAAAGGTGCAAAAACAGCAACCAGCAATCCCACAAGTCTTTGCAAGTGCAATACCAGGAGCCCTTACACCAACCATCGAGGTCTGTGGGGAGTTGGGAGTTTGAACAAGGGAGTTTGGAGGGGGCAATTGTGGTGGAGTCTGGCGTCTGGTAAGTGCTGGTTTTTTTCAAAGGGTCTCCAGAGGTTATGGGGAGGGTTTGCAGGTTTTTCCAATGGTGTTTCAAAAACCGTATACACAATCTGACTTGATGCTGGAGGGACTATAACAAAACTAATAGGATGGAAGAGGCACCAAGCAATCAATTCTGCTCCGACTGCTGAAACTGAGAATCCAAGCCCTAGAAATACAGCAGGGGCGTGTCAGAGCTCCTAGCTTTTATGGTCAGTGGAAGAGTAGAGAGACATCCTTTCCCATACATCACCTGGTGAGAAGCAAGGGAATTCGGGGAATTGTCGTCCTGCAAGACACTTAGGGGAGAACGTCCAGCACCTGTTGACATTGCCAGTATCTTGCTGCTGGCTCTGTGCCTTGTCGTTCTGCTCCCTTGAAAAGAAAAGGGCAAAGAACAAATCAATGACAACTTAGCATGCAGCATTCATGCTTTGCAGCGGGTTGGACTAGATAATAATAAATAATAATAATAATATAATAAATTTTATTTATATCCCGCCCTCCCCAGCCAAAGCCAGGCTCAGGGCGGCTAACAACAAACAAATAATCAAACAATCAAATAATCCAACATTCTAAAACATTTCATTATAAAAATTAATTAAAATCAAATTAATGGCAACCGTTAAGCAAAGTTCTGTGCAGGTTGCCAGAGGAGGGAGTCAGACTGGGCCCTGACCAAAGGCCTGGTGGAACAACTCTGTCTTGCAGGCCTTGCGGAAAGATGTCAGGTCCCGCAGGGCCCTAGTCTCTTGTGACAGAGCGTTCCACCAGATTGGGGCCGCAGCTGAGAAAGCCCTGGCTCTAGTTGAGGCCAGCCTAACTTCTCTGAGGCCTGGGACCTTCAGGATGTTTTTATTTGCAGACCGTAGATTCCTCTGTGGGGCATACCAGGAGAGGCGGTCCCGTAGGTACGAGGGTCCTAGGCCGTATAGGGATTTAAAGGTTAAAACCAGCACCTTAAACCTGATCCTGTACTCCACCAGGAGCCAGTGCAGCTGGTATAGTACCGGATGAATGTGATCTCGCAGTGAAGACCCCATAAGGAGTCTCGCCGCGGCATTCTGCACCCGCTGGAGTTTCTGGGTCAGTCTCAAGGGCAGCCCCACGTAGAGCGAGTTACAATAATCCAGTCTGGAGGTGACCGTCGCGTGGATCACAGTGGCTAGGTCAGGGCGAGAGAGATAAGGGGCCAACTGCTTAGCTTGGCGGAGATGAAAAGATGACCCTCGGCAACTACAATTTCTCAAAATGGAAGTGCAAGAGCTTTGACACACCCCTTCTCCACCTCCAAATGGTCTGGGACACACAACCAGATAGATGAGAACACATTTTGCTGCGCCAGCCAACCAGCAGCTTGCACTGTGTTCCTCTATTTTCCTCTTGGAGCAGGGTCTCCCAAGAGGAAGCTGGCAGAGGTGGAATACTTGCCTCATCATATCCAGCATTTAGTTTTAAACCAAGCCTGATTTGCAAATTGCATGCATGGGACACACTGTTTGACAGGGGTGGGGGCCAGCACTAGTTCCCTCCATACCTTTCACAGTAACCACCAGCTTACACTGCTACAACTGCACACCCAAAAATATGCGTTTACACACAAGCATCCCTACCTCCCACCCCAACTGCCCCCCTAAATTCCTGTTCCCTCACTCCCCTCTGAACAGGAACTGTCATGAGCGAGCCAGCAGTAAATCACACCAGGCAAGTTGGAATTAACTCTTGCTACTGCGGGAGGCAGTGGAAGACAGAAGTGCCTGGCGTGCTCTGGTCCATGGGGTCACGAAAAGTCGGACACGACTAAACAGCAACAACAACAAAGCCACAGTTTGCAAAGGAGTGTCAGGTCTAATGACCACAGCAACTCGTCTCTGGCGGTTCTTGCCCCCATGAAGCTGAGACTGGGGGTCCCTGTCTCCCCACAGCTGCCTCAGCCCCCTCCTCGCCGGGGTTTGTCTCCCTCCCCCCCCCCCCAGCGATCAGATACTGCGCCTGCATGCAACCAACCTCACCTCCACCCTCTGCATGCCTCTTCTGGTTCTGGGAGAGAAGGGTGGAGAGGAGTATGTTGCAGCAGGAGGGGGAGACCCCTGTGCCTCTTCACCTGCTGGACTCATCTCTGCCTCTTGGCCTCCCTCATTCCACTCTCCTGTTCAGTATCCGCCTCTGATTCTGGACTTCTCTCGGCCACAGACTCTCACGGCTCACTAAGCCATGTTACCTCTTCAGCTACTGACACTCTTCCCAGTCTTCTCCCTCCCACCCACTGTTGTCCCACCGCCACTTCCTGGGCTCTGAGTCGCCTTCGCTTGGGGGGTTCCTCTGGTGCCTCCCCCCATTCCTCTGAATCCAACCTGTCCATGACAGCAACTGACTAGAGGCACTGCCTGGAGTGATCAAAACCTCACCTGTTGGATGAAGAACACCGACAGGGGGAGCTGTTCTTGTTGCAGCTGCAGCAGAAGCGTTGGAGGGCAGCGGCTCATTTCTCTCCTCTGCCCACAGGGGACTCTCCTGGGATGCTTCTCCTGGAGAATCTTTTCCCCTGGAAGCCTCCTCTGTCACAAGGGCAGCTTCAGACTTCTGGCTTTCATCACGGCAAGACTCCTCCAGAAAGATATCTCCCTCCAAGTCCTCTGCTACAAAGACTCTGCTGAGTTGCTTTACTAGACAGTTTATGGTGTCTAGAAAGGAGGAAAATCACAGAACTGAGAATATGAGTTGTATGGTTTGTTTTAATTCCACCTATTTTGCTGTGCATCTTGCCTAGAGAATACAGTGGTACCTCAGGTTAAGAACTTAATTCATTCTGGAAGTCCGTTCTTAACCCGAAACTTAACCTGAGACACCACTTTAGCTAATGGGGCCTCCCGCTGCCACCGTGCAATTTCTGTTCTCATCCTGAAGCAAAGTTCTTAACCCGAGGTACTATTTCTGGGTTAGCGGAGTCTGTAACGTGAAGTGTCCGTAACCTGAAGCGTCTGTAACCCAAGGTACCACTGTACTTTTTTTATGTGACTCATAAACCAAATAAATAAATGTGAAATCTTATGCCAGGAGAAGCATCTTTGATAAACCTCCAGCAGGAACTACATGTTTTCACCTCTGAGTTTGAGGCAACACAAGAGCAGAGCCATCTTTGGCAAGACAATAAATAATAATAATAATAATAATAATAATGTTGTTGTTGTTGTTGTTGTTGTTGTTGTTGTTGTTGTTGTTGTTGTTGTTAATACCCCGCCCATTTGGCTGGGTTTCCCCAGCCACTCTGGACGGCTCCCAACAGAATTTAAAAACACAATAAAACATCAAACATTTGAAATTTCCCTAAACAGATGATGGCTCTGAGGCCACGCAGCTCTTTCCTCAAAAAGAAGAAAGAGCAGCCAACATTTCTCACCATGGTTCTTGGGAACCATTCTGCCGAGCGGCCGTTCTCAAGCCAGGAAAATCAAAGGTCCCATTTCTCTGATCATTAGGGTTATTGGGCATCACATCCCCACTTACCTGGCTCCACAGGTTTCACGGGAGTACGCGAGACACCAGGTGTTGGGGAACGAGGGTCACAGCTAAGATTCTGGTTGTTGGGTGCCAAGCCAACGTCCTTTGGATCGGTCAGGGGACTCGCTTGCGGGGAGCTTTCCACCTAAGGAACAATGAATATGAGCATGGCTCAGCCTGTGTGAACTATGTTAGAACAAACAACAGGAAAGGGATGGGGAAAGCGGAAGGGACAACAAGCTAAGCCATGCCGCTTTAGAAAGGCGTTGAAAGATGGGCATCAAGGTCTCCCTGTACCTCTATGGGAGTTCTCAGGATCCCAGCTGTAGGTGATCGTGGATCGCTAACGTGTTGCAGGTGCTTATTCAGCAGAGGCTTGTAGGTGGGTGTTGTTGGAGAGCTCTCGGAAGCCCCCATGACAGCAGGCAGCGGACACAGCAACTCCTCAGGGCAATTCTTCTGCTGACCAAGACTTCTGTAGAAAGAAGAGTCACTCAACATGTTGAGTTACAATCCGGGAAAAGGGTCACCAACAGCATAATATTCTAAATCAAAGGCTACCCTCAGTTTAAAAAGGCCTGCTACCTCAAAGCACTGCAGGATGAAGAAAGCATAAGAAAAGCCATAATGAAATCCTGGCACCGTCTCCCTTAAGGGGTATCTAGATTACCAGCCAAGGGCTTTTTTTTCAGCTGGAACTCAGTTCCGGCACCTCTCAGGTGGGTGCCATTGCCATTATAAGAGAATAAGGGAAGCATTCATGGTGGGTTCCGGCACCTCTTTTTTTGGGAAAATAGCACTGCCGGCCAGCATAAATCAAGGGGCAAATACTGAGGAAGATATTAGCATTCCCACAACACCCAGTGGAAACCTCTCAAATTTCATATACCGTATTTTTCGCACCATAGGGTGCACCGGACCATAGGGCGCACCCAGTTTTTAGGGGGGAAAATCAAGAAAAAAAATCTTTCCCCCCCCAGCCCCAAAGAGCAGCGTACAGGCTGCGCACAACCTCTCCCTGCCGGAGGGGTTGCGCGCGGCTATGGCACAAGCCAAGGCAGCAAGCAGGATGGATCCCGCTCGCTGTTTTGGCTTCCCCTTTAGCCCCGTGCAGCCTCTCCTTGCCGGGAGATGCTGCGCAGGGCTAAAGAAGCCATAGCCCCGTGCAGCCTCTCCCTGCCGGAGGGGTTGCGCGCAGCTATGGAGCAAGCCAAGGCAGCGAGCGGGATGGATCCCGCTCGCTGTTTTGGCTTCCCCTTTGGCCCCGTGCAGCCTCTCCTTGCCGGGAGACGCTGCGCAGGGCTTCTCCTGGCTTTCCTGGGAGGTGGTTGGATTTCCTCACCTCTCCCAAAAGCCCGCAGAAGCCGCGCGCACTTTAAAAGGGCTGCACGGCTTCTCCTGGCTTTCCTGGGAGGTGGGGGGGATTCCCTCACCTCTTCCAAAAGCCCGCAGAAGCCACGCAACCCCTTTAAAGAGATCACGGCTTCTCCTGGCTTTTCTGGGAAGTGTGGGAATTCCCCCACCTCCCGCAAAACTGGCAGAAGCCGCGCGCACTTTAAAAGGGCTGCACGGCTTCTGCGGGCTTTTGGGAGAGGTGAGGGAATCCAACCACCTCCCAGGAAAGCCAGGAGAAGCCCTGCGCAGCGTCTCCCAGCAAGGAGAGGCTGCACGGGGATAAAGGGGAAGCCAAAACAGCGAGCGGGATCCATCCCGCTCGCTGCCTTGGCTTGCTCCATAGCTGCGCGCAACCCCTCCGGCAAGGAGAGGCTGCGTGGGGCCCCGTGCAGCCTCTCCTTGCCGGCTTCTCCTGGCTTTTCTGGGAAGTGGGGGAATTCCCCCACCTCCTGCAAAACCGGCAGAAGCCGTGCGCACTTTAAAAGGGCTGCACGGCTTCTCCTGGCTTTCCTGGGAGGTGGGGGGGATTCCCTCACCTCTCACATAAGCCCGCAGAAGCCGCGCAACCCCTTTAAAGAGATTGCGGCTTCTCCTGGCTTTTCTGGGAGGTGGGAGAAGGGACTGATGCGGCCAGTCAGTCCATTCTCCCTCCTGTGGAAAAGCCCGCAAGAGCACACGGAGCTTGTGTGCGGCTCTTGGGGGCTTTTCCCGCCTGCCTCCCCCCCTGCATTCGCTCCATAGGACGCACAGACATTTTCCCTTGCTTTTTAGGAGGGAAAAAGTGCGTCCTATGGTGCGAAAAATACGGTAGCTCTCACTGAAGGGGTAGCAGAACCTCAGACTGCAGGTGGAGGGGACTCACATGACTGAACACTCCTTAATATAAGTCACCATATGCTATCACCAGTAGTCTTTTTTTTTTGGCCACAGCAATTCAAAGCAACTCAGAATATTTTAAGCCCAAAACACATACAGTGGTACCTCAGGTTAAGTACTTACGGTAATTTGTTCCGGAGGTCTGTACTTAACCTGAAACCGTTCTTAACCTGAAGCACCACTTTAGCTAATGGGGCCTCCCGCTGCTGCCGCGCCGCCGGAGCACGATTTCTGTTCTCATCCTGAAGCAAAGTTCTTAACCCAAGATACTATTTCTGGGTTAGCAGAGTCTGTAACTTGAAGCGCCCGTAACCTGAAGCATATGTAACCCGAGGTACCACTGTACATTAAAACCAGCACTACATTATACACACACACACACAAATATAATTTAATGCTATTAATTTTTTTTAAGGATTCCCGTCCAATATGTTTTAGCTGTTCCTGCTATTATTATTATTAAATTTTTATGCTGCCCTCCATTGGAAAATCCCAGGGCAGTTCACAACCTAACTGAACTGAACAATATGAGAACGTATAATCCACAATAACTGAACAATATGAGAACGCATAATCCACAAGAAAAACAAACACATAACCCCACTCCTGCAACAACATTTAAAAGGACATATAATGTTAATCTGCTAAAGTCCACCTTAAAGTCCTTGTCAGGAAAAAAGGCGTGGTATAAATAATGATAGTGATGATGATGATGATAATAATAATAATAATAAATCTTGCACGTAGAAGGCTGGTTGTCAGGTGAAAGGGGGTCTTCTCCCTTAGCTGCTAGCTTTCTCCGTGCAGGGAGCTCTGCGGTCCCAAGTCCCAGCTAAGCTCGCCAAGTCCATAGCCACCTTCCCCGTGGGGTCCCGCCCCTCGCCAGGTATCCTGGCTGCCCTTCTTCCCACCACCCGAGTTACGGCCCCGCTCTATGCGACTCACCTGCTTTCGCCCGCCCGACGCGCCGAGGGCCAACTCGGAGGCTGCAATTCGAATCTCCCGCCTTCCCCCCCCCCCCCCACAGCAGCCACGCTGCAGCTCTGACTGGCTCAAGCTCCCGTCACTCAACTCGCCGCGCTCTTCGAAGCAGCTCAATGTGACGTCAATCCCGTTTCCTCCCTTCCTTCTCCCCACCCTCTTTTTCTTTTTAACTGGAAAGTTGAAAGCATCGCCCCTCCTATAGTGGCCTTCTATTGGTGGAGCGTTTGTCAATCAATTATAAGGCAGCGCGGGCCACAGAGCCGACGCTGTTTTATTGGCTAATTCGGGCAAATACAAAAGCCCACCACCCAATAGCACAGCTCGAATCTCATTGGGGCGGAGTTTAACAAAAAAGAAACCGAACGTTTCCATTTGTCGGAAGGGACACCTAGTATTTTTATTGGATCAGGAGGATGTCCGTTTAGAACGAAAGCGCTGATAGGCGGGGAAAGGTGGGTGAGGAGGACGAACCAAACAAAGCACCGCGCGTCCTAGCGTTCGTCTTCGTGCCTGTGCTCATTGGCTAGTGGAGCCTGAGGTACGTCGCTCTCTGATTGGTCGGACCTTGCTGTGGGAGGAGTCGGAAAAAGCAGCTGTCATGGCGGAGCTGAGTGAAGCGCTACTCTCTGTACTGCCATCCATCCGGGTCCCCAAGGCCGGAGACCGCGTCCATAAGGATGAGTGCGCCTTCTCCTTCGACACCCCGGTAAGCTCCCGTAGGAAAGCGCCGGGCGCCGGAGGGAGCCCCCGTTGTCGCCGTAGACTCCGGCCGCCCAGGCTGTGGGAGCGGGGTGGGGGGAGGAGGTTAGCGTAGCCGGGCGCAAGGCACCATGGGACTTGTATTTTTCCCGGGGCGTGACGTCCCTTTCGAACCTGCTGCCAGGGAGCCGAAAGAGCACTACAGGTCCCAGCAGGCACTGCGGCCCAGTCACCTTTTCCTTTTTTCAGTTGCTTGCAATACGCTTGGCTTACTGGGGATTGTAGTTCTGAGGGAGGCCGCCGCCTTCCTCTTGGCTTAGGCCCGCGCCTTGCCTGCGGGCGCCCCACCCCGCCGCTTTCCCGGCCCCTTATCCCTCTGACAGGCCGCCTCAGCCGTTCTGAAGAGATACAAGGCAGGGCCGCTTCGAAGCTGAGGGGGGCGCGCGGCATGCTGGGAGCTGTAGTTCTCGCGCCCGGTTGCCGGCTGTACGGCTGCGCTTCGCCGGACTACTGAAGTCTCTGGAACTATCGGGGCGGGGCATGCTGGGAAACGGAGTCCCTCTTAGTTGTGTGCTTGGCGGCGGCGACCCCCCCAGAAAACTGCAAATCCCGAAGTCCTTTGGGGCGGGGGGAAAGGGCAACGTTAGGCCTCTCAATTTCGAATCGCACGTGTGCTGCATCACTGGCTCTGCAGCCACACCTTTTACATGGGATTGATGCGACGAGGTCCTGAGCCTCTGGCATCCGAGGTCTTCGTCTGTTTGCTTGCTTGCTTGCTTGCTTGTTTATTTGTTTTGTTTTTCTTTTCATAGTTTTTTTTTAAATAATTTGATTGATTTCCATTATATAAAAACCACACACAACTTATACTAAGCTGGGATCAGTCAGTCGGTAATAATAATAATAATTTTTTATTTATACCCCGCCCTCCCCAGCCATGACCGGGCTAACAACCAATAATAAAAACAAGTTGATTAAAATACAATTTAAAAGATTAAGATACAACATTAAAACATTAGGGTACAGTCTCTTCATAGGAGGAGGAAGGAAAAAGAAGGGGGGGGGAGGGAATCAAACTGATTCTAAGCCAAAGGCCAGGTGGAACAACTCTGTCTTACAGGCCCTGCGGAAAGAAATCAGATCCCGCAGGTCCCTGGTCTCATGAGGCAGAGCGTTCCACCAGGCCGGAGCCAGTGTTGAAAAGGCCCTGGCTCTGGTTGAGGCTAATCTAACTTCCTTAGGGCCCGGGACCTCTAGGGTGTTGCTATATATGGACCTTAAGGTCCTCCGTGGGGCATACCAGGAGAGGCAGTCCCGTAGGTACATGGGTCCTAGGCCATGAAGGGCTTTAAAGGTCAAAACCAGCACCTTAAATCCGACCCTGTACTCCACCAGGAGCCAGTGCAGCTGGAAAAGCGCTGGGTGAATATGCTCCCATGGCAGAGACCCTGTGAGGAGCCTCTCTGCAGCATTCTGCACCCGCTGGAGTTTCTGGGACAGCTTCAAGGGCAGCCCCACGTAGAGCGAATTACAGTAGTCAAGCCTGGAGGTGACCATCGCATGGATTGATGCGACAAGGTCCTGAGCCTCTGGCATACGAGGTCTTCGTTTGCTTGTTTATTTGTTTTGTTTTTCTTTTCATAGTTTTTTTTTAAATAATTTGATTGATTTCCATTATATAACAACCACACATACAACTTGTACTAAACGGGGATCGTTCAGTCGGTAGAGCACGAGGTTCTTAAATCTCAGGGTTGCGGGTTCGAGCCCCACCTTGGGCAAAAGATTCCCGCATCGCAGGGGGCCAGACTAGAAGATGACCCTCATGGCCCCTTCCAGCTCTACAATTCTGTTATTTTTATTTATTAAATTTGTATACCGCCCTTCGGCTAAAGATCTCAGGGTGGTTCATAGCCTAAAAATACAGACCAAGAACACAAAATAAATAATAAAAACAAGAACGAACCAAACCAATACCTTCCCTGTCCAAACACGTTTAAAAGGACATAGAATGTTGATCAGTCAAAGATCTGGTTGAAGAGGAACATTTTCGTCTGGTGTCTAAAGGTGTATAATAAAGGCACCAGACGAACCTGCTATGATTCTATGTAATAGCAACAATGAAAAAAATCTCTTAAGTAGCTTATATAAAAATGATTTTAAAAAATAACACTGCATTCAATGTAATTTCCTAAGAAATAGCTATAAACTGTAGACAACAGTATATCACAGATAAAGCTGAGCAGTGTACAAAACAAAAATTAAGAGTCATGGAGAGTGTCGGTAAACGTGTATGTTTAGTGCTCTGAGGTCATTACTGCCTGCATCTCACAAATTGCCTAAAGGTGGGCGATCCAGAGGGTGGGAACTGTTACAGAGATGGCTTGCTTTCATGTTGGCACCAACTGGCAATCTGCTGGTCGTGGAATGGCCAGAAGCGTCTCCTTGAAAGATCAGCTTGGGGACATGGGCTGGCCACTGTGAGAACAGTGTGCTAGACTAGATGGGCCAGAAGAATGAGTCTCTTCTAAACAACAGGAGAGTAGCCTCCTTTTTCTTAGCTCCCCACAAGCCTCTACAAATGGGTAGGAAGGGATTGTTTGAGGCACTTGACTGGGGCTGTTTGGTTGCAATAATTGGCAGCTTTGGGGACCCTGTCTGACAGGTTCTCATTTGCATTATCACATTCCAGGCCTCTTCAAACATAGATTGTTTCTACCAGCTGGGGAAATAATAATAATTTCCCAGCAACAGTGTGTTGCAGTTTGAGTCTTATGAAAATACGACATTCCTGGGACAGAAATTCTGGGGAGACATAATGAATCCTTCACAACAAACATGATCAGAAAAAGTGCATTTGAGACTAGCTGACAGTCATCAGGAAAAGCCCTGTGTCATAAGAGATGGCTGTAGAGTGATTTTTGACACTGACAGGGTGATGTCTATCATTTGGCATGTTGTTCGCATTCACCAGTACAGAACTAATGCCACACGTATTGTCAAGATAGGGATAAGCATTCACATCTCACAAAATCTGTCTCAAGCAGTTGGATTCAAGGCCTCCTTATCTGTAATTTGGAATCTAGGTGACAATGGTCAATACCCACACGCTATACTGTTTTAAAGCACCATGCATCTTGATGGGATTATATTAAATAAAAATCTGTATTCTTTCAGAAACAGGTGCTGTTGTCTGCTATGTTTGAGTTTAACACTACATTAAATCTCAATCCCAGAAAGGACTTGAATGCCATATTTCTACTGTTGCCCATTACAATATTGCACATGGACCCAAATTTCCTGAAAATGATATGCAGCAGTACTGTCCATAGGTAGATTTGGAATCAAACATCCTATAATAAAAAGACTGATCTGCTTTTAAGAAAAAATGGAAACAAAATGTTCGATCTCAGAATAGGGATGCTTCACCACACGCACTTCAAACCATGTTCTACCTTGCGGGGAAGAGTTTGAGAAACAGCAGCTACCTGAGATTTATCCAGCTTTGGGTGTTTTCATGGTGCCTAATACAAACTGCTATTGGAGGATGTGTTCAGAAAATCTAGCGCTGTGCCTGTTACTCGGTTCACTCTTTTAACTGTCAGAATTATCCAATTAATTTAAAAGCAACTTTTACAAGTTGTAAAAAATCCTGCATATACTTTCTATGCAACAGAAGTTCTTCCCCAGGTTCAGCTTCACCAATTGATTAGGATTTATTGTGATAACCAGATCAAAAGTTTTTTAATGAGGACACACCCGGTGTTCGCAATTAGCCAGGCACATTCTGCATCTGGCTTTTGACCATTTGCGGCCAAGTGAAGATGGCTGGGCGCCAGGATGGCACCTGATGTCTCAACCAGCTGGAGGTGCGTGCCTGGCGGTCCTTAGATCTTGCCTGTTTTCACAAACTAATCCCCCAGCCTTTAGAATTCTATCAGTTATACTTTATTTTCTGCACAATCAGAATGAATTTTTGGAACCAAAATACTTTTTCTGTGCAGCCTGAGCAGGAGCAGTCACCATTAAGAAAAAAAGAGGTAGGAATAGGACTATATACGTGGACTGTCCCTGAATCAAGGGACTTTTCTTCTTTAAGCTCTCAAAAGTTCTTAACCTAGCTCAAGGCTGCCATCTGAACTAGCCAGATGTTTAAATGATAATCGCATTCAGTTAAAAGATCATTTTATCATTTAAAAGATAAGACTTAAGCGCTGTCTTGCCCCCAAATAGCAACTGGACTTTCTGTTTTGGCGGCTGCAACCTTGGTTTAAGAATCCATTTGGCGCCCAGCTTATATATCTGAATTTTTAACACTGGATACACGCCCAGTCAGTGGGGATAAAAGAGGAGAGCACTGGTTGTTCACTGAGATGAATATTGTACTGCTTCCTGGACAGTAAAAGCAGCCTAGACCACAGGAGGGAGGGAGGCTTGCAGTCCAGTGTCTGCCTAAGGAGGGTGATTCCTGGCAGCAGGTCAGATGTTTGAGGGTGGAGCACAGCTGCATAAGGAGCCAGACGGCAACTATTACTCAGCAAGCAGAAACCAGGAATATAGGAGTAGACTGGCAACTTTCTCTCCAACACAGAATGATTGTGATAGCACAGAGACTGCTTGGCCTGAAAGAGAGTCTGGTAAGGCTCTTCTCCAAAGATCAGCTTCATCTCTTCTCCCTTCCCTGCTGCTCTTTATCTGCCTGCCACATTCCTGGGAGCAAAGATGCCCAGGAGGCTGGTTCATCTTGAGCGAGTGTCTGGCCATGCTGGGATTTGTGGGATTGGAAGAAAAATGGATCGACAACCGATCTGCCTTGAGTAGCATTCTTAACCTCTGTGCAGAAAGCCGGTCCATGAAATAAATAAAAAAATTGCAAATATAACCAGGGGGAGGGGGAGGATAGAAAAATCATAGGCTAACAATAGCTACAAAAATATTCCATCATTCGTAACTTAAATGAATAGATTAATATATGCAGTTCATATGTCCAAATAGGCATCTAAACAAGACTGACAATTGTAAGGCAGCCCTGAGCTTTATAGAGTTACACAGGGGTAAAAGGCAATGCAGAAGAACACACCAAATGACCTGTCTCTTTCTCGATCTTCATAGTTACGCTTTACTCAAAACTTTAAGCTTTGTCCTTGCGTCTTTGATGTCTCAGGAAGTGTTTAAAAATAATAATAAATAGCAAGTATCAAATCACTGCATGAATCTATTGCGTGCTCACACTCACATTTAGGCACTAAACCAGACCATAGCTAAGCATGAACTTACAAGCGTGTGGGTACTCGCAGCCAAAGTCACAGCTGCTTTGCTTCTCCCTCAGTTCTGCTGCTGCTGAGCTACCCAGATCAAAGCCATGGTTTGGCTTTGTTTTGTTTTAAGTGTTAAGCTGGGCTCGTGGTTTGTCTTGCTCCACACAAATCACAAGCTGCAGCCAAGGTATGTTCTTCACTAACTGCTGGTGGTTTGTCTGAGGGATACAAACCACAAGTCCTAGTTCAAACATAACACTAAGCCAAACCGTGATTTAGCTACTGGTAACGGGTAGTTCAGCAGCAGGAGGACCAGAGGCAGAACAAAAGCGGCTGCGATTTTTCCTCTGAATACATTTGTGTGTTCACATTTTGATATGATTTGTTTTATATGAACTCAACCTTAGAATACTTTGTGTGTGTGGTTCTGGTTCCTCTGTCTCCAAAACATCATTGGCTGAGTAGACTATGGAAAATGATAACTAAAAGATAGTCCAGAGAGGAAGCAGCCTCGCACCCTGTGACAAGTGAAAATGCCTCAAACCTGGAAATCCTCCGTATTAAAGACAAGGGACAAAACGTGACGTAGACCTCTAATTTGAACCACTTCAGTTTGAATGGCTTGAATGATGTTCCACTTCAAATCTCCCATGCACATGTCAAGCTGGTATGTTGGCACAATGGTTTCAGTCCAGCCTTCTCACTGGCACACTTAACTGTGCAGGCTTTTAATTTAAACCGTGCGGGGGGAGGACATGCAAACATTTTATTTCCCCGCTTGTAGAATCTGGTCCACTCCAGTGCAGACTGTGCAGCTTGGTTTGTAGGCTGGATTTGGTTTTCAAATGCAGTTTGTAGACTGGGCTGCCTTTAGGCCCCGATTCTGAAAAGTGCAGAAAAACAACAACACAGAATGTAGTGTTGGGTGTAGAACTCAGCTTCCTGAAGATTGCACAGATGTGCTTGGAAGTTGTGTGGCAAAGAGCCTGGAATCTTTAAGAAATTGTTAAAAACGAGAGATTTGCAGATGGAATACATTTGGATAGCTTAGGCTGCGGGCTTTTAGCTTTTTGGGGCATAGAATCTTTGTGATATTGTTGTTTAAAAAAAAAGTTGGATTACTCATGGCACTGCAGACTCATCAACAACCCCTCAACCCCCATACCTGTTGAATGTCCTCGTATTTCTATTCTACAGGAGTCTGATGGAGGCTTGTATATTTGCATGAACACATTCCTGGGCTTTGGAAAGCAATATGTGGGGAAGCATTATGAGAAAACAGGTCAGCGAGTTTATCTACATCTTAAGAAGACACGCAAGTTGGTAAGACTAGCTGGCTTTCTATCTTATGCGCTTGAACTGCTTGAGCTGAGAAAGTGGGGTTCACGTGTTTAACTTTCTGAGCAGGGGAAGAAATTCCAGGTCCCAATGGCTGCTGCCTTGTGGGCTGTGGCCCAGTCTTTGGGATGGCTTCCTAACTACCTCCCTCTTGATTTTGCTCCAGAAAGAAGAAGATACCAACTCCAGCTCTGGAGATCCTCCTAGGAAGAAACCAACGCGTCTAGCTATTGGTAAGCAACTATCCCTGCTCCTCTCTGGTACCCTGAGGATGAAGTCCTTGCATATATTTGGGCTACAGTTTTCCTAGTGGTAAAGACTGCAGGGAAGCTGATATTTCCCATTCCCTTTTAGATCATACATATCCTAAGCTCGGGGGTCCGATGATGTGGAGTTTGGTATTTGGCTCAGACTTCTAATTCCTGATCTTATCATGTTGTCTCTTGCACCTCTCATTTGCTGCTGTTATGCTTCTCTTTTGGCAGGCGTGGAAGGTGGGTTTGACATCCCGGAGGAGAAATATGAATATGATGAATATGTCAAAATAGTCATTTTACCAGAGCACTTGGATATTCCTCGAGATGGACTGGAGGGTCTGCCAGATATGGTCAAGGACAGGGTAGGCTCTCTGTTTCATCGGAATGGGGGGGGGGGGCAGTCCTGGATTGTTTGTTGGGGGCAGAAGAAAGGCCAAGTACTGGGGCTTGGCGGGGGGGGGGAGTATCGAGGTGCCTTGGCAGAACTCTGTCTGCAGGTGCAATGCAGGTGTGTGGGTTAGGAGACGCTGGAAGGCTGACCCTCTCCTCTTGCCCATTCAGATTTCCAGTGCAATTGAAGCGATTCTGACAGCAGACTCTGCCTCGCGGAAGCAGGAGGTGCAGGCCTGGGATGGGGAGGTTCGGCGTGTGTCAAGGCACGCCTTCTCACTGCAGCAGCTCCAGAATGCCGTGCGTATCCCTCCTTGGTGAGTTTGATTGCAAAGTCTCAGCATAATAATACAATTAAGAATATTTATTTATTTATACCCTGCCCATCTGGCTGGATTTCCCGAGCTACTCTGGGTGGCTCCCAACAGAATATTAAGAACACATTAAAACATCAAAAACTTCCCTAAACGGGGTTGCCTTCAGATGTCTTCTCAAAGTCAGATAGTTGTTTATTTCCTTGACATCTGATGGGAGGGCGTTCCACAGGGCAGACACCACTACCGAGAAGTCCCTCTGCCTGGTTCCCTGTAAACTCACTTCTTGCAGTGAGGGAACCGCCAGAAGGCCCTCGGAGCTGGACCTCAGTGTCTGGGCTGAACGATGGGGGTGGAGACGCTCCTTCAGGTATACTGGGCCGAGGCCATTTAGGGCTTTAAAGGTCAGCACCAACACTTTGAATTGTGCTTGGAAATGTATTGAGAGCCAATATAGGTCTTTCAGGACCGGTGTTATTTGGTATCGGTGGCCGCTCCTTGTCGCCAGTCCAGGTGCCACATTCTGGATTAATTGTAGCTTCCGGGTCACCTTCAAAGGTAGCCCCACGTAGAGCGCCTTGCAGTAGTCCAAGTGGGAGATAACTAGAGCCTGCACCACTCTGGCAAGACAGTCTGCGGGCAGGTAGGGTCTCAGCCGGCATACCAGGTGGAGCTTGGTAGACAGCTCCCCTGGACACAGAATTGACCTGCGCCTCCATGGACAGCTGTGAGTCCAAAATGACTCCATCCCTCTGCTGAGTCCCGTAGCAGGAGGAAGGGACTCCTTTGACGCTTGCCAAGTCTTCCCGCCTGCTCTCACCTGAGGATGCAAGCCCGCAAATTCTCCAGGAAGGAGACAGGCTTGCGTGTGTGCCTATGCCCGGGCTTGCTTGTACATGCCTGCCTGCCTGCCTGTTCCTGGTGGGCTGAAAGTCACAGTGGCTGAGAGAAGTCGCTTATCCCCCACCTGTTTCCATTGCCAGTGGCTGGAAGTGCAGCAAGTGCGACATGCGCGAGAACCTGTGGCTCAACATGACCGATGGCTCCATCTTGTGTGGACGACGCTACTTTGACGGCAGCGGGGGCAACAATCACGCAGTGGAACATTACCGGGAAACGGGCTACCCGTTGGCCGTGAAGCTGGGAACAATCACTCCTGATGGAGCTGGTGAGCGAAGCGTCTAGCTGAGGCTGCAGCCAGTCTCTGTCCTGACAATGTGGGAATGTTAAGGATAGTAGGAAAGGATGTATTGAATGAGTATTATCCCTCCCTCCCTCACGCTAGTGAAGTGATGTAGCAGAGCAAATTCCCCTCAATATAGTTGGAAGCTAGTTTGCAGATTTGTTTGAATCTCTTAGTTAAGATTATTTCCTGGTGTCCCATTTAATAATAATAATAATAATAATAATAATAATAATAATAATAAATTTATTTGTACACCACCCTCCCCGGCCGGAGTCAGACCCAGAGCGGCTAACATCATATAAATAATACAATATGCATAAAAACATAAGACACAAAAGTCTTTCTGAGTAAAGTAACAAAAAGTTTACTCACATTTCAGTTCACAATTTGGTCCCTGAAAGGCAGGCTTTACTTAGTATTTACACAAACAGACAGTGAGTTCATCTCATATGGAGACTGAACTCATGTGCTGCTGGCTGAGAGCCAGCAGACAGCAAAATTACATTAATAGAACAAAATGGCGGCAGGAGAACAGCATGGCAGCAAAAGAACAGTAAGCAAGAGAGCAAGCGAAGCAAGACAACAGACTGAGAAAATGGCTGCATGATGGCTCTTTTATGGAGTCAGCCACGCCCATCTCCCAGGTCACATGCAGGGGGAAGATGCTCCAGTCCAGTGGAACAGGAAGTTACAGGAATGTTGCATTTGACTGTACCAATGGATTACATCCTGCAGACAAGACAGGTGCTAGAATAGTTTTTGGAGTCTGTGGCCACGGACAGATTCTCTTGTTTGTGCTCTTGCTATGAAGCAGTTACAGTCATAGGGGTCTGCAAGAAGCCTTTGCTGCCTGGGCCCAAGGACAGTTTGGGTCGGAGCTGACTCCTCTTTTCCCCACCAACTTGAAGTGAGCACGGCTATTCTTGCACATGCCAACATTCTTCCACGATTGGGAGGCCTGCTAGGGCAGTTGGTTTGCTACATATCCTAGAAGCCTGCCTTGCCTCCACCAGGAATGACCACATGTTCTTGGGGCAGGGGAGTCAGAAATGAGTTTTGCTACACGCCCTTGCATGCAAACAGGCTCTGGCAGACTGAGCAGATGAGACTAATAGTCGGTCCAGTGGTCAAGAAGGCGGTTTCTGCACCTGCTGTAGAGGGAAGTGAGGGGCAGATGGGGCTCGTCAACCTAGGAAGGTAGCCCCTCTAAAAGAAGGAAAACTCTGATCCTAAACCTCCGCTGCCTTGCAGGATCTCTGCTGTTATTGAGCATAGGTGCTTCACAGTTAATGAGAGACATATATTTCTGCACATCTGGAAGGCCTGGCTCTTTGCCCACATTTTGTAGGAAGGAAAGGTTTTGGACATACAGTCATACCTTGGTTGTCGAGCGGAATCTGTTCCGGAAGTCCATTCGACTTCCGAAAACGTTCAACAACCAAGGCGCGGCTTCCGATTGGCTGCAGCAGCTTCCTGCACTCAGTTGGAAGCCACGTTGGACGTTTGGCTTCCAAAAAATGTTCACAAACCACAGCACTCACTTCCAGGTTGATGGCGTTTGGGAACCAAAACGGATGAGTACCAAGGCATTCAACAAGCAAGGTACAACTGTACCTTGGTTTTGCAAGTCCTTGAAGAGCCAGATCAGCATACTTAAACAACTGAGTGTGTCCCATCAGCTGCCAGTTGGCAGACCTTCTCGACCATGAGCTGCAACCATCCCTTCCATAAGCAGCTTGAGTAATATGGGCCAATAGTATTGTACATTAATCCTGCAAAATAGGCGTATAAAAGATTTAATGTTGAAATTTTAAGTAGCATTTTTTGCATGCAGCTTTCAAAAACGACACCCCTGCCCTGCATTACTCAAAGTGCAGTCAAAGATAGTTCATCTTCTCTCCTGTATTTTTTAAAAATAATAGGACTGCTGGGGACCAGATAGAATTTATCTTGCTGGCTCAAGCAGCATTCAGCCTGCTGGGCTGCCCCAGGTGGTCATCCCTGCTCTTGAGGATTTCTGTAGGTGGAACAGCACCAAAAAGCTGTTGGTTTCCACCTCCCCTCCCAATGTTTCCTTTCTCCTTAGATGTCTATTCATACGATGAAGACGACATGGTTTTGGACCCCAACCTGGCAGAGCACCTGGCTCATTTTGGGATTGACATGCTCAAAATGCAGAAGGTGAGAAGGGGCGATGGGAGTGTTGCTTCCTGCCCTGAGATTTTCATGGCCACTCGGGCTTGAGATTTTCACATGTGACACTAGAATGGGATATGGATTTGCCATTGGAGTAGCTCAAAGGCTTTCGGACAAATTGGGATTGAGAGAGAGAGAGAGACTGCCTGTTGTTGTTTAGTCGTTTAGTTGTCTCCGACTCTTCGTGACCCCCTGGACCAGAGCACGCCAGGCACTCCTGTCTTCCACTGCCTCCCACAGCTTGGTCAAACTCATATTCGTAGCTTCGAGAACACTGTCCCACCATCTTGTCCTCTGTCCTCCCCTTCTCCTTGTGCCCTCCATCTTTCCCAACATCAGGGTCTTTTCCAGGGAGTCTTCTCTTCTCACGAGGTGGCCAAAGTATTGGAGCCTCAGTTTCACGATCTGTCCTTCCAGTGAGCACTCAGGGCTGATTTCCTTAAGAATGGAGAGGTTTGATCTTCTTGCAGTCCGTGGGACTCTCAAGAGTCTCCTCCAGCACCATAATTGCCTGTTACCAACTCCTAATGCCAGACTGTGGCCAGAATAATTCTTCTGTCTTTGATTCAATGTTTTAGCAAGATAAATTCCAAGTAGCCCAGATGGAGAGCGGGGAGAGGGCTCTTGAGTTCTTTGTAAGCTTTCTCACATGCCGCCTTTGTTGTGACTTACTCCATTAATTTCCCCTGGATCAGCAACTCTTGGGGGAGGGGCATTTTCTGAGCATTTTCTGTGGTTCTTTCTTCCCAGACTGACAAGACGATGACAGAGCTAGAGATTGACATGAACCAGCGGATTGGTGAGTGGGAGCTGATCCAAGAGTCCGGGGTTCAGCTCAAGCCACTCTATGGCCCTGGCTACACAGGCATCCGTAACCTGGGAAACAGCTGCTATCTCAACTCAGTAGTGCAGGTGTTGTTCAGCATACCAGATTTCCAGCGGAAGTAAGTGACCTGGAGGAGGCCTCCATTGTGCCTGTAGCTGCAGCAAATTGTATTGAATCACTTCTGAGAGTGCAAACAGATATCGCCTGTAATATAGCAATCTTAACACCTTCAGAGATGAGAGCATAGCTTAGTATGGTGTCATTTTAGAGGGTGAAACATAATTTTTGAAAGTTTCTTCAGCTGAAGGGTCTCAAAAATATGTTTTTGGGTGTGAGGAATTCAAATCTGCTATTATTTTTGTGATTAGACAACATTTAGCTTGGTATGTCTGCGTTTGATGAAGAGGCACAAATGGCTTTTGGAAAAACAAAGAAATTTTATTTTGCCTTATGAAAAGGTCAGGCAATACTAAATAATAATAAGAGGAAGCAACAATATGAAGCAATAATAAGCAATAAAAATAATACTAATGTATCTAACTGCAGATATTTGGCAATCATTTTTAATGATTTCTTTGAAATTTTACACACATTTTACTTACCAAGCAAAACTAAATTATATCGATTTAACCAAAATATCTTTTGAATTCACAAGGTATGTTACAGCATTTTAGCTCTCTTCATTTTTGGAATTTGAAAGTTGAAAAAAAATCAACGTGTCCTGATAGTGTAGCCCACGTTCATTCTCTCTGCTTCTAATTAAGTTAAAATAAACCATTTGTGGGCCTTGTCTAAAGCTTTGTACATCTAGCAGACCTACAAAATTCGGATAATGATTTTCAGTGAGTTTTGTTGCTGTTGTTCAGGGTGTACCCTGCCACACCTCAGGCACTGGGAATGGGTGAGAGTTCATCAGTCACAAAACCGCTTGCCGCAGTTCTTTAATTAAAGCCCACCCTCCTTGCTTCTGGCTATCAGAAGCCAACTTGAATGAAAACACACTGCTTCCGGAAGCCATGCCAAACAGGAGTCTCCAGAGGAAGGAGATTTCAGAGCTGAGGGGCAGCTATCTCTCTCAGCATTATTCAAGTTGGTACCTAAGCAAGGTCATATTAAGGGGACATTCCAACTCCAAACATGCAATAGAGACCCAAAAGCAAGAGATGTTTCTCTACTGCTCCAAGGCCAAGACATGTGCATTATTATTATTTTCACAAAACGAGGTTGAGATTATTTGGGCCCCCAAACCCCTGAATATTGCCAGCTCTGCTGTTCTGAATTATGCAACCGTGGGTTCACTGAACTGTTCTTTTTCGTTTGTTTGCTTGCTTGCATTCTAGGTATGTAGACAAGCTAGAGAAAATATTCCAAAATGCTCCTGCTGATCCGACACAGGACTTCAACACCCAAGTGTACGTAGTGCTCTAAAGGGCTCTTTCTGTCATGGGCTGCTTTCCCTCGGGGGTTGTCTGTGTTAGCGGCTGCTGTGCTGCTAGCGGGGTACAGCCACCCCTTCTCTCTCTTTCTGCCACACGCCACACCCCTTTCTTCCTCCCTCTCCCCAGCCAATGGACTGCCAGAGGAGAGTCAGACAGATCTCTCTTGCCAGAGGTCTGAGCTGATGGATGGCAGAAGGCCTTCTGCCACCTGACCCACATCCATTTCAGCTCCCCCCCCCCAATCACCTGTGAAACTAGACTGCTAGACCCCTGGGTGCCAGTCTCTGCCCCAAAGGGACAGGGTTGGGGACTAAAGTGAGGGGTTTCTTCCCTCTCTTGCTACTGCCGCTCATGTTTGTCACTGTTTGGCAGTGAACAGAGTGTGCTCACTAAGCAAAAGCAGCGACAATTTGAGAAACATTCTGTGCTGATTGGGGTGCTGCCACATTTTGTAGAATTGTGAGGGTTTAGAAATCTAAGGACACAGCTAGATTGGTAAAGAAAAGGTGTTTTATGTGTGTAGTATGTGCATTATAACACTGTGGCACCAGACTTCGGAGTTCCATTTTTGCCAACCCGATTTCTCATACAAAGTTTAAAGCGCGTTTGCCTGAAACAGTTCTTTGATGTGTCTAGATCAGGCATAGGCAAACGCGGCCCTCCAGGTGTTTCGGGACTACAACTCCCATCACCCCTAGCTAACAGGACCAGTCGTCAGAGATGATGGGAATTGTAGTCTCAAAACATCTGGAGGGCCGAGGTTGAGGAAGCCTGGTCTAGATGCAGTCTGTTAAAATGAAATCCAAGATTTTGGGATTATTATTTTTTTTAAAAAAAAACCCTGAATTGTGTGAATTAGTTTTTGTTTCAGATGTTGGGAATCTTTGGCCCACCAGGTGCTGCTGAGCTATGAATTACATCCGCCCAGCAAACATGACTAATAGCCAGGGATGATGGGAGTTGTAGTTCAGCAACACCTGGTGGGCCAAAGGTACATCACACCTGTTCTTGAAAAGAAAAAGCTTTTAAGCAAAGGTTGGATGGCTATCCGTCCTGGATGCTTTAGCAGAGATTCCTGCACCTTAGAGTCCCTTCCAGCTCTATAGCTCAAGGAAAAGCTGGATGCCACCAATCCTGAGATCCCTATTCCTTGGAAAAGACATACTGTACTGTTTGCAGAATTCCTTGAACACGGTTGACACTGAGAGGCTCCTAAATCACTCCAAGTATTAGAGCCCAAACACTGATCTTTTGTGTGAAGCGGGAGGTGCCCATCAAGATTTCAGCAGGCTACAAGGTTAAAACTCACAAGGTCATGCTTTTATTATCCATGTCAGGGCTGATTACATTTATCTGCTTTTCCAGAGCCAAGTTGGGCCATGGGTTACTCTCTGGGGAATATTCAAAGCCAGCTGCTTCAGATGGAGAGCAGCAGCTGGACCAGAAGGTAGGGTTATGAAGCCCATTTGTCCCTGAGCTTGGAAGGAGGCTTCCTAAATCAGTTACAGGCAGGGTGGATAAAAATAAATTATTTTTGTTAAAATTTAAAAATCAGATTTTTAAAATTTAAATCGGATTTTTTGGATTTAAATCAGATTTTTAAAATAAAATGATTTTGGAGAAAAATTCCTTCTAAAGATAGTTTTCAATTTAAGTTACATTATAGTCCAAAGGCTATTCATCAGGAAATAAGGATTTGTTTTAAGTTTTTCATGTGTGCTAAAACTCAGTCTGTTGGTTTTTTAAATTGTTTAACCACATCAGTTAACAAACATGGATACAAATGCTATGATGTTATTGTTTTAGTTAAATAAATTGTTTCACTTGTTATTAAGGAAATGATTACTTTTCTCCTTCCAATAAAGTACAGCAGAAAAGTTGTCCAAATATGAACAGTTTACGTAGTAAACCTCACAATAATTTCATAATTATCTCTCTTAATGTATTTCTAATAGTAGAACCAAATCAGTAATTTTTGATATAGCTGTAAAAACTATTCTGAAAATTTACTATTCCAAAAATGAAACATTCATCTGATTGTAAAGATTAAGATTATACCAGCAAAAATGAGTCTTTCTGTAAAAAAAGAGAGAGATTTAAATCAAGTCTTACTGACTTGTGATTTAAATTGATTTGATTTAAATCAAATCCACCCTGGTTACAGATCTCTCCTGGTTGAAGCAAATGTCTCTTCTCCTTGCAGGGCATTCAAGATGGCATCGCACCTCGAATGTTTAAATCACTTGTTGGCAAAGGTCATCCAGAATTCTCCACTAATCGGCAACAAGACGCTCAGGAGTTCTTCCTGCACTTCATTAACATGGTGGAGGTAACAATTCCCGGGCTTTAGGAAATGGATTTCTACTTATACTGGATAGAAATGGCAGGAAGGGTACTTGGGCCGGTGACTAGGAGTTGTTTGGCAGGCCAGCACTGAATGCTGCCACCAGAGGGAAAGAGGGAGAAGGCTGCTGACAGTATTTGTCATTGGAAGAGAGGAAATACCGTATATACTCGAGTATAAGCCGACTTTTTCAGCACACTTTTTATGCTGAAAAAAACCCCCTCGGCTTATACTCGAGTATAAGGAATGTTGGGTGTGCCATTGGCTTAGGCAGGGTGCTGTCTAGGCCCAAAAGAGTGCTTCCTCAACAGCCGAAGCAAGTGCTTTCCTGAAAGTCCAGAAGCCTGGAAGCTTTGGCATAGGCTTTTAAAGGAGAGGCGGACAGAGTAGCTTTTGCTTGTTTGGATCCTTGCTCCTGGATCCTCTCCTCCAGTATGTATGCTGTCGCTGGCCCTAACGCCTCTCCTTCCTTTTCCCATATTTTCCTTCCTCAGAGGAACTGCCGTAGCTCCGAGAACCCCAACGAGGTCTTCCGCTTCTTGGTGGAGGAGAAGCTCAAGTGTTTGGCCACGGAGAAAGTGAAATACACCCAGCGCGTTGATTACATCATGCAGCTGCCGGTGCCCATGGAGGCAGCGCTGAACAAAGGTGGGGAGCTGTGATGTCACTGGTGTCTCCCCACCTCCCCTCCGTCCTTTGCAGACCTTTATTTCTGTGCTCAGAGTGGTATGTGCAAGAGCAATGGTCTCCTTTCCACCCCAAGCAAAGCTTACTCTACCGCAACGTTTCCCGAACGTAGGTCTCGGACTGTTGGACTACAACTCCCATCATCCCTAGCTACCAGGACCAGTGGCTAGGGATGATGGGAACTGTAGTCCAAAAACAGCTGGAGACCCAAGTTTGAGAAACCCTGCTGTATCATTTCCCTGTGATTTTCATGAGGGTAATGGCCAGCCAATTCCCTTTTCCTTGCTCCACTCTGAAACTGGCCGAGCCTTGCTATGAGGTTCTAGGAACACTAAAACCCTGTTCATAGCAGCTGCCTCTGTGTCTCTCCACCTCTGCCCTATCTGTCATCTAGGGTGCATGCACATCATGCACTAAGCATGGATTGAAGGGAGAGGATACTGCAGAGCTTTTCCTGTGGTTTTTGTTGTTATTATTATTAATAAAAAATTTATACCACCCTTCACCCGAATAATAGATAATAACAAATAATAGATAAAGAATTTCATCTAGAGTTCGCCAGCAACAGCACAATTTAACAGCCTGCACAAGGATTTGTGTCTGGTTGGTAGCTGTTCTAATCCTAATTAATCAATGGCCGTTTAAACTGTTTGTGGCGGGGGGGGGGTGTACTGTTTTTGTTTGTCACGATGGTGTGTATTTTTGGAACATACCAGCAAGAATTTTAAGAAAGAAGAAAGGTGAAAGATGCTGCCACTAGCATGGCAGCGGACACAGGGAATTATGTAATGGAAATTGCAGCTGGCCAGTCCATTTTCCATGACCTATAGCCAAACCTAATGATAAATCCCTTGTGTGCTTCTTTTTGCTTTTTCCTACAGATGAGTTGCTAGAATATGAAGAAAGAAAGCGGCAGGCCGAGGAGGAGAAGCAGCCGCTGCCCGAACTGGTCCGTGCCAAGGTGCCTTTCAGCTCCTGCCTAGAGGCCTATGGGGCCCCAGAGCAAGTAGATGACTTCTGGAGCACAGCCTTGCAGGCCAAGTCTGTGGCGCTCAAGTGAGTTGGGGGAGCAGGGAGGCAGTGCTAGCAAGTTTGAAATTCGGGGCATGCAAGGAAATAAACCTTGCTGAGGATTGCATTTGTGTCATCGTAGTACAGTTGTACCTTGGAAGTCGAACGGAATCCGTTCCGGAAGTCTGTTTGACTTCCCAAACATTCGGAAACCAAACCGCAGCTTCCGATTGGAAGCCGCGTCAGACATTCGGCTTCCAAAAATAGTTCGCAAACTGGAACACTCACTTCTGGGTTTGCGGCGTTCGGTATGCAAAACGTTCGAGAACTAAGCTGTTTGAAAACCAAGGTGCGACTGTATTAGTGCCATTGTGGAGTTGTTTCCTGTTGCTGTGAAGCTTTTGTGTCGTTCAATGATCTTCCCAAGGAACTGGACCCTACCAAATTGCAGACAGTTTTCCTAAAACAGGACCCCTTTTCCCCATGTAGGAAAACGCTAAGTGTGGCAGAGGAGCACCAGCTGGGCAGAAACCAGGCTCTTGCACAGACAGGCCCGGTTGGCAGACATTGGGCACAGTTTGAAGGCCTGGCTGGAGGCATTAGTGGCTTTGACAAACAATGCATATTATAAGATTTGAGAAACAAAGCTGCACCACCAAACCAGAGCTGATGAGGCCCAGAGAGTGGGAGACCTAGGTGCTAGAAACCTGTGTGACACAATTTCCAGTCATGTTTCTCATCATCGGAAACAAAAGGCATGAGCCCATTTGCCTCCCCTTGCAGCACCAGTGACCAAGGGATGACGTGCCGTGGTTTGGTAACGTTCCCCTTCATTGTATACAGCTTACCTGAATGGGTAGGCAAACTAAGGCCCGGGGCCCAATCACCTTCTAAATCCAGCCCACGGATGGTCCCGGAATCAGCGCGTTTTTACATGAGTAGAATGTGTCCTTTTATTTAAAATGCATCACTGGGTTATTTGTGGGACCTGCCTGGTGTTTTTACATGAGTAGAATGTGTGCTTTTATTTAAAATGCATCTCTGGGTTATTTGTGGGGCATAGGAATTCGTTCATTATTATTTTTTCCAAAATATAGTCCCAGCCCCCCACAAGGTCTGATGGACAGTGGTGAAAATGTTGAAGGTGGCTGAAAATGTTTGCTGACCCCTGGCTAGATCTTACATAGGAGATATTCCCCTCACCTGCATATCTTCCATGAGTTGGGTCTGCTGTTCTCCCACTGCCCACAGGATTTGTGGAGAAAACAAAAACCTGGGCTGTTGCTCCCTCTCAATTTGTGCAGATTGTGGCTGATGCTATGGCAGCTGGGAAAGTGAGAGGGGCTCTTTATTGCCTTGCCTTAGTCAAGTAATTACCCAGAATGGCGCGCCCTGCACAGCTTCTTGACTTGGGAGGGAATAGCTCAAATCATATTTGGATATCCCTCATATCCAAAGTTAACTCCAGCCCCTTGGCAAATTCCCTACCTGGGAATAATTTGGGGAGGAGGGGAAGACTGAGCAACAACAGCCTCCTTAGCCAGAGAAGTGGCTGCAATCACACAGGTGCAGCTGCCTGTGAAGGATATCTGCTTCATCCTGTTTCCCCTCAGTCCATTTCCTCCTTGTTTTGCTAGCTAGTGGATGGGGAAAACTACTGGGTTCTTCCATTTGGAAGGCTGCCAAGTGCCATGGCCTGATGTTCTGCCAGCATGTCTCCCTTGTCTACAACCAGAAACTGCCCGTCTGCTATTCATTGTAATTTATGACAATGAATGGACTGATTCAGTCAGTATATGAGAGAGAGAGAACATCCTTCTCTCTCTCTCTCTCTCTCTCTCTCTCTCTCTCTCACACACACACACACACACACACACTGTGCATAATTGCTCACTCACTAAAACACACTTGGATTCTGAGCAAGCTTTGAATGAATAAAGGTAAAAGAAACACATGCCAGGCACAGGGAGGAGACTGATTAGCTACAATCTGCAAATCCATATCACAGAGGAATGGGATCTGGGTGGGACAACTTCTTCTTCTTTGGCGATGACTCGTAGCTGAGTAAGATTGTCTTCCATAAACACGGTTTTAACAATGAGTCTGTAAGTGACTGTGGAGGCCAATTCTGGATCCACACATCCTTCCACAGTGGGGACATTGGTTTCCGGGCGGGAGTTGATCACGGTGTGGATTTGCCAAGCGTGCCTTCCTCTTAGCACGTTTCTCCCTTGCATCCTGAGTTTGAGTGTCTTCAAAGCCCATGACACCTTTGATAAAGGCTGTTCTCCAACTGGAGCGCTCACAGGCCAGTGTTTCCCAGTTGTCAGTGTTTATAATACATTTTTTTTAGATTTGCCTTGAGAGAGTCTTTAAACCTCTTTTGTTGACCACCGGCATTACACTTTCCATTTTTAAGTTCAGGATAGAGTAGCTGCTTTGGAAGACGATAATCAGGCATCCGCATAACATGATCAGTCCAGCGAAGTGTATGGAATAGGACTGAAAGTTTTAAAGGAACTGATAAGCTACAGCTATATTTTGCACAGAAACATACAAACATTTCTCCAATTCAGAAAGTACCAGCACAGGCAAAGGGTAAACCTCTCTTTTTTTGTCCTTCCACCTGTGGAAGGAAGACCTATCACATTGTTGGACATCTTCAGCTCAAAAGTGTACAGTTGCCCCTTTGGAACTCATTTGTTTGTTCTGTTAGCCTTGTGACTGGTGGCTTCCATTTTTCTGTTTTGTTTGGTATGAAACAACGTGCATCCTTAGTAGAAGCAAGTTAAGCAATTGTGTGCACGGTCCCTGCAGAAAGTGGGAAGCTTGCGAGAATCCAAGAAACTGTAAGCTTGCAACTGCTGCTCCATGTGAGAGTCTATTATTGAGGAGTCTCCCTTCTCTCTTGGTTGGGTGTTGCTTAACTTTTGAAATGGGATGCTTCACTAGCTCTTACTCTCATTTTTTAGGACAACCCGGTTTGCATCCTTCCCAGATTATCTCGTGATCCAGATCAAGAAGTTCACTTTTGGCCTAGACTGGGTGCCCAAAAAACTCGGTAAGAGGGCTATTCTTGGAGGTTTTTTGTACACTTTGTGTTTTCATCTTGTATTTTTATGCTGTGAACTGCCCTGATATCTACGGATGAAAGGTGGTATTAAAATGTAATAAATAAATAAAATGTTGGGAAATCACGGGTTGTCCAGGGTTGGGAGTGACGCCTCATAATTCCAGCATGGCAACTCTTGTCGCTGCACCAGATATTCCATCCTAGTTGACAAGTGTAATGACAGTACTTAGCAAAGATATATGGTGTTTCTGATTGTTCAAAGTGGTTCAGCTCTCCGGTAATCCTTAAAATACCCTTGTGAGGTAGGCCACTGTTATCTGCAATTGTAGATACGGGGGAAATGAAGGGGGGGCACCACAGGATGTTAGGTTGCTTAAAACTACCTGGTAGGTTAATAATAATAGAAATTTATTATTTATATGCCACCCATCTGGCTGGGTTTCCCCAGCCTCCCAACAGAATATTAAAACACGATAAAGCATCAAAAATTAAAAACTTCCCTAAAAGGGTTGCCTTTAGATGTCTTCTAAAAGTCAGATAGTTGTTTCTTTCCTTGACATCTGTTGGGAGGGCGTTCCACAGGGCGGACACCACTATCGAGAAGGCCCTCTGCCTGGTTCCCTGTAACCTCACATTTCACAGTGAGGGAACCGCCAGAAGGTCCTCGGAGCTGGACCTCAGTGTCTGGGCTGAACTATGGGGGTGGAGATGCTCCTTCAGATATACTGGGCCAAGCCCGTTTAGGGCTTTAAAGGTCAGCACCAACACTTTGAATTGTGCTCGGAAATGTACTGGGAACCAATGTAGGTTTTTCATGACCAGTGTTATATGGCCTCAGCGGCCACTCCCAGTCACCAATCTAGGTGCCACATTCTGGATTAGTTGTAGTTTCCAGGTCACCTTCAAAGGTAGCCCCACGTAGAGTGCATTCAGTAGTCCAAGCGGGAGATAACTAGAGCATGCACCATTCTGGCGCGACAATCTGCGGGCAGGTAGGGTCTCAGCCTGTGTACCAGGTGGAGCTGGTAGACAGCTGCCCTGGATACAGAATTGACCTGCGCCTCCATGGACAGCTGTGAGTCCAAAATGACTCCCAGGCTGCGCATCTGGTCCTTCAAGGGCAGAGTTACCCCATTCAGGACAGGGGAGCCCTCCATACCTGTCCTCCCCGTCCCCCCAAAACAGTACTTCTGTCTTGTTGGGATTCAGGCTCAATCTGTTAGTCGCCGTCCATCCTCCAAGAGCCTCCAGACACTCACACAGGTTTGTGGCTGTGGACTTCCTGGTTCATGGTCTCTGCCACTACGCAACATCTATTCTTAGGAGCATCTCCTTATCAGTGGCCTTGTTCTGTTAGCACGTCCATAGATTGTGGCGTTTTCTTTCATTTTTTACGCTAGCCTTCTTTGTTTAGCCAATTTACCTTCGACACAATCCCTGACCTGATCCCCATTGTGCTGCTTGCGTTGACAGATGTCTCCATCGAAATGCCAGATGAGCTGGACATCTCTGCACTCCAGGGGACGGGACTGCAACCTGAGGAGGAGGAGATGCCTGACATAGCGCCTCCGCTGGTGACGCCAGATGAGCCCAAAGGTAGCCTGGGTTTCTATGGCAACGAGGACGACGACTCCTTCTGCTCCCCTCACTTCTCCTCTCCGACATGTTAGTGACTCTTCTCCTTTCCTCTCTTCCTTGAGTCTCTCACTCACTCACTCACTCACTCAACCCCCCCTCCCTCTCTCTCCTTGTGTCCTGTCACCTGTGTCAGTGCCTTTCCTTCTCCTTGCTCAGTCTGTCTTCCTGTCAGCTCTTCTGTCTAATTGCTGGCTGCCTGACTCTGCACCACCTTACACTACATCTCAGGATCCACTATTGAATCATGGGGGCTTCAGGGATGGAATTGTAAAGTCTGAATCTTACCGGGTGTGTTTCTAGGGAATCACCCGCCCCCCTTTCTTTTCTTTTTTTAGCCTGAGTCAATCACTGTTGAAGATTCATTCCCCGTGTCTGCAGTCATGGGATTGTTGTCTATCACATGACTCTGTATGTTTTCATTCCACAGAGTGGGAAGTGATGGAGACAGGATGTTTGTGTTACTGTGTGCCGTGAAGTGGGACTATTGTCCTTTGTCTCTTTGCTGTCTGATGCTAGAGAGAGAGGGAGCCATGCTGCAGTGCTCTGTGTGTGTTTTTATGTAAATAAAGTAGATTAGCCAAAATGCTGAGCTACTGAGTTCTGTTACGCAAACTGCGAAATACTCTGCGTATCTGTAAGTGTGCCGATGTCTGTTGGCATCGGTCGCTGTGATGTTCGGGCAGAAGAAAGCTTTTGAAGCTCCCAAACGATCGACCAGGAGGGAGAGAACATGCCAGTCAGGCATGTGTCTCTGCCAGGGTCCTACTCGAGAGTAGGGGCTCCTAACAACCACGCTCAAATCCTGTCTCTGAGGCACATCTGTTTAAGAGCTGTGTTCTCCTTTCACATCTTTTTCCCCATCTAATGAGACCTGTGGTGCCCTGGAGCTTTCCGAACCCTTCCTTAACTGAGACCTTGAATCCCACCATGAAATTAGCAGAGTGAAATGTTATGGCAATGGATGGGGCATAGTGCACCTTCAGCCTCGTTCAGAAGAGGTATTCCAGAGAAACAAGCCTCTGCGATCCTTGGCAAAGTCCGTTTCTTGTCAAAGGGCACTTGCACCTCCTCTGCTCGTAGTCATCGTCACATGCAGCATGTACATTTCCTTTAGAGAAGACCTGTGCAGCTGTGGCCCACCAAACTGAACGCAGCCCACCAGCTAGAAAGTGTAGCCTGCCAGCAGCTTGACAACCCTCCCAGTCGTCATAATTCCTCTGGCTCTCTCAGAAGTCAGTGGCGAAAAGCTCCACTATTGTCTGCCTGATCTCCCACCTGAAGGTAGGGCAGCTAGCAAAGTCTCCACTGACTGCTCTCAAGATCAGGTTTGTGAAATCTCAAAGAAACCGTAGTATGTCTAGGGCGAAACTGACCTAGTAGGATGTTCCCCATCTCCCGTTCCTTAAATACTTTTGTCGGGATGGTGTTGTTTTGGCAACGGCCAGAACAGGAGACTGGTGGAGCTGCTGGCTAGCAGGCTACCATATAATAATAATAATAATAATAATAATCTTATTTACATGTCACCCATCTGACTGGGTCACCCCAGCCCCTCTGGGCAGCATGTGGGTTTGGTGAGCCACCAGTTGCATAGCCCTGTGAGGAAGGTATGGATGGGAATAGGGCTTGGTCTATCTTTAAAAAAAAAAAAATGCTTTTTTTGGGGGGGGGGGACATACCTCACATCAACCAAAAAGGAAGAAGACGAAGAAAAGAGAGGCATCACAATGCATAAAGAATTGTTCCTCTAGTTATTATGAACCCATATTGTTCAACAATAGTATTGTATTTGTTACGAAGCATGGTGTTGTAAATCATGGTCATTGTTTGCCATCTCATCCCAGGCTTGGTCTGTCTTTGACTCCTCTTTAAGAAATGGGCGCGGAGCTGGGGGAGGTGGTTATGCCTCTCCCAGCAACTGCTTGTTGCCGCTGCAGGATTGGCCATTTCCATAGACTGCTGGATACAGGCATGGCCTTGGCGAAGACGCATAGTGTGTGCGAGAGAGAAAACCTGCAGAGCGGAAGGCTGGGGCCTGGTCCTGCGAAGGGCTTGGCCAGAAGTGGTGCTTTCTGGAGACCTCTAACCCTTTCCCCTCCCATTGCAGCCCCCATGTTGGATGAGTCTGTGATAACTCAACTGGTGGAGATGGGCTTTCCGATGGACGCCTGCCGCAAAGCTGTGTATTACACTGGGAACAGTGGGGCTGAGGCGGCGATGAACTGGGTCATGTCCCACATGGATGATCCAGGTACGTCAGCAGTGTGGGTCCCTATTCTCAGGGCATTAAACTTCTCCTCCTGCTGGGATTAGGACATGTTGGGTGGGGAAACTCCATGGCTCCCACCTTTTTCCTCATTCCTCTTTTCTCTAGATTTTGCAAATCCTCTGGTTCTTCCTGGATCCAGTGGACCAGGTTCCACCATCGCTTGTCCAGACCCTCCATCAGAAGACAGTGTGGCCACCATCGTCTCCATGGGCTTTTCCCGGGATCAGGCCATGAAAGCGCTCAGAGCTACGGTGGGTCAAGGGTGAAAGATGAGCAGAACATTCCTCCTCTTCTGCTTCTCCTCTGCATCATTGTGCCTGGAACTGTGCCCTTTGGGGGCAGGGGGGAAGAATTGGGTGGGCTCCTAGCTTGACTGTTTGCAATCCTCTCCTCCGCAGAATAACAGCCTCGAGCGGGCTGTGGACTGGATCTTCAGCCATATTGACGACCTGGACGCAGAAGCGGCCATGGACATTTCGGAGGGGCGTTCGGCGGCCGAATCCATATCTGAATCTGTCCCTGTAGGGCCAAAAGTGCGTGATGGATCTGGAAGTGAGTCTGCAACCCTGGGGGAGTTTTGGCTTTCGAGGGTTGAGTAGTTTTGGTACCCTGGCGCTTTAGAACATCGTGGTCCATACTGTGGTTGCCTAGATCTGTGCCTCACCCATCAGTCTGCATCCCAAGCCCTGAAGCCCTTATTTATTTCTCCCCACCCCACTCCCAATTGGGAGCTTGGCACCGAATTGACCTAGAGAATTTGCTTCCATAAGATACGGTGATAGCTGCTGTCTTAGGTGGCTTTAAAACCGGGATTGGACAAGTCATGGCGGCTGGGGCTATAAAAGGCTCCTAGCCATATTGGAGAAGGTACCTGTGAATTCCTTATGCCAGCCAGCAAACAATGCAGGAAGGGTTATTGCCGTTGTTTCCTGGAAATAACTGGGTGGTTATGGGTGGCAACTAGATGGGCACTGGCTAGGTCCAGAAAGGCTGTTCGATTGACTTTATCTGAACCAGTCTTGTGTCCTCTGGCACCTTCTTTAAGGGGACGGGAGTGTTTGAAGACAGACTTGGTGCCGTTCCAGATTATCACACACACACAAATGCACATGCCATGGCCTGCCTCTCATCTGTACATGTCAATGAGGTTGTTCTTCAGGGCAGCTCATCCAGTCTCATAATGTACCAGATCCTACATTGATTCGTGCATTGCAGAGGGTTGGACTAGATGACCCTCGGGGTCCCTTCCAGCTCTTCAGTTCTACAATTCTACTATCCTCTGGCGGTTTGAGGGAGAGCTATGCAGAGAGGGTAGCAAGCATGCTTGACTCCTTCCTTTCGCTCTTTCAGAATACCAGCTTTTTGCCTTCATCAGCCACATGGGCACATCCACTATGTGTGGCCATTACGTCTGTCATATCAAGAAGGATAGCAGGTAAGGGGGAAACAAAAGTTCCTTTTGAGAGAGTTGGGGGGGGGCGCGGGGTGGACAAGGAAGGATTCTGAAGGCAGCCAGCCAACTAGACTTGTGTTACTTACAATCTAACCCTAAAAATTAAACAAGGCAGTCCAAGCGGAAGTTAGAAACATGAATTTTCAGCAAGTTGGCAGTTTTTTACTCCCGGTGCATATTCCTTGGTCTGCAGTGAAATATGTCTTTGAATTTTGTAGGCAGTGAAGAAGCCCTGTAACTGCCTTGATCGGCCATTGCGGAAGGGCAGCTTGGCTACTGGAAGTGCCCGTATGCTGGGCTATGTGTGCTTTTTAAATAAAATTCTGCCCCAAAGGAATCCCAAGCCTGTAATGCCCATTACGCAAAGTGGCATTTTAGAGGGGGGAAATAATAATTGTGCCCTATTGATACATTGTTTCACTTACATTTGAGAGTGGGGGGGGTGTAATAGCTATGTTGAATATCTTATTATCTCACCTCTCTGGCTGCTGAGATTTAAGCAGGCATTCGATCTGTTCACTTCGGAGCATTCTTTGCCACCATAAGGACTAGAAACTTGGTTTCCTTTCATAAAAGGAAAAGAAATAATTTCAATAAATCCCTCTTCTCCCCGCCCCACTCCAGATGGGTGATCTACAACGACCAGAAAGTCTGCGCCTCTGAAAAGCCTCCAAAGGATCTTGGCTACATCTACTTCTACCAGCGAATCTCCAGCTAGGACCCTCTCCTGCCAGATGTGGAGTAGGAGCCAGGCGATGGCAGGAGGAGGGGAAATGGCAGCGATGAATGCAACGAAGAGGGCCAACTCTCAACCCCTATGTGTCTGTGTGCCACTGCTGCGGCCCCAGGAGCAGTATCCCTCCTCGAGGAAGCTGGAGTTTGCTGCCCCTCTGGACACTGGTGGGCGGGGGTGGGGGTGGGTTTGAACCTCTGTGTAAGAGCAAGAAGGGGGGGAATATATATCTCACTGAACCCAGGCACCCAGGGGACATCTGTGCACAACATGTTTCCTCTTGATGTAACTATAACACGCTTGGACAATTTAGAAAGGGGTGGGGACAGGAGGGAGCACTTGGGTTACGTGTGGCTTTCTGTACCATATAGGGCGGCTTTCCCCCCCCTCACCCCCACCCTGGGAATTGTGCTGGGGGGAACCTGGGCCGTAAAGTTAGCACCAGTTCTTCATGTGCCCCTTATATGCCAAAACACAAAGGATCAAATAAAAACCTTGTACCCCCCTTCCAGCAATTGGGTCTTGTTCATAGTCTTCATTTTTTATTATAGGCTGGCCTGCGTTGGTTGGTCACAGCAAATGGTGTTTCGGTCTATGAACAGGCCTTATGCCCTGGATCTGATGTAACAAAATACCGTATTTTTTGCTCTATAAGACTCACTTTTTCCCCTCCTAAAAAGTAAGGGGAAATGTGTGTGCGTCTTATGGAGCGAATGCAGGCTGCGCAGCTATCCCAGAAGCCAGAACAGCAAGAGGGATGCTGCTTTCACTGCGCAGCGATCCCTCTTGTTGTTCTGGCTTCTGAGATTCAGAATATTTTTGTTCTTGTTTTCCTCCTCCAAAAACTAGGTGCGTCTTGTGGTCTGGTGCGTCTTATAGAGCGAAAAATACAGTACATCTTTTTTTCTTTTGGAGGGGGTATTAATGGAGATGAGCATGACTTCTACTTCTAGGAAAAACTCACCAAAATCTACTCCCATTTTCTAGTAGCTTTTCCTCGTTTTTCTGCTTGCTCCGTGAGCCATTCAATTAATTCATAAGAGTGAAAGCAGACCGGGCATCCTCCAAATTTGGAGTCAAATTTGTCCACGGGGTTGGTTTCCTACTCACATGGCTTTCTGTGCCTTCTGCATTTGCTACGTCAGGCCTCTGCCTCCCTCATGTGGGCCAGGACAGAATCATAAGGTGCAGTTCATTTTCCCTTCTGCTACTAGGACTGGAAAATATCCGGTTTTCAATATTGCAATATATCACCAGCAAAACATAGTGATATATTGATATATCACAATGTTTGAAATAAGGATGGAGCTACATAGAGGCATTGGCTGGCTTCACTGTTTTTCCTACATTGTGATTTTTGCATAACACACACACACACCATGATTTGTGATATATTGCCAGGTCAAAAATTATGAAACCAATATCACAATATGGATTTCAAACCGGTTTTGGACAATATATTGGATCTATCCGCCACCCTACCCAAAAAGTTTTGGCACCTGAGGCAGCCCCCCAAATGGTGGCCCCATCCCCTGTCAATGAAGAAGGGACTGAGGGAAGATCTACATCAGGAACAAGGTGTGTGGGGAGGTGGAGATTGGCATTGAAATCTGCTGCCTTACTGGATCCTGCCACCTGAGGCGGTTGCCTTGCCTTGCCTCTCAGGTGGGCCGGCCCTGCCTGCTATGCTAAAGGAGTATTATACGAGAGAGACTTCTGCCTGGTCACGCTTGTTCATTTTGGGCTTGTGTTACAAAACTGAATTTTACTTTTAGGCACAGTCAAAAGTTAGAAAGATGCCCGCTGTATTCAGCAGAACTTAAAGTGTAGTGAGTAACAAAATGATTCTCAATAGGGACAAAGTGACGGTTCTGCTATCTATTGCTGTCATGCAGGCCTTGTATCTAAAGTGCTCATCACTTGTTTCCAGGGCCTTGTTGTATGAGCTGGTGGATCAATACAGCTGCAGAGCAGAAACTGCCCTGTGGGGTGGGGGTCATGTCTCTGTAGTGGCATACAGAGGCCCTCCTCTACAGTATTTCCTGTGGCATCCCATTGGCTGGTTCTTTTAGTTCAGGCATATTATGACAGCTATTCTCTCAGTGTGAAAGGCGGAGGTTTGAAAGGACATCCTACTCTTAAATAGTTTTAAGTACAGTGGTACCTCGGGTTACATACACTTCAGGTTACAGACTCCGCTAACCCAGAAATAGTATCTTGGATTAAGAACTTTGCTTCAGGATGAGAACAGAAATCGTGCTCCGCCAGCACGGCGGCAGCAGGAGGCCCCAGTAGCTAAAGTGGTGCTTCAGGTTAAGTACGGACCTCCGGAATGAATTACGTACTTAACCCGAGGTACCACTGTACTAAATTTCAGGTGTCTGACTAGCAAAACGGGGGTTGAAGTTGGGGAGGCTTTCCCTTTACTTATATAGTAAATGCTGTATTGTGATTATAAATAGGCCCCATGCATAAAACAAAATAGATTCCTCCCTATAGCGCAGATAAATGCAGGAGCTAATGCCACATGAATTTTCTAAATGTTTATTCTCTGCTAAATGAAATTCTGCACCAATGCAATAGAAACTCAATTCCAGAAAAAGCTGCAATTATGCAAACACAGCACATTTTTTCCATTCTTTTTAGTTTCCCCAACTTCTATGCTGTTCTGCACCATCTCTTCTGCCTCGGCCCTGCGAAACCAGGGGTGGTGAGCTATGCAGGAGTGGGAACACTTTCCAATCACTGGAAATTCATGCAGTCAAGATACCCTTCTGAGGTTTCAGCAGGCATTTCAAACGCTTTCAGTCAGATGTTCACAGACATAAGCCCTATAAATGTGCTGTCCCACAACTGACCTGCTTTACTATGCTTCTAAAGCTGCTCAGACTTACAGAGAAATAGTGTGGGCTGATCACCAAACTACTTTAACTGTGAAACCTGAATCCCTTTCTAAATGTCAAGGTATTTGCCAACTCATTGGTAGAACGAGCCCTATTATGCAACACCAGGCATTTTCCCATGTTTATGTTGGTGATGGGGATATTTGGGGAGAGTGCTGATCTGATCTGGAAAGGTTTTCCTTGTGGAAATGGTGTAGCTAGAATTGCAGGCTGTATGGAATGTTTTCATGACTCTACACAGGGCAAGTGGGGCTTTATTGTGTTCCACAGGTTGAGCAGGTGGGTGAAAGCTGCTCTTTTTATTCCAGGTTTTTCTTTTGCAAGGCTGCCCTGGGCTGAGATCAAAATATGAAACGGATGATGTGCTGGGCCCTGTTCCACAAATTGCCACACACGGGAAGAGAGCCTTCTAGAAGCCACTGTTTTATGTAAGACATTAAAACAACATGTTGTGCTGCTGGGCATTATCTTAGCAGTACAGAAGAAGGGGCAAATTACAGAAAGCTGGGGTTGAGGAAAAGGGGTGTTGACTGCTGGTTGGCAAAGGTGAACAGATTCAAATAAACCCTTACTAACTTACCAATCAGGGACACGGGTGGCGCTGTTTAAACCACAGAGCCTAGGGCTTGCCGATCAGAAGGTCGGCGGTTCGAATCCCCGCGACGGGGTGATCTCCCGTTTCTCGGTCCCTGCTCCTGCCAACCTAGCAGCTCGAAAGCACGTCAAAGTGCAAGTAGATAAATAGGTACCACTCCGGTGGGAAGGTAAACGGCATTTCCGTGCGCTGCTCTGGTTCGCCAGAAGTGGCTTAGTCATGCTGGCCACATGACCCGGAAGCTCCCTCGGCCAATAAAGCGAGATGAGCGCCGCAACCCCAGAGTCGGTCACGACTGGACCTAATGGTCAGGGGTCCCTTTAACTTTAACTTACCAATCAATGCAGATCAGGCTTTCGTAGGCTGCTGTAATGCATATTTTAAACAAGTAACAGAACTCATCTGTGCATTTCAATTACACATGTTGCTTGCAGAGTTGCTTAGAAAACGAAATTGTTTTGCTAAACTAAAAGAGAAGCAGGGGGAGGTAGGTATTCTGCAGAATTGCACAACTCCTGGTCCATCCTGGCTCCTTTCCAGAGGACCACACCTTACCTGTGAAGTCAGACTGTTGGTACACCTGGTTGAGTAATGCCCACTGATAACAGCTCTGCTGGGGGGGGGGGGAGAGAGAGAGAGAGAGAGAGAGAGAGAGAGATATTTCCTAGGCCTACCTGGAATTTGGACCTGGGACATTATATTAAAGCAAGGAAAGCATGTATTTTTTACCACTGAGCTACTGCCACCATTCCAAACATAATTCAGATCAGCTTCAGCTAACTTATTTTTAAACCAGCGCTTCCCTGCACTCAGCTTTCACCTGTGGCTCCTAGAAGGTATCAGCATGTGACAGTGGACACACCTTTGAATGGCTGGCTAAACCAGGTGAGGGGAACTGATGGGTCTCAAACCTTACGTGCATTAGCAGCTTATTCTGCATGCAAGGGCAGACTGGAAGATTGAGCAGACCAGACCAATAAGTGGGTGCAATGGTCAAGAAGGCAGTTTCTGCACATACTGTAAAGGGAAGTGATGGTCAAGTGGGGTTCCTCTACCTGGGAAGGTAGCCCACCTAGAAGAAGGAAAACTCTGATCCTAAACACCTGTTGCCTTGTGAGATATATTTGGGAGAAGAGAAGACTGAGGAGTAAACCCTACACAAATCCAGAGATGATACCAAACGTATTGCTCGACTTCCCTTTGGACCCCATCAGTGAGCCCGAGAGGGGGGTCTTGTCCTCTGGGCAGCCCAGGACCTCCATACTCACTGCCCAGGCTTGTGTCCCAGGAAGGTCACTTTGGTGCCGTTAACACAGCAAAAGCAATGCAGGAGGCAGCAGTTACGAGTTATGGCTCTTTGCAGCCACAGCAGGCGCTGTGATTCTCCAACGGTTTGACTTCACCCCCGGAGGCACACTCCATTGTTTCTTGAGACTGATGGGTGCCTACTGCAACTTCCAATCGTTCATGGAGATGTGGTTTCATTGTAAATATTAGAGACATAGGAGCCAACTCTAGGACCTGAGGTCTCTTCACTCCCCCCTCCCCAATAAAATATTTGAGGGGACTGCCCTCCATGGGTGTAGCCAAGGGGAGCAGGGAAGGGCAGCTGCCCCCCATCAATAAAAATACTTAACTGCAGTTCTTCCCCTCCAACATAAAGTCTGCCCTCCTAACAAAAATTCTGGCTACACCTATTGCTCCCCCCTCAAGTTAATGGAGGGACGTGGGTGGTGCTGTGGTCTAAACCACAGAGCCTAGGACTTGCCTATCAGAAGGTCAGCGGTTCGAATCCCCACGACGGGGTGAGCTCCCGTTGCTTGGTCCCTGCTCCTGCCAACCTAGCAGTTTGAAAGCACGTCAAAGTGCAAGTAGATAAATAGGTACCGCTCCGGTGGGAAGGTGCACTGCTCTGGTTCGCCAGAAGCAGCTTAGTCATGCTGGCCACATGACCTGGAAGCTGTACGCCAGCTTCCTTGGCCAATAAAGTGAGATGAGCGCCGCAACCCCAGAGTCGGCCACGACTGGACCTAATGACTGGACCTAAGTTAATGGGCATTGCCAATCAAGTGCTGTTGTGTTTGGCAAGTCTTCCCTGCACCCCCCCCTTTCATACTTTATTGAGTTTGGCACCCCTGATTACAGAAGACACAGAGGCACTTTTAGAAACGTGAAGTACATTCGGTAAGTCTCTCTGCTTCTTACATCACCGCCGGCAAAGAAATGCCAGCCAGCCAGCCAGCCAGCCAGCGCGCACGCGCCTCCTCTCCGCGCTCGCTCGCGGGTTCTTTCGGAACATCAAAGGGAGGCGGCGGGGGAGGCGGGGCCCGCGTGACGTCACGGGGGCCAGTGGGCGGGTCCCCCTCGCGCCCCTATAAAGAGGCCGGGGAAACGGCTGCGCCGCCGCTGCGCGCTCTGACCTTCGCAGTTCTCCTTCGCATCCATCTAGGCGGGCGGCCCCGGGGCACCAACCACCACCGTCAACATGTCGCCCAGGAAATTCTTCGTCGGCGGGAACTGGAAGATGAATGGCGACAAGAAGAGCCTCGGGGAGCTCATCCAGACTCTCAATGGCGCCAAGGTCCCCGCAGACACCGGTGAGCCGGGGGGTGCCCAGGTGGGGGGGGAGCCCCGCAGGGGCGCGATCGGGCGCGCGCTTAGCCTTAGGGGAGGAGAAGCCCCCGCGCCCGGGTCTGCAGGCTCCCCGGGGGCGCTGGCAGGAGGCAAGCGGGGCCACCGGGTGCCACGTTTAGGATCGGGAACCGTCCGGGGGCGCACGCCCCGCCGAGCCCTGCCCGTCTCCCCTCTTGCGCCCCCTTCGCCATAGGGGAGCGCGAAGGATAATACACGCCGATGAACTCGCGCAGGGGGAGAAACAATGTCGAGATGCCTGCAGCTGCCGGGGGTTGGTCTGGATGACCCTGCGGGGTCCCTTCCAGCTCTAGGAGTCTGCGATTAACGCGCTTAAGGCTTATCCGCAGCGGCCTTTAATGGGATGGAGCATGAGAAAGGGGAGCCGGTGAAGGAGGCCGGCCTGTTTCCCTGGCCCGCTCCATCCCCCCCCCCCCCCCCGTCCTGGCTGCAGCGGTGCCTTTCCTAGGGTCTCGGGAAAGGGCGGGGGAGGCGCCCGGATGCCTGGGTCCCTCCCTCGCCCCCGCCGCGTGCTCTCCCGCACGTACTCCAGGGCCGCCTCTCCCGGCAGGCAAGCTGCCTTCCTTGTCTCTCTCTCCTTCTCTGGGCGTTTATAAAGCCTTGCCAGGAGGAAGGGAGCCGAAGAAGCCTCTGCGCCCCGGAAAGGAAACTTGCTACATACTTTCTTTTTTACTGCTTCTGTGTTTAACATCTTTCCGGTCTGGCAGAGAAAATAAGCTTTTTTTGCTACATTATTTCCTCGCCGGGAAATACTGCATTATTGTACTATAAAAGAAAGAAAAATAAATCCGCGGGCGGAACGTGTCGGCAGGTTCAAAAGGCCGAAGAAATACTGTGGTGGGCAGTTTCGAGGGTGCTGTTCAACTTAAGTTTATTCAGAGTAGAGCTGTTGAAATTAATGGAGTCATGGTCGGGTTTTCCAGGGAGGCCAGCATAGAACAGCCGAGGCCTAAGCACAAGCTCAGAGCAAAGTTAATTGCTTCAATGCAAAGAGGAATAAAATACAAGTAGATTTTATGTTACTAGTAAACGGGTCAAGTGCTGGTGATTTTGTACGGATAGTTGTGAGAGGAGCAGATTTACTCCTTGCAGAGCAGTTGTGTAAAGCACCGCCTGCCCATTTTTGCCTTCTCTCAATGACCTCCTTTTGAGAAAAATGAAAGGTTAAAAATCTTAGAATACCTTTGAAGGAGCTTCCTCTCTCCCTACAGTCTATTGTACTAGGGCAACTAGGCCCACTATTAGTCACCCTGTGTTCAGAGAGAGCGTGCCCGCTAGTCACGTGGCACAGAGTGCTTTGGGTGCTGTGTTCATGACCACCCACCCTACATTTAACTGGTGGCTTGCAGTGGATGAGAAGCCGGGAAATAATCTGACCAGTCCTCACAAGGGCCATGTAGCGAGAGGGAAAAGGGATGCAGTTGAGGCCTGGTCTGCTGCAGAATTCTTTGTCTGATCAGGGCTGGCACGATGCCCAGTTCTCAGGCAGTGAGACTAGCTAGCCCGTCTGCCTCTCTTGCTTTTGGTTGGCATGGTTGTGGCAGCAGGAGACTCTGCCTGCAGCATGGACTCCTTGCCTGGGGGCAAAGAGGATGCCTGGACCAAAATTTGGCTGGCAGATCCTTTTCGCTGTCCCTCTCGGGTTAGAAAAGGGCAAGGTGGGGGCATCCTGAAGAAATGTCAAAGGGTCTGGAGGAGAGGGTTCCTAAATATAGGTGGCGGCGCAGCTGCCTAAAAATACCAGCTACTGTACTTGGAGTTGGGAAACTCTATCCCTGCAGCTAGCTAAAGGTCAGGAAATGGGCCTCCAGATGAACTATATGGGGGGAGGTTGATCTACTCAGTTTCCCCAGATATTCTGTCTCTTCTATATTATACGGCCTCCTCAGGATTCGAGCAGATCTGGGGTTACCTCCCTCTGTTGGAGATGCCACTGCAGTGTCCCCCATGCAGACTGCATCGTGGAATTGTAGAGTTGGATGGGACCCTGAGGATCATCTAGTCCCATGCCCTGCAATGCAGGAATATGCAACTGCCCCATACGGGGATCAAACCTGCAACCTTGGTGTTATCAGTGTCGGTGCTCCAACAAACTGAGCTATCCGGTTGTTGCTTTCTCTTACCCGTTATTTGCCAGCTGGCTAAGCAAGGCTTCTAGCCACAGAACAGCTTGTAAAAACATCCAGGATTATGTTGCTAGGTAAACGCTAGGCTGCCCGCACCCCAAAAGCCCCCTTTCTCAAGAAATAGTGTAGCAGTTCTTACGATTATTGGTTATAGGGAATAGGTTTGCCCTTTACCCCATGGAGTCAGCTTTCAAGTTTCTGACCTTTGCAGCGCCCACAGCTCCACCCCCCTCCCACTTATTAGGTTTCCCTCCATTTGTATAACCTCTTATATATCTATGAACATATGAGACTGCTTTGTCCTGAGTCAGGCTACTTGTCTGTCTAGTCCTATTTTGCTACCTGTTTTGACCAGCAGTGGCTACCCAGGATCCTGTGCAGAAAAAAGGCTTTTCCCACCCCAGTAAGATCTTTTTTAAATTGAAAGTGTTCTACCCCTGAGCTCTGTCTCCAGCCTGCAAAAACGAATTATAAGGCTCAAGTTTCTCTTGACCAGGGGTCAGCAAACTTTTTTCAGCAGGGGGCCGGTTCACTGTCCCTCAGACCTTGTGGGGGGCCAGACTATATTTTGAAAAAATAATAATTCCTGTGCCCCACAAATAACCCAGAGATGCATTTTAAATAAAAGGACACATTCTACTCCTGTAAAAACATGCTGATTCCCAGACTGTCCGCAGGCCAGATTTGGAAGGCGATTGGGCCAGATCCGGCCCCCGGGTCTTAGTTTGCCTACCTGTGCTCTTGACCCTCAGGCAGATATTGTTTCAGGATTTGACCTGGCAGTACAGAGCAAGAAGGGATTTGCCACACACCAAGAAGGATGCTATTTGTACTGCCTTGAACCCAGATGTGGCTGGCACATCTGCTTCCCTGTGACCCTCCGAAAATTGGGATCACGGTCACTGGTCAGGAACACTGGGATTTAAAGTCCAGCATTCAGAGGAATACTGGTTCTTCATCCCTGGTCAATAGGATAGGGTGATGTTTTTTTAATAAAAATAAATAAATCTATAATGGGAAATGACAGCCAATCTGTTTGCTGGTTAACCTTGCTGAAGGTAGCTTTTTAGACTGAGACATAAGATTTAGTGTAGATTCCCATTTTCTGAGTGAAAACTATTTGGAGGGAGTAGATGCATTTAACCTCACTGAAAAACTTACCAAAGCAGCTCTTTTACTACTTGGGCTTTTTCAGCAGTATCCCAAAGATTCGGGTTGGGTTACAAATATATCCTTTGTCACGTTTCAATCTTACAAAAGTAGGCCGGGCTGTATTATTTTGTGCAGCACCTCTAAGCTTCAGCTTTTGGTATAAGATTTGGCCTGCATCTGAGAAGGGAAGTTCTTTGAGTATGGAAAGTCAAGGAGAGAGAGCATCTATTCTCACTCAGGCAGGCCGTGTTCAAGTGAGGCTTTGTTGCTGAAAGTCTTTGACATCCTCTCTTCGCATTTGTAAATTTAAAGATAAACAAAAGAGCATGTAAGTGTTAAGCAAAGAGGAAAATTGCCAAAAATGTCACTCCTTCCTTTCTTCTCCCCCCTTACTAACCTAGTAGTTTCAATAACCTAAGGCTCCTTCCAGAAAACCCCCTAAAATATGTTCATCTCCTTTCCCCCATCTGGCATGAAGATGCATTTTTAGAAACCACTTAGCAACTTTAGGACAGTCTCTTCCTGGTTGGCACCCTGTAAAATCTATTAACACCCAGTCACTATCAGGAAGACAGGATTTGTAGCCTTTGTCTTTGTTAATTTTAAGCCCAACTTTTTGATTTCCAAAAAGATCTCCTCTTCCCCACACAGAAACTCCTGAGGACTCTGCTCCCCACTCCTTCCCATCAGCTGCCCAAACCCTTACCTGTCTTCTGTTCTAAAACCCAACCAGGTCCCCATTTCTAGGGAAGGTAAAGGGACCCCTGACCATTAGGTCCAGTCACGGACGACTCTGGGGTTGCGGCGCTCATCTTGCTTTATTGGCCAAGGGAACCGGCGTACAGCTTCCGGGTCATGTGGCCAGCATGACTAAGCCGCTTCTGGCGAACCAGAGCAGCGCACAGAAACGCCGTTTACCTTCCCGCCGGAGCGGTACCTATTAATCTACTTGCACTTTGATGTGCTTTCGAACTGCTAGGTGGGCAGGAGCAAGGACTGAGCAACGGGAGCTCACCCCTTCGCGGGATTTGAACCGCCAACCTTCTGGTTGGCAAGTCCTAGGCTCTGTGGTTTAACCCACAGCGCCACCTGCTCCCATTTCTAGGGAAACCTATGCTCTTTCTTCCCCTTGCTGTGCACTTGTTTTCTCTTCAGTTTCCTCACCCCCAAATGCAAACCCCCTATGGAACTTTTACTTCTCTAGCAGTGCCCCCCACCCAAGTCTTGCAATTGCCTATTCTGATTCTCACATTAAACCTTTCCCCAGGCTCCACAAAATCACTATGCAAATGCCATTCCAACTTCCCCTTCTCTTTTTAAAAACAATTTGCCCTTGTCGCATTCATTTTCCTTCAGGTGCCACCTTAACACCTTCAGCCAAATCTCCCCTTTCACCTCAATTCAGCCAAATTCTTTCTCTCTCTCTCCTCCCCCCCCCCCCACTTTCCACAGGCCAATTGTCCTACACTCTAGTGTGTTTTCAGGTCTGCTTTTAGAACTGATAGCTTTAACCCTTCAAATTAGACTATTGTTCAAATGCTACTAGGTATGATAAAGGCCGTTTGAGACAAGAAAATCACTTTTGATTGTGTTCTCCCTGTTAACTCTTGGAGTGCTGAATTCTGAGGTGCATTCACAATTGATCATGAAAGGGGGAAGTCAGACTGAATGTGAGATGTGCAAGCAGCACACTTAATAATGGCCATCAGTGTGCTGTGGGGCTTGTGCATAGTGCTGTGGAGGCCTCATGGCGCCATCAAGAGAGAGGGCCACAGTGTTTGAATCAGGGTGGATTTGATTGAAATCAAATTGATTTAAATCACCATTTAGGCAACAAGACTCACTCTTGCTGGTATAATCTTAATATTTACAACCAGATGAAGGTTTCATTTTTTGGAATAATAAATCTTCAGAATAGTTTTTTACAGTTGTATCAAAAATTACTGATTTGGTTATACTATTAGAAATACACAGACAGATAATTGTGAGGTTTAATCAGCTAACTGTTTATATTTGGACAACTTTTCTGCTATGTTTTATTGGAAGGAGAAAAACAATCATTTCCTTAATAACAATTTAAACAATTTGTTTAACTAAAACAATAACATTATAGCATATGTATCCATTTTTTGTTAACTGATGTGGTTAAACAATTTTAAAAAAACACAGACTGAGTTTTAGCACACATGAAAAACTTAAAACAAATCCTTATTTCCTGTTGAATAGCTTTTGGACTCTAATGTAACTTAAATAGAAAGCTATCTTTAGAAGTATTTTTTCTCCAAAAGCATTTTATTTTAAAAATCCGATTTAAATTTTTTGAAAATACAATTTTTAATTTTTTTTTAAAAAAATCATTGATTTGGTTTGAAATTAGGCAGGCACATTTGCATCTGACTTTCAACCACTTGCTGCGACCAAGTGAAGATGTCTGGGTGCCAGGATGATGCCTGACACCTCCACCATCTGGTGGCGCGTGCCTGGGGATCCTTGGATCTGGACTGCTTCCACACACTAATGTCCCATCCTGTAGTGGTGGTATCAGTTATATTTTATCTGCACAGAATTAATTTCTCGAGCCCATTTGCTTTTCCTGTGCAGCTTGAGCAGGAGCAGTCACGATTAAGAAAAAGAGGTCCGAATAGGCCAATATACATGGGGACTGTCCTCAATCAAGTGACTCTTCTTCTTTGAAGTTCTTAGCCTAGCTCACAATTGTCATCTGAACTAGCCAGATGTTTAACAGAGAATCAATCGCAGTCAGTCCATCCTTTCAAAAACAAGACTTTAGAGTCGTCTTGCCCCCAAAATATAAACTAGAGTAGACATTCCGTTTTGGCAACTGCAACCTTGGTTTTAAGGAACCATTTGCTGCCTAGCTTATATACAGTAGTACCTCGGGATGCAAACGGGATCCGTTCCGGAGCCCCATTCACATCCTGAATAACGTAAGACACATCTGTGCATGCGTGGGTCGTGTTTTGCCACTTCCGCACATGCGCATGATGTCATTTTGAGTGTATGCGCGAGCGTCGAAACCCGGAAGTAATGCGCTCCATTACTTCCGGGTTTCACCGCTTGTGCATGTGCAGACGCTCAAAATCACGTTGTTCCGTGGCAACCCAAAAGCGCTCAACCTGAAGCACATTCAACCCGAGGTATGACTGTATATCTGAGTTTCTAACACTGGGGAAGGGGAGATTGGTGGTGGAAGGGAAGGTTTATTTACCCATGGTTACCCTCTGAACCTCATGGCATGACCAGCAGAGTTGACCCACAAGTGTGTTGTGTCCAGCACCCGAAGAGTGAGTTGGCCTTGGGGTGGGAATAGTCTGCAGCCGAGAGACTCTGTGGGGCGCCTGCTTCATCCTAGACGCTTTTCTCCCTCTCGTCCCCAGAGGTCGTTTGTGGTGCCCCCTCCATCTACCTCGACTTTGCCCGCCAAAAGCTTGATGCCAAGATCGGTGTGGCCGCCCAGAATTGTTACAAGGTGCCTAAGGGAGCTTTCACAGGAGAGATCAGGTTAGTCTGCTGGGACTCTGGGGGCCGGGGGCCACAAAGAACTGGCAATCCTTTAGCGAGGGGTAATTTTAAAAAAGTAAATAAGCATTTGGTTTGCACCCCGTGGCAGAACAGATGGTGTGATTTCTTTCCTGGTCTGCCCTAACCATAGTTTAGAGGTCCAGGGCTCTAAGGAAGTCAGACTATCCTCCGCCAGGGCCTTTTTAGCGATGGCTCCAACCTGGTGGAATGCTCTGTCCCATGAGACTAGGGCCCTTCGGGATTTAACCTCCTTCCGTCAGGCCTGTAAGACAGAGCTATTCTGCCTGGCCTTTAGTTTGAATTCAGCCTGATCTTTTATTTCCCTTCTCTTCCCTCCCCCTCCCCTTTTTATGAAGATCACCCGCTCTGAGACCCCACAGCAAATTCTCCCCTGGCCTCCTCGCTGGCCCAAGTAGGACCAATTCAGCCAGCTAGCCCTGAGGATTATCTGATTGATTTTTGATTTTTGAATTTTATTGTTATTCATGTTTTTATACCGTATTTTATGCTGATTTTATAATTAAGTGTTTTAAATTTGGGCCCTGAGCCCAGTTTTTGAACCGGGAAGGGCGGGGTATAAATAAAATTATTATTATTATTATTATTATTATTATTATTATTATTATTATTTATTTATTATTATTATTATTATTATTATTATTATTATTATTATTTCCTTCTGTTTCAGCCCAGCCATGATAAAGGATGTTGGCGTCACCTGGGTGATTTTGGGACACTCTGAGAGGAGGCATGTCTTTGGAGAGTCCGACGAGGTGGGTGATCTAGTAGATTTCTTTCCCTCCACCATCGCTGGGCTGGGAATCACCTGCAGCAAGGAGGTGTGCGGAGATGGTATAGTTTGTATGGGACTCTGAAGCTGTCCTCCTCCCCCTTTTCCAGCTCATTGGGCAGAAGGTGGCGCACGCCTTGGCTGAGGGTCTGGGCGTCATCGCCTGCATTGGGGAAAAACTGGACGAGCGAGAGGCTGGCATCACCGAGAAAGTGGTATTTGAGCAGACCAAGGCTATTGCTGGTAAGAGGGGACTGGGGAATGTGCAGAAGTTTCCTTGGGTTTCAGGTGAGGGGAGAGAAATGCTTTGGTTTGAAATAATGGGGCAAAACGTTTGGTAATAGATCATTCAGTAGGCAGGAAATGCCATGTACACTAGTGGCCAAAACCTTTTGGGGAAAGTGTGTTTTTGAGGTTTGATGGCTCATAATACCGTTTTATTTTATTTTAGTAATACCATAAAATTATATATCAATGGAAAGGTACCGTATTTTTCGCTTTATAGGACGCACCGGACCAGAAGACACACCTAGTTGTTGGGTTTTTTTTGGGGGGGGGGGAAATCAAGAAAAAAAATATTATTTCTCCCGGAGCTTCTGGGGCTGTCGGGGGAAGCCCGGGTTCCCCCCCCCAGCCCCAAAGAGCAAAGAAGCCAAGACAGCGAGCGGGATCCATCCCGCTGGCTGTCTTGGCTTCCTCTTTAGCCGCGGGGCTGGGACCCCAGCCCCAGAACAGGTTGGGGAGCGGCGGTCCCTTCTCCTTCCTGGGGAAAAGCCCGCAAGAGCCGCACGAAGCTTGTGTGCGGCTCTTGGGGGCTTTTCCTGCCTGCCTCCCCCCTGCATTCGCTCCATAGGATGCACAGACTTTTCCCCATAGTTTTTAAAAGGGGGGAAGTGCGTCCTATGGAGCTAAAAATACAGTAATTTAATGAAGACTGCAATGCAACAAAGCTTGTTCAGTTGTCTGTATTTAGCAAAAGTTAGAGCCAAATAACCAGAAAAAGGAAGCACAACTTGCTTACAGTAAATGCGTGCTCAGAGCTCCTTAAAGTTCTGGGTAGCACTAACTTTTAAGTGACCCAGGTTTTCTCTCATTACTTTGGCTTCTGGATACATTACTCCAAAACCTGAGCCCTATGCAGGCATTTGTCCTCATGTGCTCCATATCATGGTGTGTTTTTTTTGGGGGGGGGGCAGGGGTGCACATTCAGGCCTCGTTTGCTCCCCCCCCCCCCGCATGCACTGAAGCCGAAGGTCTCCAGCTGGGAATCTGCTCTGCTCATGGAGGCTTCCAGCTTTATTTCGAATCCCTCTCGGTCAGCAGAGCATGAGACTTTTGATCTCAGGGTTGTGGGTTCGAGTCTCACACTGTGCAGAATATTGGTGCATTGCAAGAGGTTGGACTAGATGACCCTCGGGACCCCTTTCCAACTCTACAATTCTGGAGTTCTACCCTCATAACTTGATGGGAAATTTAGAGATGTCTAATCTTGGTGCTCCCCACCCCGCAACTGCCATCTAACTAAACATGCTCTTCCCAATAGGTCAAATTGTGCCTGACTACCCCCCCAACCCCAACCCCCCACAATGCTCACTGTCCCCCTCTCTTGTCCCCAGATAACGTGAAGGACTGGAGCAAAGTGGTTCTTGCCTATGAGCCAGTTTGGGCCATTGGGACTGGTAAAACTGCAACTCCTCAGCAGGTACGGATGTGGTTAGCGAGAACCGTGTTCCCAAATCTTGTTTCCCTTTGGAGGTGGTCTTGGCATCAGAGGATGGGGAATATCCCTGAGCCCCACTCTGAGACTCTGGACCGATGGCCTTTAGCTTGCTGTGAGTAACACGATTCTTGCCTTTTCTTAGGCTCAGGAGGTTCACGAGAAACTGAGGGGCTGGCTGAAGAGTCACGTGTCCGATGCTGTTGCACAGTCGACTCGGATCATCTACGGAGGTAAACGGAGCCCTCCCCAGTTCGCAAAGCAAGTGTGGCAAGAGTTTGCCCTTTCCCCCTATTGATCGCACAGCAAACATCCTGTTTCAGATGTGCGCCTGTCAAACAGATTCTCAAAGGGGCACAAAGTTAATTTGTGCGTTCCTTAGTTCCTTAGCTGCACAGGCTGTAGTAGGGCCAGTTCAGGCCACAAGAACTAAAAAAAACCTTGGCTCCTCAGCAGATATGGATGTGGGTAGGGAGGAAAGTGTTGCCCAAATTCACTTCCCTTTTCTAAGAGATGGTTCGTACTGGAGAAAGGAAAATGTCTTAAGCGCTGAGCTCCTTTGTAGGCTTTTGGTAAGGATTTGCCAAGGACAATCCTTGAACTGAATAATGAAACACTGGCAATTAAAATTAAAGGAACCGCAATTCAAGCGCAGAAGCTGCGTCCATCTTCTCGCAGCTTGCCATGGAGAATGGCAGGTTTAATTTGGGAGGGATGGTCAGGCCTATGGAACCGCCTCCTCAAATTGCCATCCCAGTGTAGCTGTTGGCGAACAGCAAGCTTTCTGTGTGGTTTTTAGATAGCACGGTTTCATGACCAGATTGACCCTGCTGCCAACACTAATAATTAAGGTAGGCATAGAAACTTTAAAAGAAAATGTGAAGAGAGTTCATCTGGAAAGACATAATTTAGTTGCAGATAAGTGTCTTGTGAGGCGCTGCGGATGCGGGTTAGAAGAAGGGTTTTCTTAAAAGGCAATGTGGGGTAGCATTTATATGCTACTTGCTTGTGGTGAAACCTCCACAGTTTGCAGTGGTTCGAGACAATAGTCAGCCTAGCTAGTACATGTAATCGTGCTACCTAATTTTGAAAGCATGGCTGCTCTGAGAGGAGACAATTCAGAACAGAGAAGCAAGGAGAAGAGGTGGGCATTAACCCTCCACCTGCCTACATTGCTCCAAGGTGCCCTCCTTGGGTATATGTGTTTGTGCATGCACAATTTTATTACAGCAGAAAAGCTGGACAGGATTAAGGACTCCTGCCACCTCTCCACATTATCTTTCCCAGAGTAGTTTTGCTTTTGAAAGGCACTGTGAGGGGGGTCGCAGAATTAGCCTTGGAAAAGCCATGTAGCCAAAGACTATTGTGGTTTTTTGGTCCTTATCTGCTGTGTGGTTTCTTTTCCCTCCTTGGACATTTTTTAAATTTAAAAAAATGGGGATTTTAATCCTCTGCAGGTTCCGTCACTGGCCCCACCTGCAAAGAACTGGCCTCCCAGCACGACGTGGACGGCTTCCTCGTCGGCGGGGCTTCCCTCAAGCCTGAATTCGTAGACATCATCAACGCGAAACACTGAAAGCTGCTGCTCGGCGTTCGAAGTGAGGGGGTGCAGTTCATCGCGGGCGGAAGACACGGCACTGTAGAAACCTGCGCCCACCCTCTGCACTTGGGTCACACGAACTCCCCTTCAAGTCCCCGCTCCCGTACTTTGCTGTTAATTGTCCCACACTGCTGCTAAACACAACGGTTGCCAAGGCAATTCTCGGTTAGCTGGATCTTTTGTGCAAGCAGGCCTTTGTTTACTTCCCCCTGTGCTGGAGGGACAGGGCTTCCTGCCTTGCTCTTCTCCCTGTAAGCTAGACAGAGGCCTGTTTTTTTCTGATCAATGTCTAGTTTTGCTGCCTTGCTGAGGACGGGGTCTCTTGCCTCTCGCTTCAGCCGAGTCGGAGTCTTTACCCAGTGGCTTGTGTTGTGTGTAAGATGTGCGTCCGTACTGTGTCCCACCCCCTAAACCAACAACGAACAGAAATAAAGAAAGGGAAACGAACGTAAGGCTCTGAAATCTGTTGCCACAACTACAGTGTAGCCTGCAAGATAAATTACTATTAATTCTTATTTTTATTATTATCATTTACACCCCACCCATCTGGCTGGGTTTCCCCAGCCACTCTGGGCGACTCCCAACAGATTAAAAACAGAATCAAACATCAAACATTAAAAACTTCCCTAAACAGGGCTGCCTTCAGATGTCTTCTAAAAGTCAGATAGTTGTTTATTTCCTTGACATTTGATGGGAGGGCATTCCAGAGGGCGGGCACCACTACTGAGAAGGCCCTCTGTCTGGTTCCCTGTAACCTCACTTCTCGCAATGAGGGAACCGCCAGAAGGCCCTCGGCACTGGACGATGGGGGTGGAGACGCTCCTTCAGGTCTACTGGGCCAGAGACCATTTTGCTTCACTGTCAAGTTATCCTGCGTTTCCCTTTAAGCACTGATTTTCATGATTTGTTGGTGGGCCATGAGCTGCTTCTGATCCTTTGCCAGGCAGGCTCACCTTGAGTCATTTGGAGGAGAACATGGTGGGGAACTTGTCCAGGCCTCAAGATTTTCACATAATGTTTTGGGAGGAATTATTCTCATTTTCACAGTGTCTGGAGGCAGGAGTGAAAATGTATGGGAGGGGGCAAGAATTAAGAGTGCTGTTTATTGGCTGGAGAGCTTTTGCCAGCCGCTCCACTCCCCACCACAAATACGGGGAAGGAAAACTTTGGCTTTCATAATTTCAAAGCAAGCTGCCATGTGCAGCTTGGGTCAAGTCTATCCCTAAGTCCATACCTTTCAGAGCTGACTGCTGCATAAGCCAGAGAATGCGGCATAGAAAAATGAAGGCAATCACATTTTAGCTGAAATGAATGAGGGGCAGGGCGGACCGGGGGGTGTTAAGGCGAGATTGATAACACTGGTTTTAATGAATCGGTATCCTTGGCATGCCTGAAGCCATATAAACTACATTTTAGAAGTTAATTTCTCATTAAAACTCCCATGTGAAATGGGAGTGCTTTCTGGTTAGAAGCAGGCCATCTTAAATTCCACATCTGTCAAGGCAGGTGGTTTAGGGGGCATCGCTTGCAAAAAATGGGATTTTATGCACCACTGAGGAATGATTGTTATAATTGGGAAGAATCGTTTACTCTTGGTAAGCACAATTATCAAAAAAAATTTGCAGAGGAAAATATAACATTGATCACGCAAAAATGTTCGCTGGATGCTGAAGCTATATTTCACCACTAAATTGCAGGGTCGTTTTCTTTGTCTGAACCAGGTAGATAAAAAATATGTTTGCTGAGCTGCTGTTCACATACTACACGTTAATTTACATTTGCTATATATACCTACAGATGGGGAGGGTGGCATCACTTCTGTACACTGTCTCCTTTAGCCCTTACCAAGATGTAACCACATCATCTTTGCAGCACTATTGAAGGAAACTCTGATCCTAAACTTTCACTGCCTTGTGGTCAGGCTTCCAGGAGAAAAGTCCATGCCCACTGTCTTGCAGGACATCTTCTGGAGAAGAAAAGGGTCAGGAGTAAACCCTACGCAAATCTGGAGTGAAGTCCCTAAGACTGCTGGATGTCGCCTTGTACGCCTCCTTCCGGCAGTTCCTGGAGCCAAGCTGGTGCCAGACATATTGCTCTGCTTTCCTTTGGACCCCCATCAGCGAGGTCGAGAAGGGGGTCTTGAAGTCTGGGCAGCCCAGGACCTCCATTCACACTGCCCAGGCTTGTGTCCCGGGGAGGTCACTTCAGTGATGCTAACGTAGCAAAAACAACATAGGAGGCAGCTGTTAGGAGTTGCCCGTCTCTGCAGCCACAGCAGGCACTGTGATTCTTCGGCAGTTTGATCTCACCCCCAGAGGCGCACTCCATTGTCACTTGAGGTAGATGGATGCAAACAGATATTGATGCAGAATTTCATAAGCAAAAAAGGCATACCTTTGCCCCTGAGGAGCTTGCAGTCTTAAATTGTATGCTTGGTATTTTCAAAAACAAAAAACCTTTCAAGATGTGGGTTGGCTGGCTGAGCCTTCTCCTTTCCCGTAAGTTTCCTAGCGTGATTGCTCAGCAGACTACCTTGGGAAAGGGTTTCCTGCTATACCCTTTTGTCATTCATAAGTTTGCAATTGGCTCCATCATTTCAGCAGCCCACTGTAAAACTAGATTAAGGTAGGTAACTGGTACTGGAGCCTGACAAACTGGTGCACTTCAGGGTTTTTGTGCTTTTTGCTGTTGAGCGTGCACCTCTTCAGCAGAATTTCCTAAGCTGGTGGCCACCAGATAATTTTGGACTACAACTCCCATCATCTCAGACCATTGGCTGAGGCTGATGGGAGCTGGAGTCCAGCAACCTTTGGAAAATGCCAGATTGAAGAGAGCAGCCTTACAGAGACCCATGAGGCTCTGTTCTGCCTGCCAGAGTCCTCTCTCCACCTCCATAGCTCATCCTCCCCTGGCAAAGGAAAACCTGCTGGCACCTGTCTCGAGAGACAATGGACAAGTGCCACTGGGGATACAGTCAAATCCAGCGGAGAGTGATGGCATCTGCTGTAGCTGTAGAGACAGATACGGGAGAGACATGTTTTGTTGCAGGTGGGGCAGAGGAAGGTCTGCAGACGCACCATGGCGTTCCTCCTCTCTGTGCTCCTCCCAGCAGTCATTCCTCCTCTGGTCACGGCTATGGATGCACAACTTGGCTGCCTGTCTGCAGGCATCTGAAAGAGATTCCCAGGTTGCCAGCCTTCATGTCACATTTGCAGACATCTTTGTAGCACATAGTTGGTCTGCCTTCGTGCCTGGTACCTGAAGCCAGCTCCCTGTAAAGCACATCTTTGGGGGTCCTGTCATATTCCATTCTGTGGACATGACCACAGAAGTGGTAACCCAAGTCGCTCTGAACATAGTCAGGGTGCGATTCCCCCGCAGTGCAAAGTTAACCCATAATCCATGTCTCCCAGACCAGCAGTTTCTTTGCTATTTTGCTTTATATAAAAAGGCAAACAATATAATGCTGTTGCTGCTGGATCTGTTAAAGCAACAGAGAATGCAGAGCAAAATTTGGTGGGGGAGGAAGTGCTTTGTCATTTTGGCCACCCAAAAATTGATAGCCTGTCTTAGAGCTCCCTCACGTGGTCAGTTCTAGGGACGTAAAATAATCTATGTCAATTTCACCAGCACTTTCTTTGCCACCTGTCATCATTTCAACGTAGTGAATTAGAATTGTTCATCCTGAAAGAAAATCAAGTTAGCTAACAAAGAAAGAATGAAATGGATAATAGCAGGCAACAGTAAATCAAAACATTTAAAACAAAGTTAACCCTGAACACAAAAGGAAAAAGAAAACAATGCAAAGATTTATTCACATCTCATTATTTCAAATGCTCAAATAAATTATAAAACACACATGTATACACTGTTGCAAATTATTGCAAGTAATTCATGAAAACGGGATCAACTTTGGGATGACAAAAGCACAACTCTGCTTGCACAAAGGTAATAAACTACAGTGGTACCTCAGGTTAAGTACTTAATTCGTTCCGGAGGTCCATACTTAACCTGAAACTGTTCTTAACCTGAAGCACCACTTTAGCTAATGGGGCCTCCTGCTGCTGCCACGCTGCCAGAGCACGATTTCTGTTCTCATCCTGAAGCAAATTTCTTAACCCAAGGTACTATTTCTGGGTTAGCAGAGTCTGTAACCTGAAGCGTATGTAACCCGAGGTACCACTGTACAGGCCTGTAAATCTCAGGAACATTACAGATAAATTATTAGTGCTTAGCTCTCATAGCACAAATATTCATCCAAAATAATAATGGCTGGATGCATTCAACCTGTTCCTCTACCTGCACCATTAAATCACAAATGTAAGACAAGGTCTAGTTCAAATAATTCAGAAGCTTTCTAGTGGCAGCACAGGGAAAACCTATTTAGCAATGTTGTTGGGGATCACTACTTCCCAAGCCAGCAGAGCCAATGTATTTCTCTCCATCCAGCCCACCAGTAACGTAATAAGACGGGGAATAGTTTAATTCAATCAATCCTGCCGTTGGTATAGAGAGCCCTGGATTCAACTAAACAGTTGTGCCAGCGGGACCCAGTGCAACAAGTCCTGCCAGTGTAATGGGGTTTTCTCCCCTCTCCTCCCCCCTGTGCAACCCCCCATATTAGCTCTTGGAGGGAGGGTCAAAAGAACCCCCAGAACAGCACAGAAGGGGAGGAGAAGGGACGTCTTCTATCTGGCAAGCATAAGTGCTTGCATTGACCAGCATGGTCAGAATGACGCAATGTTGAATTCCTCCCAGAAAGCTAAAGCTATGCTTTTAAAAAATAAAATATATTGACAGCCACAGATTGACAGATTACATTGCTACACAGATAAGGGACATGAGGCCTTGGACTTAAGTCCAGCTAGCACCATGCTGGCAGCCAGAACACACACTCAGCTGAAGCTAGGGCAGAGTTCACAGAGGACGAGAGTCTGAGTTGAGCGTTTCCCAATGGGATATTTATTTATTTATTGTATTGTACAGCAGCCACAAAATTAAAAGACGCCTGCTTCTTGGGAGAAAAGCAATGACAAACCTAGACAGCATCTTAAAGAGCAGAGACATCACCTTGCCAATGAAGTCCGTATAGTGAAAGCTCTGGTTTTCCCAGTAGTGATGTATGGAAGTGAGAGCTGGACCATAAAGAAGGCTGATCGCCGAAGAATGGATGCTTTTGAATTATGGTGCTGGAGGAGACTCTTGAGAGTCCCATGGACTGCAAGAAGATCAAACCTCTCCATTCTTAAGGAAATCAGCCCTGAGTGCTCACTGGAAGGGCAGATCCTGAAGCTGAGGCTCCAGTACTTTGGCCACCTCCTGAGAAGAGAAGACTCCCTGGAAAAGACCCTGATGCTGGGAAAGATGGAGGGCACAAGGAGAAGGGGACGACAGAGGACGAGATGGTTGGATAGTGTTCTCGAAGCTACCAGCATGAGTTTGACCAAACTGCGGGATGCAGTGGAAGACAGGAGTGCCTGGCGTGCTCTGGTCCAGGGGGTCACGAAGAGGCGGACACGACTAAGAGACTAAGCAACAACAAGAGGTGAGGTTTCCTGCCCCCCCCCCCCCGCGCCTCTTCATGCAAATCATGCCGCTCCCTCAGCCAATCAGCGCCCGCGCCTGCCTCGTTCCAGCCCCGACCCCTCCGCACTGGGCGACAACCACCACCCGTCAAACAGGTCGCGGTTGCCCGGGGAGCGGAGGCTTCTGGCAACGGCGTCCGTCCGGGCCCGTAGCAACGGAAACACCTCGCCAGCCGCCGCCTCGCCCCGGCCAAAACAGCAGCAGCAGCAGCAGCTCGGAGCTTGAGCGTGGGTAGCTGTCGTTGCTCTTCTTTCTTCCCCATCCTGGATCCTCCCCACGCAAAGGGAGAAGAAGGGTTAGCAGGGAAGGGAGATGGGGAGAGGGGTCTGAGGGGTCTGTGGCTTGGCTGGTTTGGGGATCGCAGGCTCCGAGGGTCATCATTTGCTCAGGAGGGCAATAGCGAAGGGGGGAAGTTGAGCAGGCGCCGCTTCTCTCAGCACTGTGACAAGTTACATCTGTGAATTTTCTCCCCCTTTTAAGGGTGAGCAGGTGGCGGAAGGATAACAACAAGGAGATTTAAAGAAGGAACTATTGGAAACTCAAGGCAGTAGAAACATAAGATGATTAGAGCCCCACTGAACTTGACGCATGGGGAGCCCCAACAAAAATTTATAATTTGGCAGAATATTTGGACTATATGATATGTATTTGTATAATTTGGAGTACTTAATGTGATTTGATTGGATTGTTAAAATGGAAAATTTAATAAAAATTATTTAATAAATAAAAAAAAGGGTGAGCAGGTGGCTGAGCTCCTCAGCCCACAACTCTTTGCCTTAGCACTGTTTAAAACATGGCAGGATCGCATCGTTGTGCTTGGTCGTTGCTGCTTTTTGCCCTGCATTTTAGACTTTTGCTCCTGGCTCCAGAACCGGGGTGGGAGGTGGGGGGGATACGGGTTCCATCATTTTCGCAATTCTTATTGCTCTCTGATATATAGATTGTCACACATATATTTTTTTAGTTTTTCTCAAAATTGTTGGGCAACCTTACGCTGATAGAGACATTTCTGAGGTGTCTTGTCATTGTGACCAGGCCAGTTAGGGGATCCAGGCCAGATGGCAATAGCTAGACAGCAAAGGTAAAAAAAACCCCTCAGGTGGCCAGAACTTAAATCAAGGACCAATTGAAATACAGCAGGGGTTACCTGTGTGGTACCCAGGGGTGTATGGGGTATTAGGGGTGGGGTAGTACTTCTGCTGGGACGTGGGTGGCGCTGTGGGTTAAACCACAGAGCCTAGGACTTGCCAACCAGAAGGTCGGCAGTTCAAATCCCCGCGACGGGGTGAGTTCCCGTTGCTCGGTCCCTGCTCCTGCTAACCTAGCAGTTTGAAAGCACTTCAAAGTCAAGTAGATAAATAGGTACCACTCCGGTGGGAAGGTAAACGGTGTTTCCATGCGCTGTTCTGGTTCGCCAGAAGCGGCTTAGTCCTGCTGGCCACATGACCCAGAAGCTGTACGCCGGCTCCCTCGGCCAATAAAGCGAGATGAGCGCCGCAACCCCAGAGTCGGCCACGACTGGATTAATGGTCAGGGGTCCCTTTACCTTTACCTTTAGTACCTCTGCTGGGGCACATGACGCACTCCTTCTGGGGTCGTTTGGCCACCTTTGGTCCCCACCCTGCACTCAGCACTCACCTGTGACTGCTAGACGCTGTCAGCATGTGACATTGGTCACACCCCGGGAACGACTTTGACGGGTCAGCTAAACCAGGTGAGGGTAGCCGCTGGGTCTCAAACCCTCAGCGAGTTGGGGACCTCCCCTGCATGTGATGACATGATCCGGTGAACTGAGTGGATGAGACCAAGAATGGGTTCAATGGTCAAGAAGGTGGTTTCTGTATGTACTGTAGAGGAAAGTGAGGGGCAGATGGGGCTTGTCCACCAGGGATGGTAGCCCATCTAGGAGAAGGGAAACACTGGTCCTACAACTCCACTGCCTTGTGGTACATCTTCAGGAGAAAAGGGGGAAAGGCTAAGGAGTAAACCCTACACAAATATGGAGTCCCTAAGACAGTTGGATGATGCCTTGTACGCCTCCTTCCGGCAACTCCTGGAGCCAAGCTGGTGCCAGACGTATTGCTTCCTTTTGGACCCCATCAGCGATGTCGAGAAGGGGGTCTTGAAGTCTGGGCAGCCCAGGACCTCCATCCCCACTGCTCAGGCTTGTGCCCCAAGGAGGTCACTTTAGTTTGGCCCCCAGAGGCTCATTCCGCTGTCTCTCAAGACAGATGGATGCTGGCAACAAACTCATGGACAAACATGTGCCTGCTTAGGCCTCACCTATGCTGCTGAAATTAGACTTGAAACATGCTTTCTGCCATAGCTGATAGGATTGGTCGCAGTGTGTGCTTGGCTGTGGTGTTTGTGTGTGGTGCCTACAAGTGGTTTGCAAATGGGACCACATTGACAACCCCTGCTTTTCCTAAAATGTGCTTCCTACCACTACCAAGGATGGGATGAGATGCTGGTGGGATGCATGGATCTGGGTTGAGATGAATGGGTATTTCTTTCACCAGTAGCCCACAGTCTAGGCTCGTGTTCCATGGGAATTTGGGGACTCTCTCTCTCTCTAGCCAGTGGCTGAAAAACCACATTTAGTCTGTTTTGTTGTACCAGCCCTTGAAAATGTCAGATGAGGAGCCAGATGATGAAGATGAAGTCGAAGATCAGAAGGATGATGCTGAAGAGAAAGGTGGAGACGAAGTGGAAGGGGAGGAGGAGAAGGAAGCGCCAGAGGAGGAGGAGGAAGAGGTAACAGATTGGTGGCTTTTTTGTTTTGTTTTTATGTTCAGAAATGCAGGACACAATTCAACCAAAGTTAGGCTCTTTCATGTCAGTGGACGAAGGGTGAAATCCTGTACGTGAGTTCTGATGGCTGAGGAGTGATAGGATTTGGAGGAAACCTTGCTTGGTCCATGGGTGTTAAAATAAGGTATCGCCAGCAGAACAGGATGGAGTCCTGGGTGATATCTGAGCGGCAGACAAGAGCAACACATTTACCCCCATACATGGCACAGCATTCCACCGGCCCTAGACTGGGCAGAAGAAATTTCTTCCCTGTTGACTTCCGTGGTGGAGAAAGGCAAATACTCAAGATGGGTCTGTTTCTTGTCTGCTGCCTTGGCCGGAAGATTCAAGGCTAATCAAAGAAACATTTCAGCATAGTGTAGCATAGTATAGCATCAAAATAGTAATTTTCTTTATTTGCAGAATGTGAATAGATATCTTTTCAAAATGAGAGCAAGAGCAAATGCTGATGAGGAGATGGGAGTCTGTTTGCCTCAAATTAGGCCTCGTATAAATGAGATTACCTGCCAAAAGCAAGCTCACACCTCTCATTGAGTTTGTATACATACTTAAAGTACATATGCAAGAGGCTCATTGGTTATTATATTTCAGGAATGGTTCATGTTCTTACGTAACGTAGCTGCATTGTTTCATACTTTCTGGGTGCCCCATGGTCATCTCTGTAAAGGATCATGGACCCTGATTTTATCTAAGGCTGCCAGACTGCAACACAGATTGCAGCTGCCATTTACCGTATTTTTTGCTCTATAAGACTCACTTTTTCCCTCCTAAAAAGTAAGGGGAAATGTGTGTGCGTCTTATGGAGCGAATGCAGGCTGCACAGCTATCCCAGAAGCCAGAACAGCAAGAGGGATTGCTGCTTTCACTGCGCAGCGATCCCACTTGCTGTTCTGGCTTCTGAGATTCAGAATATGTTTTTCTTGTTTTCCTCCTCCAAAAACTAGGTGCATCTTGCGGTCTGGTGCGTCTTATAGAGCGAAAATATGGTAGAATCATAGAATCATAGAGTTGGAAGAGACCACAAGGGCCATCGAGTCCAACCCCCTGCCAAGCAGGAAACACCATCAGAGCACTCCTGACATATGGTTGTCAAGCCTCTGCTTAAAGACCTCCAAAGAAGGAGACTCCACCACATTCCTTGGCAGCAAATTCCACTGTCGAACAGCTCTTACTGTCAGGAAGTTCTTCCTAATCTTTAGGTGGAATCTTCTTTCTTGTAGTTTGGATCCATTGCTCCGTGTCCGCTTCTCTGGAGCAGCAGAAAACAACCTTTCTCCCTCCTCTATGTGACATCCTTTTATATATTTGAACATGGCTATCATATCACCCCTTAACCTCCTCTTCTCCAGGCTAAACATGCCCAGCTCCCTTAGCCGTTCCTCATAAGGCATCGTTTCCAGGCCACTAAACTGGGGGGGCAGAGCGGCAATGTCTTTGATCACCTCTGACCCCATTCCAGTCTTTTGATGTGGCCCCCTAACCTGCCTTCTGTAGCGAACAGAATTCCAGGTGTAACACAGGTGAGAAGGCACAGTGTGTGTAAAATTTGTGGGGTTGAGGGATAAGTCGCCATTGCCTGATCTCCTGATTCAGAGGCAAATTTAAAGATTCAGCAGAAATCTTTGCCGCTTGACAACTTTAATTTTATCCAATGTCTTTTTTCTTCTTGCTGTGCTTCCTCCCTCCCAGCACCAAGTCTCAAACCCTCTCACCGAAGAGCACATGAAGGAAGGCCTTTCGATGTTATGTAAAACCGGCAATGGCCTGGCTCATGCATTTGTGAAATTTGAGGCCAAAGAAAAGTGAGCGCACAGGCATGACTGACCTGCCCCCCATTTCTCCTCCCGTCCAATGGGTGCAGCTGCCCAGAAACGGGATAATTTCCTTGTCCAATCTTCCTGGGAAAATTGAGCAGTTTGGGACAAACGCCCTGGTAAGCTAGCACTGGTAAATAACATTGCTTTCTGCCCTCATCCTGCGGTAGGGAACTGACAGACATCAACCTCATTCAAGGCTTCATCCACTTGCGTTATGTAGACCTGTCCGAAAACCTGCTCCGAGACTTGTCCCCACTGTCAGGACTCACGCATCTGCTGTGGCTGAAGGTGGATGGCAATCGGCTAACTAGCGCCAGCCTAGATGAGCTGATCTACCTGCAGCATGCCAGCTTTGCCAGCAATCACATCAAGGACAGCAATGGCATTGGGCACCCACGGCTGGTCAGCCTCAACCTGAAAAGTAGGTGTGCAACGCTCAAGAGAGTCCCTCTAGCCCTCAACGACAAAACTCATCCTCTGTAATCTCCTGGGGGAAAGAATCCCTTTCATCACAGTCTAATTCTTCCGTCACCCAGGTAATGAGATCGAGACAATAACAGGACTGGACCCAGAAAAGCTGTCAAATCTGCAGACAATCGAATTGCGGGGAAACAGCCTAAAGTCTACAGCTGGATTCTGCCTGCCCAAGCTGAAAACCCTGTACCTGGTAAGAGAACTTTACTGATGACGGCTTCGTTAACTACGAACCCCAAATGCCTGAGCAAACACATGTGCTTTCAGTATCACCAACCTCAGGGCTACTCAGGCTTCATGTGGCCTGTTAATTGTATGCATGCAGTTAATGTCATGCGTGATTATGCTGTGTTTCATGCTGCAACAGAGTTTTGTAGTATAGATATGCCCTCAAATCTATTAGATTTCGACAGGTTACCAGTTATAAGGTCCGCTTACCTTGCTGGGTATATGGATGTACTCTGGATCAATACTATGTCTGAGGACGTGGGTGGCGCTGTGCTCTAAACCAGGCATAGGCAAACTCGGCCCTCCAGATGTTTTGGGACTAGTCGTCAGGGACGCTGAGTTTGCCTGTGCCTGGTCTAAACCACTGAGCCTCTTGGGCTTGCTGATCAGAAGGTTGGCGGTTTGAATCCCCGCTACGGGGTTAGCTCCTGTTGCTCCGTCCCAGCTCCTGCCAACCCAGCAGCTCAAAAGCACACCAGTGCAAGTAGATGAATAGGTACCGTTGCGGCAGGAAGGTAAACGGCGTTTCCATGCACTCTGGTTTCCGTCACAGTGTTCCATTGCACCAGAAGTGGTTTAGTCATGCTGGCCTCATGACCTGGAAAGCTGTCTGCGGACAAACGTCGGCTCCCTCGTCCTGAAAGCGAGATGAGCGCCGCAACCCCATAGTCGCCTTTGACTGGACTTAACTGTCCAGGGTCCTTTACCTTTTACTATGTCGTCTTTCTCTTACATTGCAACATCTTTCCCCCTAGGCCCAGAATGCCATTACCGTAATAGAGGGCCTAGAGGACCTGGGGCAGCTCACAACTTTGCATCTGCGTGACAATCAGATTGAAACCCTGGATGGCTTCTCAGCAAGCTTGAAGTCTCTCCAGTATCTCAACCTACGGTGAGTTGTTTCCCGTAGTACAGAATTTCCACCAGGGCCTCTTAGAAATAAGAGGGGAAACGGCACAGGAGGCAGGGAGTGGTATCTGAGCCAAGTCTACGTTTGAGACTGGTTCTTAGCTCCTTGAAGTATTTGTTGTAAATCAGGGGTGGTTAACCTGTGGCCCACCAGAGCAGTGTTATATGGTCCCAGTGGCCATATAGTGGCCTATCCATGCGTCAAAGGCCCCTGCCATTCTCGGCTCACTCTGGTGCCCTTTCTAGAGTCTATGTATGTACAGCACAAGGGATGCGGGAGGCACTGTGGTCTAAACCACAGAGCCTAGGGCTTGCTGATCAGAAGGTTGGCAGTTCAAATCCCTGCGATGGGGTGAGCTCCCATTGCTCGGTCCCTGCTCCTACCCACCTAGCAGTTTGAAAGCACTTCAAAGGGCAGGTAGATAAATAGGTACCGCTCCGGCGGGAAGGTAAACGGCATTTCCGTGTGCTGCTCTGGTTCGCCAGAAGTGGCTTAGTCATGCTGGCCACATGACCCAGAAGCTGTACGCCGGCTCCCTTGGCCAATAAAGTGAGATGAGCGCCGCAACCCCAGAGTCAGCCACAACTGGACCTAATGGTCAGGGGTCCCTTTACCTTTACCTAACCTGTGGCCCATCAGATATTGGACTGTAACTGCCATCATCTCTGGCTATTGGCCATGCCAATGAGACTGATGGGAATTGGAGCCAAACAGCTTCTGGGAAGGATCACCCCTGCTGTACAGTGTTGTTACTGAGATGTTGAACCATATTTGGCCACCAAATCTGAGCAGGAGTGGTTGGAATGAGAAAATAAGAAATCTGTGAAAGTAGATAGCTGTAGCTAGCAATCCTGAGCACGAGCAGTCTATCTGAACAGTGAGAACTTGGAATTTCAACATCAGCATCCTTAAAGCATAGGTAGGAAACTGGATCTGGCTGGTGGGCAACTGATGGGGTGCTTTGAAGTCCCAACAATCTCAGGACTTTGAAGTAGGGCTTGTGCAGGGCATTGTGTGGTGCTTTGAAGCGGCACTAATCAGCTGATTGGAAGCACTACAAAGTGCTGAGCAGTGCTTTTTGCAAACCCCTGGATCAGCTGACTGCTGACCACCTGCCTTGCTCTCGCTGCCAATCAGCTGACTGACAGTGACAGTAAGCCTCCCTTTCCAATGCGCAACTAAGAGTGCACTTTAAGGCTCTCAGCTGTGCACTGGCAGCACCAGTGCACAAGGAAAAATAATGTCAGGTGTGGAGGAAATTGCCCCATGAGCCAAATTGGGCCCGTAGGCTGGGCATTATCATTTTCATATTTATATTTATTCCCCTGCCACTCTGGGCAGCTTCCAACACATATAAAAACATGATAAGACCTCAAGCATTAAAAACTTCAGGTGTCTTCTAAACGTTGTGTAGTTCTTTTTCTCTGATGGGAGGGCGTTCCACAGCGAGGGTGCCACTACCGAGAAGGCCCTCTGCCTGGTTTCCTGTAACCTCACTTCTTCCAGTGAGCAGGGACAGGGAGTATCTAAATAGTGCCCAAGTCAGGTACACAGGACGCACCCTCCAAGGGGCAGGGCATGGAAGGAGCCCGCTTTGGCCCTGGCACAGGGGTGCACTTGTGTGCCCCAGTTCAGGGGAGTGGGCGGCAGCATTGCCGACCACTCTCCTCTCTCCACCAGAGCTGCCAGCTGGCTGTGAGGAAACAGAAGATTGGGAAGGGGGAGATGTGGCTGGGCATGTCAGACAGGGGCAGGACACACAGAAGGTGATCTTCAACCTCTGTGATCTCCAGTCTCCGCAGTTGGCAGAGCGCAAGGGGTGGTCTCTCGGGGGGGGGGGGGCACATGGCTCATGCCTCCCAGGTTGTGCGTCTGGGGCCATGGCTCCTATGCCCCCCCACACTATATCACTGGCAGTGGGGGAACTCAGAGCTGGACCTCAGTGCCCAAGCTGAACGATGGGGGTGGAGATGCTCCTTCAGGTATAGGGGGCTGGGGCCATTTAGGGCTTTAAATATCAACACCAACACTTTGAATTGTGCTTGGAGATGTAGTGGAAGCCAGTATAGATTTTTTAGGAGCTGTGTTATGCGGTCCCAGTGGCCATATAGTGGCCTAGCCATGCTTCAAAGGCTCCTGCCATTCTCGGCTCACTCTGGTGCCATTTCTAGAGTCTATGTATGTACAGCACAAGGGTGGCACTGTGGTCTAAACCACTGAGCCTAGGGCTTGCCGATCAGAAGGTTGGCAGTTCGAATCCCCGTGACGGGGTGAGCTCTCATTGCTCGGTCCCAGCTCCTGCCAACCTAGTAGTTTGAAAGCAGTGCAAGTAGATAAATAGGTACCACTCTGGCGGGAAGGTAAATGGCATTTCCGTGCGCTGCTCTGGTTCGCCAGAAGCGGCTTAGTCATGCTGGCCACATGACCCGGAAGCTGTACGCCGGCTCCCTCGGCCAATAAAGCGAGATGAGCGCCACAACCCCAGAGTCGTTTGCGACTGGACCTAAGGGTCAGGGGTCCCTTTACCTATGTACAGCACAGGAAGACTGCCTTGTGCATAGAAGGTACTTAACTATGGCACTGGCTGTTAAGGGAAAACTCTGGCATCAGAGAGCCAAACCGGTGCACAGAGGGAACATTTTCAGCAGGAGGACCTGGAAGTTCCCGCACCTGCTAACTTCTTCGTTCTCCTGCAGGGGGAATGCGATTGTGCAGCTCCAGGAAGTGTCAAAGCTGCTGGTGCTGCCCATGTTACGAGCCCTGGTCTTGCTAGACAACCCTTGCGCGGAGGAGGGGGACTACCGGGTGGAAGTGCTGGTGATGCTTCCACGCCTTGAGCGCCTCGATAAGGATTTCTTTGAAGAGGACGAACGGACGGATGCCGAGGAGCTACGGCAGAGGCGCCGGGAAGAAGAGCTGGAACTAGAGAGAGAGAAGGAGAGAGAGAAGGAGCTGGAGCTGGAAGTGAGACACAAAGGGGGGTGGCAGGAGGGGCAGCGAAGGCTCAAATTGTCAGGAGCCACAGAGAACCACACTCTCCTCCCTTTGGTGACACAGCCTCTTTCCCTGCCGTTTTTTAAAGTGATAAAATTTGGCTATAATGGAGGAGGGGGTGGAAAGGAGTGTGTGGATTTAATTTACCATCATACCTCGGGTTGAATGCGCTTTGGGTTGAGCGCGTTCAAGTTGCGCTCCGCGGCAACCCAGAAGTAACGGAGCGCATTACTTCCGGGTTTTGCCACTTGCGCAGACGCTCAAAATGACGTCACGCGTATGCGCAGACGTGCCATCGCTAGTTACGTTTGCTTCTGGATGCGAACGGGGCTCCGGAACAGATCCCATTCGTATCCAGAGGTACCACTGTATTTGTTTCTCCCCATAATTTGAGCACAGGGGCAGGGGTGGTGCGAATAGTGTGGATCCCCACTTAAGAAGAGAAAAGCCTGAAATCAGGAATCTGGTCACTTTCAGCCTTAGATCACTCCCTGCGTTGTCGCTCTCTCTGGGCGGGATCCAATCGCATGCATGCTAGTTGCTTTGTTAAAAGCTGACCTGGAGGTCTTGCTCAACAACAATGTTATAATGAATTCGGCGCAGCACATTATACTGGGGAAAGGGGTTGAAAATGAAACAAGAAGTCTTAATGCCATTTTTCAAATCTATGGCATGGCCACCGTTAGAATACTGCAGACCGCTGTGGTCCTCGCATCTCCAGATGGATATCTCAGAGCTGGGAAAGGTGCAGAAAATGGCAGCCGTTGACACCCACACCCATTCAAAGTGCTTGGCCCAAACCACAAGTCATAGGCTTTCTGCCCTGGTTGTTGAGCTCCCAGAGACACCTGGCTGGTCACTGTTGGAAAAAGAGTGCCATAGGCCGATCTTCTGGGCAAAATATCTTGAGATGTTTCAGGTGGCAAGTGAACATTATCGGGAGGATGAAAGCATAACATGGAAAGTAAAGATGCTGTGAGTATGTGTTTAGCCTCTCATAGGCCTGGGTGTCCACCGCTAGCATGCTAGCCTTGTTCAGCAGCTGTTCTTAACTCTTTGTGTGTCAGGACTCCGAGCGAATGAGAGAATGAATGAAGCAATTTTTTCACATCCACATTTCTCAACCGGGGGGCACCCCCCAAAGTGAGTGTTTCCCAGAAATATGTGCAATATAAGTAACACATTCAAAGTCATGAAATCTCAATCCATTTGAAAAGTCAAATAAAATACCGTATTTTTTGCTCTATAAGACTCACTTTTTCCCTCCTAAAAAGTAAGGGGAAATGTGTGTGCGTCTTATGGAGCGAATGCAGGCTGCGCAGCTATCTCAGAAGCCAGAACAGTAAGAGGAATCCCTGCTTTCGCTGCGCAGCGATCCCTCTTGTTGTTCTGGCTTCTGAGATTCAGAATATTTTTTTTCTTGTTTTCCTCCTCCAAAAAGTAGGTGCGTCTTGTGGTCTGGTGCATCTTATAGAGTGAAAAATACGGTAATTAGGGAAGCCAGGTTCGAAGGAGGGTGTGGGGTTTTTATGTTAGCTAAAAGGCGGTTATGTTTTGTTTTTGTTTTTTTAAAAAAACACTGCTTTCAATAATCCCACACCATGTGACCATGGTGCCTGTCACAGACAAGATAACAGGCTGCCTGCCAGAACAGGACACTGAACCAGCACAGGCTGGGAGCAACAGTGTCTGTTGGTGGGCATGGGTGGGGAGACTTTTGAAGCAGGAATTCAAGCAGCTGGTTTCCTTCTTTCTAAGGAATGCTTCCAGATGGGTGCTTTATGGCAGGACTGGTGCTCCTCATGCATTCAAGTGTTTGCAGCATCCACACAACATAATTGGTGTTGAAATACCAGCCCATTTCCCCCCTCCCCCAATTTAATCTGGATCTGTCCTTTCTGGATAAAATCCAATAAATTAAAAATAACTCCTGCCAGTGGTCCATTTGCAACCCCTTTGCTGTGCTGTAGCTATGGGGGGGGGGGGGGGACCAGGTTTTTCACCCCAGGTGAAACCCCCAGAGGGGCGCCATTGAGGCTCCCAGCCCGTGTGTATGTGTGTGTGTGTAGGCAAATGCATGTGTGTGTGTGTGGGGGGGGGTGTCTTTGACCTGGGTGAAATAAAGCCTAGTTTCACCCCTACTCTTTGCAGCTTCCGCCTGGAAGCAAACTGTAAATGTCAGCATTCTGTGCTTTTAGTTGTGTGATCCTATGGCTAATCCGAAAATGAATAAAACCATACCTACAGAAGAGAATATATATATATATATAGAGAGAGAGAGAGAAAATTGATCACCACCATTTATTAGTTATAAAGCTTCTAATATGTTCTAGATGCTATAAAAACAGACAGACAGACAAGCATAAGGCTAGCTCAGTTGGTAGAGCATAAGACTCTTAATGCCGGGAATATGGGTTTGAGTCCCACACTGGCCGGAAGATTTCTGCATTGCAGGGGGCTGGTTTTGATGACCCTCGTGGTCCTTTCCAACTCTACAGTTCTGTGAGTAGCTGACCGCTAATGAAAGAGATGAAAGCAGAAGGCAGTTGGAGGGAAAGGAGAAATTTTGCGCTAAGGTTGTTAGACTTGATGCTCTAGTAGTGCGTAATCATCCAGGGAGAAGTTTTACACCAGCCGCCTCAGAATTGCTGGCCGCTGCGCATTCCCATCCATTTCAGCAGAGTCGGCACAGAAGACCCTCTGTGTGGATTGCGCACTTCTTCTGATCTTAGTATCTGGGCTCTCAAGAAGCAGCCCTCTCCTTGTGCGTCTTGCGGGTGTCGTGTATGCCAAATCAGGCCGCCTGCCACCTGAAAGACCCTCCATCCGGAAATAACCCAATTTCCCTCTCTTCTTCCTATCCACTCCGCCCCCTCCCCTTTTTCTTCCAGGAAACGGATGACCTCGCTCAGGAGGAAGATGCGCCAGAATGACACGAGAGTGCCAGTCCCCAGACAGGGCGTTTGCCCAGAGCCGCTTTTCCGGAGCTCAGCTGCCAGCTGCTTCGCGGAGTGGAGCAGGAGCAGGAGCTCGCCTTGCAAAGCCTCCTTCTTTCCTGCGCTGCGCAGCGCCGACCCAAGGAGCGCTGCTTCCCTGGCGCGTAGTACCCGAAAGGGGCCGAGAGACAGAGGAGCGTCTCTGCGCTTTGAATGGGATGTGATGTGATGCATGTGACTGTGGATTAAAAAAGGAGGGCAGGAAAAGAAGTCTGATGGAGCCGGGCTGAGTGTGTTGTTTTTGGCATCCCATCCCTGCAGCACCGCCGCCCCTCCCTCCCTCCTTCCCCCCTCTCTCCATCCTCTACGTGCTGTTTGCAAAGCTCCCTTGAAATCCTGACTCATCCCAGCTCTTGGTCACATGCTCCCGCCCAGGCCCTATCAGGGGCGGCTCCATCCCACTGTTGCTGCTTTTGCTGCTCTTCCTGCCGCTGGCTCAGAGGACAGAGCTGCTCCCCTTCGCATCCTGTACCTTTCCTCTCGCCATCCATCTCTGCTTAGTGTGCTGCTGCCTTGGCCAGCCTTCCTGCTTCTGCCTTTGGAAGGTAAGTGGCTTCCCCGTCTCCTCCCGCAAGGCGAAACCCCTGTCCCTCCGCATCTCAAAATACTATCTCAGACCCTCCAAGTGTCCCTATTTTCCAGGGACAGTTCCGGATTTACAGAAGCCCTCCCGCTTTCTGATTTGACCCTGCCTTTCCTTTCCATCAGAGAAATGTTGGAGGGGTCTGCTCTCTATCCCACCACCATCCCAAGGATTGGTTCTGCTTCTTCCAATCCTCCAGCCTCTGCTCATGGGCTTTTGAGATTCTTCTTGCCCCAACTCCTGCTGGTGCCCCCACTTGGTGGGTTCTTGTGCTGGAGGCATCAGAGGGGGAGGGTGCTACTATTAAGCCTGCCTTTGCTGGGATGGCAAGGGAGTCTGGCAAGCACAGGACTTTGCCACCCCAGGGATCAAGCTGTGCTTCTCCCCCCCCCGTCACCATCACCCAATAATTCTATAGTTGCGTGGCAAGGTTGCAGCCATGCCAACCAGCACTGCCCAAAGAGCCAAAAGTCATCATAAGGTGGATTCCTGGGCTCCAGTTAATACAGACTGGGAAGCGATGGGAACCAGGGAAGCGAAGCCCTCACTGCACCATCTCACAGCAGCTTGTATATTCTTGGTACCAATGACTGCCTCTGGGTTCCCAGTTCTGCCTCTCCCGCCCCAACCCTTATCCCTGCTTATCTGGCCCTGACCTCCTTAGAGGACAGTGCTCTTGTCTCTCTGCTCCCCCCACCCCACTTCTAGCTTGGAAAATAGTTGTGGGAGGAGGGGGGGGCAGGAAAGAGAGAGAGACGGAAGGATGAGTAGGAATGAAAGTGGAGGGGGGGACAGCCTGCAAAAGTCCTTCCTATTCTGAACCCAAGGACCCTTGGAAAAGGATGGGGGGGGGGGATGGATCAGGCACACAGCCAATGGCTTTGTCTAATCTCTGTCCGAACCGGAATGAATCAAAAGGCAAAGCCAGCAAAAGCACGGATGAGCCGCCGGGAATTTATTTGGGCTGGATTGCTGACAGTTTGGGCTCTGCTGCAGAAATATTGATGCCCGGGGAGTCCTCAGTACATCTGTGCACACAAACACATGCCCGAGGTGGGGGGGGGAGTTCCTCTTGACACTGGGACAAGGACGTTTCCATGGTCCTGGGTCTTTGCACCCCACTGAGAGTGCCTGTGGCATCTGAACAGACTGGGCAAGCCGTTTCGGAGTGCAGAGCAGCTGTTGGAGCAGATGACGGCGGGAAATACCGACCCAGAAGGTGCTGCAGAATATGGTGGGAGGGGAATAGAGACCTGCGTAGGTGCTGGAGAATCCCTGCCTTGTTGGCTGAAATTCCCAGGCACCAGAGGCTTTTCCTGGTGTGGTTATCTGCAATTTTTGCAGGTTTTGGCAGTGCAGAGGAGACTAAACCCTTAGCAGTGCTGTGCCTTGCACCTTTTCCCTTCTTCTCTTTCCGGCGCTGTGTCAGGCTCCATCTCTCCTCTCCCCCACCACCTGCTGTGGTGTTTGCGGCCTTCTCCATTCTGCCCCCCCCCCCGTTCATAGCCTGCCCTTTGCGTCACACACAATGCAGGTGGAGGGGGTGTTCATAAATCTCTTCCTGGCACAGTGTCAGGTCAACGTGCATTGCCATTCTACTAAAGATTCTTCTTTCCAGGTTGTAGCTGTTGCTGGCAAAAGAGCTTAGCAACAACGAATAAGGCGGGAAGCGAGTAAGGAAACAAGTCAACTGATCCTAGAAAGGAGTCCTCGCTTGGTGGGGGGATGGGTTTAAGGGGGGCAGGATTCCTCTGCCCCTCCTCCATGTTCCCAAGGCATTTGTGCATTAAGCCATGCAGAGTGGCACCTCTGCAAGTTAATAAGCAGACACAACTCAAATGTTAAAAAATATGCCGAAACCAGTGGGCAAACCACTTGCTCTCCTGAGGACTTCGTCTCTTCCCTTGGGGCCAGTAGCCTAGAGAAGATGACAGATGCGGAAATGGTCTCAAGACACCTGTCACAGTGGTATTGCTGATGCTAAGCAAGTCTGGAAGGGGGTCTGCTTCAGAATTACACAGCACTCGATGAGATCCTTCGAGAAAGAGCCCAAGCAGGTATATTAAGCAAGCACAATAATTCTGGGCGCCTCCCTGAGTTTGCCTGTGCCATTCCTCAAGCACCAATCCTGTACCTAAGCACACCAATCGCAACAGATGACATGCAGCGGGTAAGAACCTCAGTACATGGGAGGACTTACCTGGGAGTAAGTCACATTGAAATGAATTGGCCTTTTCTGTATAGTGTTGCACTGTACACATGGCAAATATTTGCTGCCGGAGTTCCCTGGCAGGGAGAGTGAGGTGTAAAAGTGGTAAGTAAACAATTACACATATACCTCCTGCAGGAAAATGCCTTCACATGACCCAGTCTTACTTTGTTTTAATTTGTGCTTGCAGGGTGTGCATCATCTTTTTTTCTTTTTTTTTTAATAAACAGGGAGCCAAAAGCCTAGCTAAGTGTGTATAAAATTGCAGCCTTAAGTGGCTAACCCACTGGGGAATTATGCTGTATAGTGGAGGAGTCCACGCATTGGATGTAGCTTAATAACTGTATCCAATGTCCCATCCTCCTATTAAAATTACACAAGCCGGGACGGGACACAGTGTGTCTTTTGTCATCTGTGATGTTATACATCCTACTTATTCCATGAATGCAGAAAAGGGCAGGATGTGGGAATGGGCACAGAATTCATCTTCCTCCATTTTTAAGAAAGCAACTTTCTAGCCCTTATGAAGGGCTGTTTGAAATTATAACGGGAAAAGCTTTGGTGAATTTCAAGAGTCAAGATCGTTGCGAAATAAGATGTCTATTTGTCAGGGACCAAGGCTTCAGTGCCTTAGCTCCTCGCCCTTTCTAGTGATTAGCAAAACCAGAACAATATGTACCAAATAATAAACATTGCAGAATTGTGTATTTTTGCCAAATAAGAAATTCTGCAGTTTGCTCCATCTGCAGAATTTATGCAAGTCACAGAATCCAGTTTTTTCTTTGCACTGAATTTGGATTACCTGGCTTCATAATTATTTTAGCACAGAATACATACATGCTCTCCAGTCATGCCCATGACAGATGCACAAGCACTTCAGATGAATTCTTAGTGGCAATGGAGGTGCTGGTCTTTCACCAGCAACTTCCATTGTCATCTGAATGCCAGATTCCTCACAACAGAGGCACAATCCGGGATGACATCGGTATCACACTTTTGCAACCAAAGAGGATTTCTTACAACTTGCTCCAGCAAATCAGACCTTGTGGGGGGCTGGACTATATTTTGAAGGGGAAATGAATGAATTCCTATGCCCCACAAATAACCCAGAGACTAATTTTAAATAAAAGCACACATTCTACTCATGTAAAAACACGCTGATTCCCAGACCATCCAAGGGCCAGATTTAGAAGGCGATTGGGCCGGATTCGGCCCCCGGCCCTTGGTTTGCCTACCCATGTAATAAGGGATTGTGCTGTGAATATTCATTATTGTGAGCTGCTTTGGAAACCAAACTTTGCTGCAAAGCAGGGTATAAAAGTAACAAATGGGTGTGCACTACATCAATCATAAGGATGTGCTGTCTTGAAAGCAGAAGCGCAGGTTAGGTCTTTTTCTGATGCCTTGTATCACCCCTAATAGTGCAGAGCAAAGGGAAATTCACCAGCTCTGCTTTGCTTCTGCTATGATCTTGTTGCTTTCAGGCCCAAGACCTGCTTCTTGAATTTCATTTACCTTCCATCACAGGCGGATGGAACCTGCGGTCTTCTTCCCAAGCCTTCCGGAATAGCACAGATCTGCTGGGTATCAGTGATTTCATAGGCTCAAGGTCAGATTACTCAGCTTGCCTCTCTGAGCTTGGGAGGCACTGAATCCTATGCTGTTGTTCACTTCAGACACAAACGCAGAAATCAGCACGAAGGCAAATGTGAACAGGCAACAATCAGGAGAGGATGTGTGGGAACTTCTCTAGTCTTGCCTAAGCGCTTTTGGCTATCCTCAAAAGTCATCTGGTGTTTTTATGACGACTCACCTCAAAAACATCTGGAGCCTGCCAGGTTGGCGAAGCCTGACATATTACCTCAGTAATCTGACAATAACCCAAAAGGGAAGGTCAGAATTATTTCCCCCCATGTTACAGCCAGAGGGGGAATAAGTGTCTTGCGCATCAGTTTGTACCTGAGGTGAGATCTGAGCTGCAGCCTTGCAGCTCAAACAGTTTGCAACTATTTTGTATGCACGCTATATATGGAAAGCACATTCAAAGCACATACAGCCCTCAAAGAATTCTGGGCCCTGTGGTTTGTTCTGGGTAGTTGGGAACTGGAGCTCTGTGAGAGGTAAACTACAGGGCCCAGAATTCTTTGAGAGAAAGAATGTGCTTCAAATGTACTTTAAAGGTATAAATGTCTGCAGAACCTATGTCAGCTCTCTGGCAATGATATTCCACTGTGGGGGGATGTAATTCCACTGTAAGCTTCCAGTCAGAGGAAACTGGACAGCAGAGATGAGGAAGGAGAATGTCGAGTTTGTCCACGTGGCCTGCTTTTGTGGGAGCACGTTGCCTCCATGAAAGGCACTCGGATCTAGAGCAGAGCTCAGGCCTCTGGCTTAAATCGCCGTGGGGTTGAACCCTGAAGCATAGGCCAGGGTTTGCACACCCTCCCAACATTTCTCAGATGAAAATAGAGACATCCTATTCTACATCAGGAAGCTTCTCCCGCATTTGATATTTCCACACACATAGATGGCATGTACACACCTGTCACCTCGAGCCAATTCCAACCTCTCCATTGAACCTACTTCACAGGATTGTTGTAAAAAACAACAACTGACCGAGGAAAGGGATCATGTACAACACCTTCGACAGATAAATGGAATGAAATAAAATGTTAGTGGTATGCTGCCTTGAGTCCTTGTCAGGATGATAATGATGAGAGAAAGTGTGAGAATGATCAGGAACATACCAAAGAGCAAATCCTATTGAACTCAGTGAGACTTACTTCTGAGTAAAAATGCTTAGGATTGCAGTGTAAGGCTGCACCGTCTTTAACCAGTTACCTGGGAGTCGGGTCCATTGAATACAGTGGGACTTACTTCTGAGCAGAAAGTGTAAGGCTCCATTTACAATTAAGGAATAAACACTCCATGCATATGGAGTGGTGCTGAAGCACTGCGATTAATGAATTTGAGGCTAATTAGTAACCTTTTCCTTCAAAATTATAGGAAGGGCTTCGTATGTCAGTGTCACAATTTCCTTCATTTGGTACAGGGATTTTATTTTCAGTATAAACAGAACTCTGTTTTTGCACCCACCTACCCACCACGGCTTAGTCATGCTGGCCACATGACCCGGAAGCTGTCTGCGGACAAATGCCGGCTCCCTCGGCTTATAGAGCGAGATGAGTGCCGCAACCCCAGAATTGTCCGCGACTGGACCTAACGGTCAGGGGTACCTTTACTTTTACCCACCACGTCTAATTGCTCTCTGAGATGTGGAGGGGAGGGAAAAGGAAAACCAGGACATTCCTGGATCAAATCAGAAACCGAGATGGCTTCTGTAATTCCAGGACTGTCCCTGTAAAATCGGGACACTGGGAGTATGGGGCAAGTTGTGTGTCTCTTGCATTGTTCCTTTTTGTTCACAAGCCCATTGGACTCCTTGACCTTCCCTTGGCAAATGCACAGTGAGTTCCTTCCCCCACCCCCAGCAGATTTTCTTTGAGAAAGGCACGCTCCTTTTCTGTCAGAGAGAAAGCAAATGTGCTGCAAAATCTGTACCACATCTTAAAGCAGGAGTCTCATGCGCTGTGCTCTGTCAGAGGGAGCTAGCCCTTCATTTGTGCCCTGGTCTGCAGGGACTTGGCCTCAGCATCTCCTTTTAGTCCCCAAAACTCAGCCCTGGAACATACAAACTCAAGGTTCTAAGGCAGTGCAGAATGCATTTCCTCCCAGTACTGAACCAATATAGAGAGAATCCACAAACATCAGAGGCAGGTCTTCCAGAACAGAGGGTGCCGGTTTATCTTTTTCTAGAAGAGGTGGTAGAGACAGTGACTGTAATCTACTTGACTCGGCTGACTCGTTTTGCATGTCGGCTGCAAGACCAACATGTCTCACCAAAGACACCCTGCAGAATTGCACCACCCACCTCCACGATCCTTTCGTTCAGGACAGAGCTACGTGAAGCAGAATTGTATGCAAATATCTGCATTCAGAATGTCTCCGTTCACATGAAATGCTAAACCTGGCCTTTGGCAGATTAATATTCTACAGCCCTTTAAATGTGGGAAGGGGAGATTATTGCTTTGCCTTCATTTTAATTGTTTTTATCCTGTGTTTTATTCTGTGAAGGGGACGTGGGTGGTGCTGTGGGTTGAACCACAGAGCCTAGGGCTTGCAAATCAGAAGGTTGGCGGTTCAAATCCCTGCAACGGGGTGAGCTCCCGTTGCTCGGTCCCTGCTCCTGCCAACCTAGCAGTTCGAAAGCACGTCAAAGTGCAAGTAGATAAATAGGTACCGCTCCGGCGGGAAGGTAAACGGCATTTCCGTGCGCTGCTCTGGTTTCACCAGAAGCGGTTTAGTCATGCTGGCCACATGACCCGGAAGCTGTACGCCGGCTCCCTCGGCCAATAAAGCGAGATGAGCACTGCAACCCCAGAGTTGGTCACGACTGGACCTAATGTTCAGGGGTCCCTTTACCTTTATTCTGTGAACCGCACTGAGATCTTATGATGAAGGGTGCTATATAAATCAAATAAATTATAACAATGATAGTGATATTGATAATGATGATGATACATGAGTGTGTGGATACTCAGAGGAAAAATCATAATCGCTTCACTCCTCCACGGTTCCTGTTGCTACACTGCCTGGAGCCAAGCCATGGTTTGGTTTGGTTTAGTGTTACATTTGAGCTCAGACTTCAGATAAACCATCAAGTGTATCCAAGGTTTGTTCTTGGTTTACCTCTCATGGTTTGTCTGGAAGAAACAAGCTGTGAGCTGGGTTCCTATTTGTCATGGACAGGTTGGATGCAGAGAAGTGATGAGAGGAACCAGCTGTGGAATCCCCGAGGGAACCCTCAGGGGAAGAAGGCTCACAGCCAGGGGATTGGTGGTGGGACAACGAAAAGCAGTCAGAGGGAGAAGAGGGAGCAGACCAGCTTCCTCACAGCGAGAAGTGAAGCTACAGGGAACCAGGTAGAGGGACTTCTTAGCAGTGGTGCCCTCCCCATGAAACGCCCTTCCATCAGATGTCAAGGAGATGAGTAATCCTAAACCATATAGTAGAAAGGCAAAGGACCCCTGGACGGTTAAGTCCAGTCAAAGGCAACTATGGGGTTGCAGCGCTCATCTCGCTTTCAGGCCAAGGGAGCCAGCATTTGTCCACAGACAGCTTTCTGGCTCAAGTGGCCAACATGACTAAACCGCTTCTGGTGCAACAGGACCCTGTGACGGAAGTCAGAGCGCACGGAAATGCCATTTACCTTCCCGCCGCAGCAGTACCTATTTACCTACTTGCACTCGGATGCTTTTGAACTGCTAGGTTGGCAGGAGCCATGACAGAGCAATGGGAGCTCACCCCGTTGCGCAGAATCGAACCAGCGACCTTCTGGTTGGCAAGCCCAAGAGGCTCAGTGGTTTGGACCATAGCGCTATCTGCATCCCAAAACTATATAACCTTTAGAAGACATCTGAAGGCAGTCCTGTATAGGGAAGCTTTTTAATGTTTAATGTTTTATTATATTTTTATATATGTTGGAAGCCGCCCAGAGTGGCTGGGGCAATCCCGTCTGATGGGCCGGGTACAAATAATTATAAGTTTAAAGTGACCTTTGTTAAGAAACCAGAAGCCTTTCTTTTAGGAATAATTGAATCTGAAATACCTAAAGATCAAAAAAAGTTATTTATGTATGCAACCACGGCACCTCAAATGGTGTTTGCCCAAAAGTGGAAAGATGAATTAGCCCCAAACAAAAGATGATTGGCAACAAAAGTTACTGGAGTATGCAGAAATGGTGAAACATATTGAAAGATTAAGAAATCAAGAGGAGAGGATTTTTAAATAAGAGTGTGGATCATTTATTGACTAAAGAGCTGTTGTAAGGACTGACTTAAACACACCCAGATGGTGAAGTTAAACTATTGAGTATAAGAGATTCATTATAATTAGGCTTTAATGCTGGAGAGGCAGAAAAAAGAAGAGATAACTTAGGTAACTGCAGAAAGGGGGGGAAGGAAGTTGATAACTATTAAATGTATAAAGAATATTTGATATGTATTGTAAAATTTGAAAATAAATTTATCACCATCATTATTAAACATGCTGTTTCTCCAAACCCTCTTGAAGCTTATCACACCGTTCATTGCATACTGAGGCCAAGTGGCCATTTGATGCAACTGGAGGTGGTGTAAGAGATCATGGAACAGCAAGGGCATTGGAACCAAAATCCCAGGTCCCATTTTCCTCTCTGTTTGTTCTCCTCCAGGAAAGACCAGCTCCGCCATGTCTATTGAGAAGGTTCACGCTCGGGAGATCCTGGACTCTCGTGGGAATCCAACCGTGGAGGTGGATTTGTACACAGCTAAAGGTACGTATTGGTGGAGGGGCAGCAAACTGCAGGAGGCAGCTGGGATCTCAGCCACAGTTCAGGGCATCGTGCTGCTAACGGATTAGCTCAGTCCCAAGGCAGCGAGCCGGAAAGGGCAGGAGGCGCCAAGCAGAGATGGCCTGAGGCTGGAGCTGTGCCTCTCCCTCTCTCCCTCTCCTGAGCAAAGTCACCACACAGCAAAAGCATCTAATTTTAGCCACGCTCTGTGATGCATCCCCACTTTTGGAGCAGGAGATGGTTGGGAAAGGCAGAGAAATGAGACATTTTCAGACTCCCGCCTCACTGGCTTTCTTTTAAGCAAACAGCAGTGCCTGGCTTTCGTTCCCCAGTCTTACACACATACACCTTTCCACAGGCCTCAGAGTCGAGGTGCTGAGAATTTAGCCCATGAAGAACAGCTACCAGCCCTGTATCCATTGCTGAAGCACTTGCCGTGTCAGATGTCTGAGAGACAATCAAATAAAAATGCTTTAATTGGCATAAATATGTACTTAACTAGGATGCGGGTAGCGCTGTGGGTTAAACCACAGAGCCTAGGACTTGCCGATCAGAAGGTCGGCAGTTCGAATCCCTGCGACAGGGTGAGCTCCCGTTGCTCAGTCCCTGCTCCTGCCAACCTAGCACTTCGAAAGCACGTCAAGTGCGAGTAGATAAATAGGTACCGCTCTGGCGGGAGGGTAAATGGCGTTTCCGTGCGCTGCTCTGGTTCGCCAGAAGCGGCTTAGTCATGCTGGCCACATGACCCGGAAGCTATACGCTGGCTCCCTCGGCCAATAAAGCGAGATGAGCACCGCAACCCCAGAGTCGGTCACAACTGGACCTAATGGTCAGGGGTCCCTTTACCTATGTACTTAACTGCAAACACTGAGACACATCAGCTGCCCGCTCAGCTTCTCAGGAGTAAAATCTGTGCATGGGAAGGCAGACTCAAGGGGGCAGGCAATTTCCTCATTGGCCTGAGTGCTATTTACTCCGCCACCCTTATCCATCAGGCTTGACCCAGGGGGGTGAGGTAGAAGCCAAGCTGTCCCCCTGCCCGTGTATGAGGTCTAGCAAAAATTGCTGCCCTGAAGCTGCTATTTGCATTTCAAGGAAGCGTCCGTTGGTGCCAGCGTAGGCTTCTAGTGTAATGCAAAAAGCAGCTTCGGAGAGAAATGGTTCAATGTTGCCACCCCACCCGCACAGCCCCTTTGCCTTCCCCAAGTTTTCAATTTACATAACAAAAAACTAAAACACTCTTGGTGTTCATATAATTAATGCTGGGTCTAGATTCCTGCAAGGGGGATAGCCTTGCTGCAGTGAAATAGCTGTTTGCAGCTAATGAAAATAATGAAATGGTGGGTACCATACCCTCCAACATTTCTCTGATGAAAATAGGGAAGAACTATATTATTATTATTATTATTATTATTATTATTATTATTATTACTGCCCCACCCATTTGACTGGGTTGCCCCAGCCACTTTGGATGGCTTCCAACATATATAAAAACATAATAAAACATTAAACATTAAAAAAAGCTTCCCTAGACAGGGCTGCCTTCAGATGTCGTCTAAAAGTTGTATAGTTACTTATCTCCTTGGCTTGGGGGTCACATAACTCCATACCCTCCATTGAAAATAGGGATGTCCTAAAGGAAAGCAGGACATTCTGGTATCAAATTCTGGGATGGATTCTGTAAATCTGGAACTGTCCCTGGAAAATAGGGACACTTGGAGGGCTTGTGTTTTATGGTACCTAGTCATGCCTTAGATGCCTTCGACTCAGGCATGGCCAAATTGGCCCTCCAGCTGTTTTGGGACTACAACTCCCATCATCCCTAGCTAACAGGGCCAGGGATGATGGGAATTGTAGTCCCAAAACAGTTGGAGGGCCAAGTTTGGCCATGTCTGCCTTAGACGCTATTGCAATCACTAGACACAATAGCGATGTGTGCGCTCTCAGGGAGGAGAATTGCATTTCTCCAGATACAAACCTCTTATTTTAATTTAGAATATAGCTCAGTTGGTTCAGCACAAGACTTTTCATCTCAGGGTTTTCGGGTTGAGCCCCACATTGGGGAAAATATTCCTGCATTGCAGCGGGCCTTCATGGTCCCTTCCAGTTCTATGACTCTGTGGATATTATATCCTGCTTTATAGCATCAAGAGGCTCTCTAAAGCTGTGTTATACGCCCTTCCTTTAAAGCACATTCAAAGCACATCCTTTCCCTCTAATAATTATGGGTTTGCTATTACTTGCTGGGAACTGTAACTGTGAGGGATAAACTACAGTGACCTTTGCGGGAAAGGATGTGCTGCGAAAGTGCTTCAAACGTATTGCATGTACACAGATTCTGATAGGATGTGCATTATTCTGCTCTGATCTTCGACTTACCTGCACACAAGGTGGATAGAGACCATTGCTGGAGGAGCTTCACAGCTGGCAACAGATCTCATCACACATACGCAGCCGACAAGGATTTCAACAGTTATGCAGAGTTTAGGCCAGGCCAAAGCCAGAAACCTTTGAGTTAGTTAGTGGGCCTAAATTAGGGTTGCCATATTTCAGAAAGTGAAAATCGGGACACGAAAGTTGTTGAGCAAAAACTCCAAAAAAAGAGAGAGGTTTCTGAACACTTCCAACATGGGTTGCCACAAGCCCAAGTTTCCCCAGACATGTTTACCAGTTTTTGGAAATTCTGCCCAGATGCTGTTTTCGACGGATGAATCCCGGATATATCCGGGAATCCCAAATGTATGGCAGTCCTACCTATATGTACAATGTGAAGGATGGCTCAGGGTTTTAAGCAAGAAATTGAAAACAGGTATTTTAAAGTGATTTAACCTAACGGTGTTAATTTAATTGAATTAGTCTTTGGATTCATTGGTCATAAACAGTCGAAAGTGGAAGTATAAGTGGACTTCTTATGGAGCGTTTGGTTAGAAAACACCAGCTGTATTTTTTATTATTATTTTTAAAGAAAAGAGCTGGTGACTTCTGTTATGTACTGAAGTTCTCACCCTGGGCCAGCAGGGGGATACTGTAGATAGTTATGCAAATAAGGGATCGAAAGTGACGTTCAGTGATTGGATAGTTTTAGAAAATTGTTACAGTTACGTTGTACTGGAGCTCTATATAAGCAGGCTGGCTGAACCCTTCAGTTTAGCTCTGTTCTGGCCTGTGAATAAACAAGAGCTGTTTGAAGAATCGCTGTGTCGTCTGATATGTTCACCCACAATTTAACAACTTTCCTAAAATGACAAGGCAGCTGTTTCATCAGAGAAGAGTTGTGGGCTTAAGTGGTGTTGATGGCTCCTCCCCTTAATGTTTTCCACCTTGGTTTTTACTCCTCCCTAGGGATGTTCCGGGCAGCTGTTCCCAGTGGCGCTTCCACCGGCATCTATGAAGCTCTGGAGCTACGTGACAACGATAAGTCCAGATTCCTTGGGAAAGGTAGGGGTATTCCAAGCTTCTGCCCATAGAATGACAAACAATAATTCCAGAGTCCTCTCTCTCTGTGTGTGTGTGTTTTCTGCTTTTGGGCTGGCCGAAACAACAGATGTCAGTCAGTGAAATTCCACGGTGAAGAGTGTGTGGCCTTGTGTGCCTTCCTTTCTCTGCCTCTTATTTCCTTCTGCCTCTGTCTGACACTCTCTGTGTCTTCTTTTTCCTTCTGTAGGGGTCCTGCAGGCGGTGGATCACATCAACAGCACCATTGCCCCTGCTCTCGTGAGCTGCGTAAGGATCCCCCTTTGCTTTTCTCATTGGCTCAACTTGCGGGTCTTTCATCCTCTCTCTCCCTCTCTCTCTCTCTCTCCCTCTCTCTCTCTCTCTCTCTCTCTCAATCTCTATCTGTCCCTTCATTTCAACCTGCATTGTTTTCTGGATGCTCGACATACTATCTCTCTGTGTGCATGCATGTGTGTGTGTGTGTGTGTGTGTGCGTGCGTGCGCACTGTCAAAGGATGGAGGAATATTTTTTCCTCCAGGGGCCTTTGTAGAGAGCAGTGACAGGACCAATCCTATGTACAGACAACAGCTTTTCTGAAATCTGAAGGAAGCATGAGATGGAATCTATACACATATAAAAACTGTTATGGAAATGCTTTATTTTTAAAAAAGCATTTTTAAAAATACATTGAATTTCCCATAAGGCTCACCATTGTCCTCTAGTGTCACATTGTATGTTGCACTTAAAACATTTTATTTGCAGCTGTATGGCTGAGTCCTGATAGAGCATTGATGCAATAACCAGAAAAGGCCAAACTTGGGTCTCCAGCTGTTTTTGCACTACAGCTCTCATCATCCCTAGCTAGCAAGACCAGTGGTCAGGGATGATGGGAATTGTAGTTCCAAAACAGCTGGAGACCTACTGTAAGTTTGGGTAACGCTGATCAAGAACATTGTGGATATTTCCAGAGGGGGCTTTTAATCTGCAGTCGCCGTGCCTCCTTCATGCAATTTATGGGCAGTACAGACAACGTTGCAACTCTCCTGCCTTTTGCCATCCCTTTCACCATTTTTTTAACACTGTGAAAAATCTATTAAGGAAGAGAAAAGCCGAATAGCAGTACAATCTCTTTGGAGGTGTGGATAGGAAAATGCAGGACTGCGGTGCAATGGGAGGAGTTGTGGCTTCCTGAGGCTGATGGGAAATTGAGTCCAATAAAATCTGAGGAGTGGGGGGAGACCCAGGTTCCTTGCCCCTGCCCTGTTGCTTGCTGTGTATTTCCAGTTTCATGCCCGGCACCGCAAGTCCATTCCCCTGATTAACTGGCTCTCCACTTTAATTAATTGCTTGCTTTCTGGAATTAGGTTCCCTCAAACCACACACTTCAATTTGCTATTTAATTAGCAGATTACATCGAAAACAGCAGTGCAGGTTCTGGCTGTAATCTTGTACAGTTGCCATCCTCCAACCTTCTACTGCTTACATCTGAGCAAATTTGTGTAGATTCCAGCTGCAATCCTGTAGGACTACAAACGTCCGTTGCTGACACTTTCGCCCCCCCCCCCCCACAGTTGTACTATAGAATAGCACTACAAACAAGCAGGGAAAATCAAGTTTTCTAGGCAGGTTGCAAATATGACTAGTATACCCTCCAACATTTCTCCAGTGAAAGTAGGGACTTCCTATTCCATAACAGTAGTAGTGGTAGTAACCGCCTTCTGGTGATTCCCTCATTGCGAGAAGTGTGGTTACAGGAAACCAGACAGAGGGCTTTCTCGGTAGTGGCGCCTACCCTGTGGAATGCCCTCCCAGCAGATGTGAAGGAAATAAGTAGCTATCCTATCTTTCAAAGACATCTGAAGGCAGCCCTGTTCAGGGAAGTTTTTAATATTGAACGCTGTATTGTTTTTAATACTTCATTGGGAGCCGCCCAGAGTGGCTGGGGAAACTCAGCCAGATGGGCGGGGTATAAATTATTATTATTATTATTATTATTATTATTATTATTATTATTATCATTATCATTTATACCCCACACATCTTACTAGGTTGCCCCAGCCACTCTGGGCATCTTCCAACATATATAAAAACCATAATAAAACAGTAAACATTAAAAAGCTTCCCTGAACAGGGCTGCTTTCAGATGTCTTCTAAAAGTTGTATAGTTACTTATCTACTTGGCTTGGGGGGGTCACATAACACCATACCCTCCATTGAAAATAGGGACATCCTAAGGGAACGTGGGAAATAATTATAATTATAATTATTATTCATACGCAGCCCTTTTTACTACGCTGCCCCAGCCACTGAGGCTTCCAATATATATGAGAACATAATAATGCATTTAAAAACTTCCCTGTACAGGTGTCTTCTAAAGGTTCTCCTTGGTTCGGGGGTCACATAACTCCATACCCTCCAACATTTTTCTGAAGTAAATAGGGATGTCCTAAAGAAAAGCAGATGTTCCTATTTTCATCAGAGAAATGTCGGAGGGTATGTGGGACTTACAGCCCAGTTGGTAACCACGTTTGCTCAGAAGTCAGATTAGCTGCAATCACCTTGCCCTGTGTTTTAAGGCCCCTTTTTAATTTTCGTTAATGTGCTACTTCATGAATTATTTTTAAAAACCCAACCAACAACACAAGCACAAATAAAAGTGGGTGCCAAAATGGTGTTGAGACGCCCTCACTTCTAAATGACAGAAGAAGAGTTCACCAGTGAGAAATGGACAGAACTGAAGGGTAGATGGTCAGCTGTAATTCTGTCTATAGCTTGCAGCTGAAGAGCAATGATTTGTAGCGCTAGGATAATAATAATAATAATAATAATAATAATAATAATAATAATAATAATAATAATAATTTATTATTTATACCCCGCCATCTGGCTGAGTTTCCCCAGCCACTCTTGGCGGCTCCCAATCGAGTGTTAAAAACAATACAGCACATCTTCACCATACATTTAAAGTGCATACCTTACCCCAAAGAATCCTGGCTGCTGTAGTTTCCCCCTCACAGAGCAGGCGATTCCCAGCAGTCTTAACAAACTACAATTCCCAGTATGCTTTGGGAGGAAGTCATGTTCTTTCAATGTGTGTCGGATGTGCTTTAAGTGTATTGTGTGGACCTGCCCAAAGTGTCCTCTGTCTGGAAGTCCCCTAGGCAGCCTATTATCCAGACTTCCAATTTGAGAGATGTTTTCTTTCTGCAGGGCCTTTCAGTCGTGGAGCAAGAGAAGATCGACAGCCTCATGCTGGAGATGGACGGGACAGAGAATAAATGTAATGCCTCTCTATTCATAACAAAAAGTCTTGTGGGAGGGGGCCAGAGGGGCAAGTTGGGAGAGAAGCCAGGAACTTTACAGCAAGATTAAAAGGCACAAGCTGAGGTATGGAAGTTAAAAAAAAGTCGTGTGCCACCCCGACTCTCTGCAAGTTTCCATAGGGTTCCAGGCACTCACCTGTGTTCCTTTAGAAAATTGAGACACGGCAGAGACTGGTGTAGTTTTAAGAAATGTGATTTATTCACCTGTTTACAATGTTAGTCTGCATACAGGGGGTCCAGATTTATAGAGAGTTCTCCCCCACAGCAGTGCAGCCAATGGAGTCCAAGGTATCATTCCCAGCCAGCCTTCAGCCAGCCTGCCCAAGATGGATCCCAGTCTTTCTTTTTCCTTCTTCTTCCCAGCTCCACATAGCTCAAAAACTCTCTTTTCCTGATACCGCAAATGCACACCCCCATCACCTCGGCACCATCTGCCTCCCCAGGCCAAAGGATTCCTCTCGGATGGCCCATCCAACCCCTTTTGTCATGTTAACAGATTTTCCAATTGCATAAGCCAGCCCAGGGATTCCTTGTCTGCCACAATTCTGCAGCTTGTACTTTCATCCATATCCCAATTACTCGAAATCCTACTATTTTATAGGGTTTAGCCGCCAACACCCCATAATCTATAACACAAGGAATCCAGGGCTAGACTAGTAGCGGGTGCTGTGCGGCTGGAAAGTTGATTGTATGATCTTTGGGGCCAGGGAACCTATATTGCTTTGTTGAATTGTCCTGAGCAAAGGGCCATTGATGGTGGTCACCTAATTTTGACGATGTTCACAGCCAAGTTTGGAGCCAATGCCATCCTGGGTGTCTCCCTGGCTGTGTGCAAAGCGGCGGCTGCAGAGAAAGACATTCCCCTCTACCGACACATCGCTGACTTGGCTGGAAATTCCGATCTCATTCTGCCAGTACCGGTAAGCATTTAATCACTCCCGATTTCACAAGGAGAACCCAAAGGGGAGTCGGAGGCTGTAGAGTAACCATATATGCAAGGAAATGGAAATCCCTTACTAGGAGAAGAGAGGTGACACCTACCTCAGTTCTCTGCGTACCCTTTATCGCCACGCTGCAAGAGTAACCTTGCTTCAGCCCTGCATTGTTGTAGATATTATTTTTGTGCAGTCTGAAGTGACTGGAAGCATAAGAACTAACCCCTTTTGGAAATGAATCATTGTCCAGGCCCATAAAAATAAAAATTTAAACTTTTACTGGTAGAACTCTTCAGAACAAAACATAAGCATCAAAGATACAACCAAAATATCCATGCAATGTCTTGTATGGGCTCAGCATCTTGCAAAATATGAAATAATCCAAACAGACCTATAAGCAAAGGTCTCTTTCTATCTTTCCACAGCCTGCATTCCGGCCTCCATTGGCCGCTGGCTGTGTACTCTCCCTTCAGGAGAGCTTCATTTACATCCTCACTCCATGGCATTTGGGAGACAAAGTCTAAAGGCAACTCCCTTTCAAAAAGGGAGATTTGCAACCCAATACCTCTCACATGACCTAAGGTTACAACATTCACATGTTAGCTAACAGAGAACAACAATCAGTTAGATAATCATTAACCCATTAAGTGGCTCAGAGTATGTAATAAAAAAACAAGAAATTTTTCATTTTCTCTATCTACTTCTGGAAATCAGGTGGAAGCTAGCAGAAGTTTAGTACTCATTTCCATTTCAGTTGTTTCCAGGAGGGGAAATCAATCTACAGCACCACTAACAGTCCCATAACACAACAGGTATCGCAGTGTAAAAGGAATGTTGGAAATCAGGTTGGAAGCACTAGCAGAATAGCCAGTAAAGCTCATGCAATAAACCACACATTGGAATGCAGCCTTGCGATTGGTTCCATGTAAAATCTTTGGGTTGCTAACAAGGCCTTCTCAGGACCCTCACGGAACCTCGGCTTCCAGGGCATTTTGTGGGAAGCCATGACAGTTAAGGCCCGCACGAACTGTCGGGATCTTCGTTCGACCGAGCTGATAAAGCTCATCTTCCGGCCGAGTCGCCCCCGACGTGATTGACGACCTGAGCCTCTGATAAGGCTCCAGGCACATCCCATTCAGCAGAGAATCCAAAACAGCATGCGGAAGTGATGAGATTTATGGCTACATGCTATGCTTTATTTCTAAGCTACGCAGACAGAAAAATACATCCTCACCCTGTGAGAGCAGAGAGCAACTGAAACAAAGGAACAAAGGAACAGAGAAACCAGTACGTCACATCCGTCTCCCTTCTCCTGTGAGACTTCCAATAGCCTGGACTGTCTCTGGAATGTAAACAGAGCCTTGTGACTCTAAGCAGCTGCTCAGTGGCAAACAGAAACTAACACGAACCATGTCAATTGACCGTGTAGGTGTCCTCTAAGCGAGTTTCATGTCTTTCTTCTTCCCAAACTCTCCCAGGCCTTCAACGTGATCAACGGGGGCTCCCACGCTGGGAACAAGCTGGCCATGCAGGAGTTCATGATCTTGCCAGTTGGGGCTGAGAGCTTCCGGGACGCCATGCGCATCGGTGCCGAGGTCTATCACAATCTCAAGGGTGTGATCAAGGACAAGTATGGCAAAGATGCCACCAATGTAGGCGACGAAGGAGGCTTTGCCCCTAACATCCTGGAGAACAGTGAAGGTGAGAACAAGAACAGAGTGTGGAATTACTTGCATACCCGGGCTCTGCACTCCCTGCACCTCTCTCACTGAGTAGTGACGAATGACACAACACAGCTTGAATGGGATTATTATTATTATTATTAATTGAATTTATATGCCACCCTATACCCGGGGGGTCTCAGGGCAGTTCTCAGAATAAAATCAAGATATAAAATCACAAAATGCCTAATGAAAATAAAAACAGCAACCCAATACTCCTCTCCACAAAAAAAAAACACCCTCATATTTAAAAAGGGTATAGGATGTTGATCAGGTCAGCCAAAGGTCTGGTTTTGCCTGGTGCCTAAAGGTGTATAATGAAGGTGCCAGGCAAACTTCCCTGGGGAGAGCATTCCGCAGATGGGGGAGCCACTGCAGAGAAGGCCCATTCACCTGTTGCCACCCTCCGAACCTCTCAAGGAGGAAGCACACGAAGGAGGGCCTCAGAAGATGATCTCGGGGTCCGGGTAGGCTCCTATGGAAAGAGGCTGTCCTTGAGGATCAAATCAGGCCACAATTTTATTGACAACGGAGGTTTGGCATAGACACTGCATGGCCTCCAACATTTCTCCAATGAAAATAAAGTAAAGGTAAAGGGACCCCTGACCATTAGGTCCAGTCATGACCAACTCTGGGGTTGCAGCGCTCATCTCGCTTTACTGGCCGAGGGAGCAGGCGTACAGCTTCCGGGTCATGTGGCCAGCATGACTAAGCCGCTTCTGGCGAACCAGAGCAGCGCACGGAAACGCCATTTACCTTCCCGCCAGAGCAGTACCTATTTATCTACTTGCACTTTGACGTGCTTTCGAACTGCTAGGTTGGCAGGAGCAGGGACCGAGCAACGGGAGCTCACCCCGTCACAGGGATTCGAACCGCCGACCTTCTGATTGGCAAGTCCTAGGCTCTGTGATTTAACCCACAGCGCCACTCGCATCCCACCCCCAATGGAAATAGGAACGCCCTAAATAATAATAATAATGTTTATACCCCCACCCATCTGGCAGCATTGCCGCAACGACACTGGGCCCTTCCCAGCTGCCCTCCACATCGGCCTGAATCTAAGAGAACAAGGGAGGTGGGGGGCGCATTTATTTGACTTGCTCCAGAACCAGGAGTGACCCCAAACCAGCAGGTGAGACCATTTGCTGTAGTTTTTAGCACCTCCGCAGGTGGTGAATGTGGCTGTTGTCAAACTGGCACTGGGTTGCCCCAGTGATTTAACTGTAACAACTTCATGTCAAGCACCTATTTTTCTTGGGGGGAGGGGGAGCACTGTCTCTCCCAAAGCCAAGGCCTAGGCTGGGGGATGTTCACCTCTCTGTGAGGGATTGCTGAGATGCTAAAAAGCTTCTAAGCTGCCTTATCAGAAAAGGAGTTTTTCACAACAGGCATAGCAAAAGAAGTGATTCCTCACTCTTGTTAATGGCTCCATAATTGGCTACTTCTGTTCTTCATCGGCAGGGCCACACCACCACTGTCCTTGTTCCTTGTCTGTGCATTCAGTACTATTTGGTTTAGTAGTCTCTTGATTGTGTGTTGTCAACGCTGAAAGTCTGCAGAGTCTTTGCCAGTCCTATCCACATGGCACTTGGCTGCTAGGTTTGCCATGCCATAGTGACGTCCAGATTGTTGTTGTTGTTTAGTCATTTAGTCGTGTCCGAGTCTTCGTGACCCCCTGGACCAGAGCACGCCAGGCACTCCTGTCTTCCACTGCCTCCCGCAGTTTAGTCAAACTCATGCTGGTAGCTTCAAGAACACTGTCCAACCATCTCGTCCTCTGTCGTCCCCTTCTCCTTGCGCCCTCCATCTTTCCTATCATCAGGGTCTTTTCCAGGGAGTCTTCTCTTCTCATGAGGTGGCCAAAGTATTGGAGCCTCAGCTTCAGGATCTGTCCTTCCAGTGAGCACTCAGGGCTGATTTCCTGAAGAACTGATAGGTTTTATAATGGTATGGGGTTGCTCGTGCGTAAATTGCCGCCTCTCCTGGCTATGTTGCCTTGTTAAACCTTTTTGTCTGGACAGCCCTTCAATTCGTGGCTGCCTCAGTCGCTAGCAGAATCCGTCAGTGGGCGTTTCTTAAACCTTTTCCAACATAAAAGTTGTTTGACACCCAGTCTCCTCCTACTTTCTCTGCGCGGAAGTCTTCTGCGCAGGGAGGGCGTGGGTAGCGGAGGACCAGTGCTCTCCCCGCTGGTGTCCGGTGAAGAGTCTGGGAGCCCTCTCTCCGATTCCCCCATCTGCCCCTCCTTATTCCTGGTGTTGCACTGAATTGCTTCCCCATCTGCTGAGCTGCCTCTCTCCCTGCTGGGCCCTTCTCCAGCATCATTGGAGAGCCTTCCCTCCACCTCTAGCTCCGATGTCAGTTCCCTGACAGGTTTGATCTTATTGCAGTCCATGGGACTCTCAAGAGTCTCCTCCAGCACCATAATTCAGATTAAATGATAGCAATACAGTATACGGAGGATGGCTCCTGAAGACAGTTCAGCTGGCACAGAATGTGGTTCCTGAACTACTCAGGGTGAGCTGAGCTGCTATGAATGTATTGCCAGAAGTGCAACAGCAGAAATCATTCAGTGTGCAGCATAACAGTTAAATTTATGTTTAATGTAATGTGTTGTTTGGTCGTAAGGCTTCACTGTGCATATTTGCTTCAACCTGCTTCTAACATCTGGTTTTATTGGTATTTTTATGCGTACATTAGGTAAACCACTTAACACAAACCACTTCAATCCTGTTAAATACTTCCAGATTAGCTGTTTATTCACACACACTTTTGTGATTACCCCGCAGCTTCTAGGGCAAATATCCTATCGCTTTCCACATTGCCAGAAGTCCAATAAGGAAAGTGTGATGGAAAACTGCACAAGAAAGTGAGGGATAACAACCACTAGCTGGCATTATTGTCTAAGCTCTGTGCAAATATATTAGGGTTCATGCTTGTAGGGTACATAATATATAATAATAGGGGACGCAGGTGGCGCTGTGGGTTAAACCACGGAGCCTAGGACTAGCCGATCAGAAGGTTGGCGGTTTGAATCCCCGTGACGGGGTGAGCTCCCGTTGCTCGGTCCCAGCTCCTGCCCACCTAGCAGTTCGAAAGCACTTCAAAGTGCAAGTAGATAAATAGGTACCGCTCCGGCGGGAAGGTAAACGGTGTTTCTGTGCGCTGCTCTGGTTCGCCAGAAGTGGCTGAGTCATGCTGGCCACATGACCCGGAAACTGTATGCCGGCTCCCTCGGCCAATAAAGCGAGATGAGTGCCGCAAACCCAGAGTCGGTCACGACTGAACCAAATGGTCAGGGGTCCCTTTACCTTTACCTTTACTTTACATGCTTGATAAACAGGCCACTTCACAAATTGGTCTGGAAGCTGAAGAGCCTTAAAAGATAGTTTTCAAACATGGCAGATGCTTGCAAAATCCGAGTTTCTCTCCTTTCTGACCTCTCAGCTCTGGAACTCCTCAAGGAAGCCATTGAGAAAGCTGGCTACACTGACAAGATTGTGATTGGCATGGATGTGGCCGCATCGGAATTCTACAGAGACGGGAAATATGACTTGGACTTCAAATCCCCCGATGACCCCAGCCGCTACATCTCTGCTGATGAGCTGGGTGACCTGTACCAAAGCTTTGTAAGGGATTACCCAGGTGAGTCCACCGTGCCTAAAGCCTCAGTACCGGGGCACCAGATTGTGGAAGTTTTTGCTCTTTGCTGAATGGGAACAGGAGCAATGGGTTGCTGCAATACAGTGGTACCTTGGTTCTCAAACACCTTGGTACTCAAACAACATGGGACCCAAACACTGCAAACCCGGAAGTAAGTGTTTCGGTTTGTGAACATTTTTCAGAAGCTGAATGCGCTCCGTTTTTAGTGTTATGCTCTCGATTTGAGTGCCACACTTCTGTTTTGGGTGTTACGTTGAGGTCTGTCTGTTTTTGCTACAGTGGTACCTCAGGTTAAGTACTTAATTCGTTCCAGAGGTCCGTTCTTAACCTGAAACTGTTCTTAACCTGAAGCACCACTTTAGCTAATGGGGCCTTGCGCTGCCACCGCGCCGCTGGAGCACAATTTCTGTTCTCATCCTGAAGCAAAGTTCTTAACCTGAAGCACTATTTCTGGGTTAGCGGAATCTGTAACCTGAAGTGTATGTAACCTGAAGCGTATGTAACCCGAGGTACCACTGTATTTATCTTGTGTTTTTGTTTTTGCGGCTCTTTTTGTGTGTGTATGACTGTGTGGAACCCAGTTCATGTACTGATTGATTGGGTGACTGCAAGTACATCGTTTATTGCTTTCATTTTATGGATCAATGCTCTTGTTAGATAGTAAAATGCATGTTAAATTTCTGTTTTAGGGGTTGTTTTTAAAAGTCTGGAATGGATTAATCCATTTTGCATTCCTTTCTATGGGGAAGCACGCCTTGGTTTTGGAACGCTTTGGTTTTGGAACAGACATCCAGAACTGATAAAGTTTGAGAACCAAGGTACCAATGTACTCTCGTTTCCCCCTTCTCTCTGCAGTGGTGTCGATCGAGGATCCTTTTGATCAGGATGACTGGGAGGCCTGGTCCAAGTTCACAGCAAACGTTGGGATTCAGATTGTGGGGGACGACCTGACCGTGACCAACCCCAAACGCATCGAGCGAGCTGTGGAAGACAAGGCCTGCAATTGCCTCCTGCTGAAAGTCAACCAGATTGGATCAGTCACCGAGGCCATCCAAGCGTGAGTCTAGCCAAACCGCTCTGTTCCACAAGTGCCCAGTTGCGTTCCCTTCCAAGAATGTTAGACCTGTTGGGACTGAGGCAAATCCACTGAGTTCCTTGTCTCCCTCCACAGCTGTAAACTGGCCCAGGAAAATGGCTGGGGAGTGATGGTGAGTCACCGATCAGGGGAGACTGAAGACACCTTCATTGCGGACCTGGTGGTGGGACTCTGTACCGGCCAGGTAAGTTCTGGGTGGGGAGAAAACATGTCTTGGGTGTTCTCTGGAGACGAAAAAGGTGAAGGCTGAAACAACCATGTCAGTGTAGAGACACAATCTCTTTCTACAGCCAGAGATAATTCAAGTGTCCCATCGTAGAATAGTGGGGTAGGAGAGTTGAAAAGACAGTGGTACCTTGGTCCTCGAATGGCTTAGTTGTCAAACAAATCGGCTCCCACACGCTGAAAACCCGGAAGTAAGTGTTCTGGTTTGGGAACTTTTTTCAGAAGCCAAACATCTGACACGGTTTCTGCTTGACTGTAGGAAGTTCCTGCAGCCAATCGGAAGCTGTGCCTTGGTTTTCAAACATTTCGGAAGTCAAACGGACTCCCGGAATGGATTAAGTTCGAGAACCAAGGTTCCACTGTAATCCCAAGGTATTTCATATCTGGCAACCAATGTACCCCTTTGGTTTCAGGTAGTACATGGGTAGACGAGTCTAAAAAGACTGGGACACAAATTTTGACAGTCCTCTAGCGGCTGTGGGAGCTCATTTACCAGAAGTAAAGAGTTGCCAAACTGCACAAGCAAAAGCCAATTTAAAATATCTGCTATTCACTCATGCCTTTGCTCATGATGTGCTTGTTCCAGTTTGTAATGCTGGTGCGGACCCTCCATAAAATATTGTTGCGTTGACATTGACTTTTGCAGATAAAGACGGGAGCGCCATGCAGGTCTGAGCGACTGGCGAAATACAATCAGTTAATGAGGTAAGAAACAAGAGGGGAAATGCTGGCATATTATCAGTTTGCCTTCCAGCAGGAGTCGGCCTCTGTGCAATGGGCAAATGCAGGCAGGCAGCTTTTGGGAGCTATTCAGCATTGCAGAGCTTAGGGGAGACTTGAGTGTAGGTGAACCATCACACACACAATGATGGAACAGCATGTAAGTCTAAGATCTCTTTCAGCTTCTATCATGCAATGCCGCAAGAAATTGAGGGACGCACTGTCAATTTATACCAGGCATAGGCAAACCTGGCCCTCCAGATATTTTGGGACTGCAACTCCCATCATCCCTAGCTAACAGGACCAGTGGTCAGGGATGATGGGAATTGTAGTCCCAAAACATGAGGAGGGCAGAGTTTGTCTACGCCTGGTTTATACAGTCGTACCTTGGATGCTGAATGTCTTGCAAGTCGAACATTTTGGCTCCTGAATGCCGCAAACCTGGAAGTGAGTGTTCTGGTTTGCAAACGTTCTTTGGAAGCCAAATGTCCAGCATGGCTTCCACTGCTTCTAATTGGTTGCAGGAGCTTCCTGCAGCCAATTGGAAGCCGTGCCTTGGTTTCCGAACGTTTTGGAAGTCGAATGGAGTTCCAGAACGGGTTCCATTCGACTTCTGAGGTACGACTGTATAAGGATGCCTTGCCGTTCTCTATCTAAATCAGCAAAAATCACTAAACTACTCCTAGCATTGGTTTCTAAGACACTGGCTTTCTACCTTGCAAATATATGGTAGAAGATTAAGAATGGGGTCCCCAAATGCATACTGGGGTTAAAAGTGGATGCTGGGTCTGAAAAGGCTGAAGATACCTGCTGTAAGGCATGGGCTCCCGAAAGCTGTCCATAAAAGGGTTTTCTTTTCCACGGCCCTGAACAAGAATCTTGAGCATCTTAGTCTTCCATTATTCTCCAATGAGCCCAATCAAAGCTGTCCACACACAGCATTGAAAAAGCAGCACATGCCTTTGGCATCAAAATGGCATGAGGGTTTATCTAAATTAGATTAACATTGCCAAACGCAAATGTTGTTCCCTTCCATCAAATCACGAAATATTATCAAAACACTCCCATACAGTACATTGTTCTAGCAATACCAGTGCTTTTTTCTTCTACTGGGGGTGCTGAAGGGTACGCAGTCCTGGCACCGCATTTTCTAGAAGAAAAGCACTGGGGCCAGCTTGCCCCTGCCTTTCAGGGAGCCAGCAATGTGCCATGTGCTCACGTCACACATGCATACCGGGCAACATGCTGGCTTGTCGTGCGCGAGTGACGTGACCATGTTGCACGGCGTGTGCGCACACAGCATGGGGGATATGAAGGGGGCCTGGCCCCCTACTTGAAATTTCTTTTGAGGGCCCAAGGTCCCTCACCCCACCCCCCATCTGGCGCCCCACAACTTCATGGTGAGGTATTTTCTTGAAGAAAAGCACTGAGTAATCCCTATGACAACCAAGTGTTATCCCACATTTCGGATGAAGTTGAGAGAACAGGAGTTTGCCAAAGGCCAAAAAGTGACTTCATGGAAAAAGCCAGTTTCTAACTGGGGCCCAGGGCCGTCTTAAACATGTCCAGCACCGTGGTGCAAATATCTCTCCGGCGTCCACCCCCCGCCCCGTTTCCCAGAGTTGTCAACTTTTTTTAAGGCGGGGGGGGGGTACTTCGGTCAGGCTCGTTTACATTGCATGGTCCGACGCGTGCTCGGCGCAGCACGTAAGTAAGAGGCGCCTGGATCGCAGCCCAGACAGCCTCCCGCAAAGACTCCCTCCCTCTAAGCACCCGGTGCCCCTTACCTGCCCCCGTGCAGGGAAGTCGACACGACAGGAGGGCCAGCAAGCAGATCAGGTGGCTCGCCGGCTGTCCCATCCTTGCTCGGTGCCAGGATTGCACAGGACGCTTCCCTGCTCCGTTCGCAGACTCCGCAGGGAGGCGCGCAGGCAGCGATGTGGCCAGAGAGGGGTAGGAGAGACACGCCTGCCCCACCCTTCGCCCGCCCCCAATTGCACCTGCCAGGCGCCCAGGCAGCCCCAGCAGGAGGGGACGCAAAGGGGCTTCCCTGAGCCGGACGCAGCGCGCTCTGATGGGTGGCTGAGAGGAGAGGAGGGGGCTGCACCAGAATGGGGAAGGGAGCGTGGCCTGACTCTCCTTCCTGGACACTCAGCTTGTGGCGCCCTCCAAAATCTGGCGCCCTGCGCCACTAACGTCTATGGATAAGACGCGCCTGCTAGGGCCTTCCCAACCTGTAGCTTGTACAGCGGGGGGCCTTTAACATACCGTATTTTTCGCTCTATAAGACGCACCAGACCACAAGACGCACCTAGTTTTTGGAGGAGGAAAACAAGAAAAAAAATATTCTGAATCTTAGAAGCCAGAACAGCAAGAGGGATCGCTGCACAGTGAAAGCAGCAATCCCTCTTGCTGTTCTGGCTTCTGGGATAGCTGCGCAGGCTGCATTCGCTCCATAAGATGCACACACATTTCCCCTTACTTTTTAGGAGGGAAAAAGTGAGTATTATAGAGCAAAAAATACGGAAATTGACTTCTGTGCTTTAATTCTAGCAGAACCTAACCGTCTCTGGTTTACGTCCACTCTGTGAAGCAGGGCCTGTGGAGTGAATATAACGGCCTGCCTTTCTCTTTGCCTTCCACAGGATTGAGGAAGAGCTTGGCGATGAAGCCCACTTTGCCGGGCACAACTTCCGTAACCCGAGCGTCCTATAAGCCCTGCCCTGGGCACACTCTGGCTTGCCTGCTGACCTCCCAGTGCACAGACTCTGAGTGCCCCTTTAGACCACACCCTCCATTTCCCCAGCTCCTCTGTCTCCTCTCCCCATTCCAGCTACCTCCTCTGGCCTCTCACTGGAGCCGCCGCCCCCCCAAGACGTCTGGAGAATGAAGCTTCCCTCTGCCCGTCCCAGGGCGCTGCTCCAAGCCAGCTTTGCGTGTGTTGCGCAGTGTCTTCTCTCTGGGCCTGCTTGAATCATCGTTGCACCCCAGTGCTGTGAGCATGTTTGCCAGGATGTGTGGCGAGGGCGTGCGTGGCTGAAGTTAGCCCTGTGTTCCCCCTCCTTCGTTGCCGCTGGGAGTCTGTGTTTTACTCCTGGATTATGACGGTGTTTAAAACCTTCGTAGCGCTTACTGTCAACAGCAAGTTTCTGTATGTTCTAGCCTGTCCCTGCCAGCCTTCAAGTTTTGTTTTCTCTTTTTGTTTTGGGCGGGGTGTGTGTGTGTTTGTCTGTGTAGTGCCATACCTACACCTGCGACTGATCTGAAAGTACTTTTGGTTTGTGTTTTCGGGTGACACCAAGGCAACCTGTGCTGCTGCAATACACTGGGTCCTTATGCCATGCTTTGTGGGGTGTTGTGGGTCAGTGCATTGTGGGCGTGTTGTTGTGATCAGCATCCTGCTCAGACCGCTCTCTCTCTCTCTCTCTTTCTGGTCGTTCGGTCACACGGCGCTCCTTTCCCCATCACCTGTTCCCCACCTTGCTCTCCTATCACTTCTGCTTCGACCTCCAGAAGTTTCACCCTCAACTGAGCAAGCGGAGAACCCCCCACCCCCCACACACGAGAAAATCAACCAACAGACCAACCCTCAAAAATTAAATTCTGTTTCACACCTGAGCATCGTGCCTCTGCCTCAATGTCTTTTTGGTTTCACTTCTGGAAGATGAAAAGTGGACGAGCTCTGTGCAAGGGGAGGGGGCTCGGATTTGCAGGTGTGCTGAGGCTCAGACTTAAGTAGCAGAATCGGGAATCTGAAAGATAGTGCCTGACCATTCAGAGGCTGGATTGTTGGATAGGAGAGGAGGCTTCCCTGGGTGGGGCAGCTGCTACGCTGACTTCCAGTTAGGGCAGTTGCTTTTGCTTACTGGAAGAAGGTAAAGCAAGGTGATAAGGAAGTTGGCGTGGTGCAAAGGCACCAGCGGACTCTATCTGCCATTCCTCACAGGGTATTTGCACAGCGCTGACTTCCCTGGCGTCTCCCTCCTCTCTCTCCTGGCAAGTAGCAGCAACCCACCTGCCAGGAGGCTAAGGTACCAGCATCACCACACCTGGTGAGCCACTTCAGGCCTGAGTTGGGCACAGTACAGACCATAGCACACCTCACTAGCCAAGGGTAGATGGATGCGTCAGGGATGGAGCCTGATTTTATTATTTGAGGGGAGGGGGAGCAGGCAGAACAGGCAGAAGTTCTCATCATGCCAAAGAGAAAATATTCTGCCCCCTTGACTCTGGCCTTTTACTCTCAGATGTTATTCCTTCCCCTGGAGAGCCTGAAAAGGAGGCTAGTGCCAGAAGTTGCAGCTCAGACCCTGAGACCTGAGGTGGATCTACACACAGGAAAAAACCACTATAAATAAGTCAGAAATTAAATCATCATAACAAAAGGGGGGGGGGAGGAACCACTATGAAAAACATTTAGAAATTTATTTTGCTCTCTGGCACCATCTGGTGTTGCATGTTTATAACGCATTCAAAACGCTGTTTCTTGACTAATGTAGCCGAGTCCCTGGTAAGGAGAAAGAAGATAGATACCAAGAAGGAAGGGTCCATTTCTGCTGGGCTGTGTGGCCCCTGACCTTCCCATCCCATAATTCTACCACCCACAACCCTGCCTATTTTATACAGCTGCAATCAACTGCATGGTGTTTGAGGAGTTTCTAAGAAAATCCTTCTCATTCTTTGAATTTGCTTTTTTCCCCCAAAAAACCAACAACTAATTCTGTTCCTCCCATCCCAACATTAACAGTGATGGATTTTTGGGAAATAGGGACAGCAACTGAGACAAGGTGACAAAGTACTGAATTTAATAAGTCATTCATTAACTGGAGGGGATAGATTTATTTTCAGCCGATTCCAACCACAGCCAACGCATTATCCACTAACTTATCATGGATCTGTTGCAGGGAACATACTGTGTTATGTTTTATTTATTGGTGATAAATGCCACAAAATAGATTTTTTATATAAAAAAGCGTCTGTGATATTATAATATATTTCAAACCTCTCACACAAATATACTTCCCCTGATTATTACAAATCTTGCAGTTTAGACACCTCCTCCTTCCCCATCTCGATATATAGAATGTATTCATCCCAAACTAGCAACAAAAATGTATGTGCGGATCCCCTGCGACAGCAGGAATTGTGTGCATACAAGGTGCTGGGCGCATAAAATGGTGTCTCCAGTACGCTAGGGCTGTATCCATTGGTCATCCTAGTTTAATTTGGAGCCACATGCACAGCATTGAGCAAGTGGCAAGTGCTCAGCTTTTACATCACCAGTTGCCTGTGTGAGAGGAATTACATCTGGCCACCTCTGGCCTCCGAACACTGATCTTTGGGCAGGTAGAGCCCTACAGTTGAGCTGCAGCAGACATTCTGCCATACTGACCAGGTGAAGGAATAAAGTCACACTTTCTGTATTTATGCCTGGTCCAACCAATTCAGCTGCCTTATACTTTTTTGCCAATCATAAAGGGGCCAACGTTTCCGCCTTGTGTCCGAAAAGAGAACACAGAGGCATGGGTTGCTTACACGGCGAGGTCTTGGACTCAAAACACGAGGTTCTTGGCCAAGCCCTGGCATTGAAAGTGGATTCTGTGGCTATGTTCCTAGTTAAACCTGTGTCAAATTAAGCTCTGTTTTATCTGAGAGAAGAGCGGTTTATTCCCAATACAGAAATAAATGACTTTCGACCATGAGAGAGCAGACCCTCCAGGTGTCCCTATTTCCCAGGGACAGTCTCAGATTCACAGGTTTCTGATTTGATCCTGGAATATCCCTCTTTTCCTTAGGATATCGCCATTTTCACTGGAGAAATATTGGAGGGTATGGAGTTCTGCAACCCACAAGCCAAGGAGACTAGTAACTATTGTTGTAAACAGAATCTGCCCTTATTCCCTTATGGGGGACACAAGAGCCCTTATAGAGTCCTTTGTAGGTTCTCCATTGGTAGGAGAAAATAACAGAGGCCAACCAGAGAATATTGAGAAGCAAAGCAGCTAGTAAGCCTGATCTTTATTGATCTGTTGCAACAGGGTGCTCCCCTCACACGCAGGAGAAGGAGGAAGACCCAGAACAAAGGTGTGCCTGCTCTTATATAGACATTTTAAATTGCCCGCCCTGGAGCTCAAGACCACCCCTCCATACATCATACATACATCACAGAAAAGGTGGTCTACAACAGAAATTTGAATGTTGTTGTTTTTCCTGTCTGCCAGGTTATCTGATAATGCCGTATCTGATTGCCTTTCCTGGTAGTCTGGCCATTCCTTTGAGATGGCGATTACCCAATTCCCAAGACAATGGGAAGGTTCCCCCACCCCCTCCCTCCTTGCAGAGAAAACATTTGGTCAGTCTGGGAGTCAAAATGGTTTCAGGACGGTCTTCCTGTGCTGCTCCAGACATGTGGTCCACATATCTATGTATGTGCTTGGTTGGTACATTTATGAACATTTATTATATATATCTATAAAACCTTAATTTTTTTTATTTCAATATACAACCTTTAGAAGACATCTGAAGGCAGCCCTGTATGGGGAAGTTTTTTTAATGCTTTATTATGTTTTCATATATGTTGGAAGCCTCAGTGGCTGGGGCAGCCCAGTCAGATGGGCAGGGTCGTCTTGTTGTTGTTGTTGTTGTTGTTGTTGTTGTTATACGGGACATCCCTATATTCATTGGAGAAATGTTGGAGGGTATGCAACCCATATCCTGCCACCAGCACCTCCAATTTTATTCAAGATTTAGCCTTTCCCGAAGAAATCCCACGAAGTAAAATAAACCTGTGGCAATTGTCCCACTTGTGGCATCTTAGCAATCCATTTGCAAATTAAGCCCCTGTCTGGAAGCACCCTATATCCAGAAGGCAAATGTAAATGTTGCTGAATGGGTAGATAAAGCCACTGGAGAATATTCTTCAGCAATGTGCAAAGAAGGGAGATGTTATCCTGGCTTGTTGTGGAAGAGGGATGTTGGACGTATACAGTACTAGCATAGGGTAAGCAGCCATCAGTTTAATTCCTACTGTAACAGGGCCCATAGTGTGAAATTTGCAAGATTTTTTTTTTTAAAAATTGCTATTCTTTCATATGCTCCAGGTCCTGAGTTCCAGGAATCAAATGGTTCCACAGAGTCCTGGAACGAGAGCCACTATGGACTCTCATCCTTGGACCAAGGCAGGACAGTGGGCAACTTGGCTGAGCTTGCTCAGCTTCACAAAGGATAATAACAAAGAGCATTCTGGGAACTGTAGTTCAGAGACCATTGCATAAAACTCCATTTTATTTCCTGTCTCAGACTCCTCTCTTCAAAATGTGATCCCTTCAACAGGTAAGGAAATAAGAGGATGGAACTGCAGAAAGCATTTGGCCGTGTGCGTTCCACTAGAGGGCAGAGGCATGTAAGGACAGGGGCTTAACTATATAATAAAAAAGGTGAAAGAGTTAATAAATTATTTGCTTTGTAATTTACAAACCTGAAGGGAGGAAATGGGGATGTTGACCTAGACTGGATTCCTAGCATTTTGGGCCTGCGTGATCAAACTGAAAGGACCAGCAGATGAGTGAAAGCTGGTGGTAGTTTGGAAGAAAGTGAAAGTGAGATACAGTGAGGTAGAGGGGCAAAGGCGTGCACAATCTTACAGGAAAATGTCTTGCCATTTTTGTACATCCTGCTGTAAAGTTGTGTTGCATGCAATTGTCTTTCCAGCATAGATTCTAACAGCGCAAAGCAATTTAAGGGAGACAACTATATTTTACGAGTGTTTAAAGCACTTTGAAGGAGACTTCCTTTTCTATGAGGTACATGCATAATTTTGTAAAAAACCCAACAACCCAGCCCTATCACTCCGGTCAAACAGGTTTTGCAGGTTTTAACAATCCTAGGGTTGCCATATTTTAAACAGTGAAAATCCGGACAGAAAAGTTGTTGAGAGTTTTTAAGCAAAATTGCAAAGAGAGAGAGAGAGACGTGTTTGAGCTATTTTAAGGAAAATTGGCAAAAACAGCATTGCTGATCTGGGCTGCCATATTCATGGACATTTTAACGATTTCCGACTGCAGTATTCCACATATGTGTCCAGGAAATCCCAGATGTATGGCACCCCTAAACAATCCAAAACCTGCAAAGCATATTTGATCAGAGTGGATAATCAGAAGTGGCATGAATATACCCACCAGGAGTGGCAGCCCCTCTTTCAAACTGCTGCCTGCATCTATCCTTTGTAAACTAACAGTCTGGAGAGACAGTTTTTTCAGAGTGGTTTGAAAGAGGGATTAATGGGCACACTCAGCCAATGTTTGCATTTGGCAAACAGGTTTTGCAGATTTTCCCATTGCAATGAACCCATTGCAAAACCTGTTTGCCTGCGGACGGCAGTGGGGTGAAATCAACGCGTCCGCACAGAACGGGGGCCGGTCCGTCTTTCAAATCGGTTTCGGCTCTCTTAAGAATTACTGGCTGCCTCCAGCCTATCACACGTACAGCCAAACTGTATGCATGTTTGCTTGGAATTGAGTTGCGTGGCAAGGTCCCAACCCCCCAACCCCCCCCCCCCCGGAAGTGGAATAAAGATACACAAAGCAGTATTTTAGGTTAATGAGCAAAAAAGGCCACAACTTTATTGGTTACAGAATGTGAGTGGTATTGGCTTAGGCACTGGAAACCACATGACTATATCTGACTCCTGCCCGTCTGCAGGAGTCTTGGAAGGGTTAACCACCAGTAGGGGGAGCCCTGCTGATGCACATCAACTAGGAACTCCCCCAGGGTCACCACTAGGGGTCGTGCCATGGCCCTAGCCCCCCCCCCCATCTGGGGCTTCGGACAGAGACCATGCCCCCTGGATTCCTTTAACAGAATACCCTTGAATTAGGAGGAGTAGGTGATGGCCTTTGAAGGACTTTATAGTGATACGTACCTATGATCTATGATCTCATTGCTCGGTCCCTGCTCCTGCCCACTTAGCAGTTTGAAAGCACGTCAAGTGCAAGTAGATTAAATAGGTACCACTCTGGTGGGAAGGTAAATGGTGTTTCCGTGAGCTGCTCTGGTTCGCCAGAAGCGGCTTAGTCATGCTGGCCACATGACTCGGAAGCTGTACGCCGGCTCCCTCGGCCAATAAAGCGAGATGAGCGCCACAACCCCAGAGTCGGCCACGACTGGACCTAATGGTCAGGGGTCACTTTACCTTTACCTTTAGGTGAAAAACCAAATGGCTGGTACCAATTTGCCAAGTGGGGAAAAATTCCTACCAGGCCCCTTGGACAACCGAGGTGACCAACCGAGGTCCATAGCAAGGTCAAGAAATAAAGAGCCTAATCTAAGGGTGGGAGAAGTGACCGAGCAGTGAGAAAAGGGGTGGATTGGACGGCCTGGGGATAACATGGCCGAGGACCATCCAATGGCGCAGGGGCAATCCCACCCCGTGTATGTGGGGAGGGCTTGCTTCCAGCCCGCAATATCTCCCCAGGATTGGGAAATGGCTTTCTCAAGTTGACGTGCATAGGATGCGGTCTTACTGTGGCATGTGCTATCATAAAAAAGAGCATCAAATGTATGCTGAGGTCAGTGATCAAATGTATTTATATTTGCAGAAGGCTAGACTAATATGTTACATTTATTGTGTTTGTATGCTAGCAGAGTGTTTGTATGGGATGCTTATCCCCATTCATTGATTGCCATTGAAATATACTCGGAGTCAAGTGTGGATTTCATGCTCTTTATTCAGCTCATAGTGGTGAGGAGGAATGGAAGTTCCCCCAGAATGTCTGCTTTATATACATTATTTACACAATGGGCCCCACGTGATTGGCCAGTTCCAGGATTCTCCTGTAGGCCAATCAGGTTGCAGATTTACTTCCACCTGGAGCTGGATTGGGTGGCTCCTGTGGACCAATCAGACTGCTGCATTCTGAATCCTATTGTTCTAGGACCAATCAGACTGCTGCTTTTTGGATCCTATTCAACTCAGTACATAACAGTCATCTAAATCAGTCTTGCCAAATACGTAGAGGTGGTTTGTAAGGACACAAGAATTACTGGTACAGGCATGAAGAATTTCCCTTAGCAGGTCCTGGATAATCAGGGAGTACGCCCTTCCATCTTTCCACAGCTATTCCCTCCAAACCTCTGGCAAATGAGTCATTTTGAGCATGAACTCCTGAAAGCAAATTTCTTAAACGCTGTAGTCTTCCTAGATTTGGTCCTCACATTGCACTCCACCAACACTAACACACATGTTTTTGTACAGATAACAAGGGTGAAATAGTGGATAGAACAAGGCCATGGCAGTTCATCCCTGCTTACAGAGCGGCTTTTCGGAGAGTTGCTGTCTCCGAGCTCAGTGTAACTCGCATGGCTTTCCTTCTTAGTTTTATCTTTCTCAATTCTCAAAGGCAGACAGAGCTCTACCCCCTATACAGCTGTTAAGTGCCTTGTGGGATGCAAATATAATAGATAAATAATAAGAGCAGCGTGAAAATTGAACGGGAGCAAATGTAAAAATAAATAAATGATTAAATGTGCGGTGAGCCACATTGGCTCGCTAGCTATGTTCCCTGTGAGGTATTGCAGTTGGTATCAGAAGTACCTGATAAGGTGTTCTGTTCTAAAGTTGCAGCAGTACAAGGATGAAAGGTGGTAGGAAGCCATAATTTCAGGAAAGGACGTTACAAAGAATCTGGAGGACATACCGCACAGCGGGGGGGCTGATATTTATTGCCCAGTTTATTGCCCACCACCACCACACACACCAGAGATGCCAACTATAGAGGGCAGAAGGGGCTTTGGCCCCCTCAATATTTGTGGGCAGGGGGCTGAGCCCCCCCAATACAGTGGTACCTCAGGTTACATACGCTTCAGGTTACATATGCTTCAGGTTACAGACTCCGCTAACCCAGAAATAGTACCTCGGATTAAGAACTTTGCTTCAGGATGAGAACAGAAATCGCTCAGTGGCGGCGTAGTGGTAGCGGGAGGCCCCATTAGCTAAAGTGGTACCTCAGGTTAAGAACAGTTTCAGGTTAAGAACGGACCTCCAGAACGAATTAAGTTCTTAACCTGAGGTACCACTGTATTGAGGGCCCCCCAAACAGTTTGGCCTCCCACTTGCAAACATGCCCTCCGCATCCCCCATCCCCCACAGCCACCGGCAGAGCACTGGTTGGGGGCCAGAAGGTATCTTTGCTCTCTGTGCCCCCCAGCCCCTGCTGCTGCAGGGTGCAATGGGGATCTCTTCAGGGTTTGCCTGGTTCGTGCCCCCCCCCAATTGTACATTAAGTGCATATGATGTCATGCGACGCCAGGCTCCATCATTGTGGGGGGCAAGTCTGCGCCCCTGACACACTTTAACTCACCAGGAGCTTCTCATGCCCACACTCCACTGAGATGAACAAGAGCACCGTCCCGATAGATCTGCCTGTCAGATCTGCTTGACTTCAGCTGTGTACCTATTAGGGCTGGGCGATATATCAATATATCGTCCAAAACTGGTTTGAAGTCCATATCGTGATACTGGTTTCATAATTTTTGACTATAGTGAATCATGATGAGTGTTAGGGCTGGGTGATATATCATCCAAAATTAGTTTCAAATCCATATCATGGTATTGGTTTCATAATTTTCGACCTGGCAATATATTGTGAATCGTGTGTGTGTGTGTTACGCAAAAATCACAATGCAAGCAAAACCGTGAAGTCAGCCAGTCCCTCTACATAGCTCCATCCTGATTTCAGACATTGTGATATATCAGTATATTGTGATGTTTAGCTGGTGGTATATCACGATGCTGAAAACCAGATTTCGCCCAGCCCTAGTACATATCAGGGTATCCATGTGCTTCTCAGTGTGCTACATCCCTGCTTTTTTCAAACCTCTGCTGTTGTTTACAACAGCTACTTTTTTCTTGTTAGTGTCACTCCCTTCTCGCTGTACTTACTAGTCTCTCTCTCCTATTCCTCAGCAGCCTCATGGGGATGTGGATAAAGGATGTGGAGCCCTCACATGTTCTACCGACCCTTCACGCAATACCATATGTTGCCTTCAGCATGAAGTTCCAGATTCAACAGAGTGATTTTACCTTCTCTTACTGAACGAGCTAACTGGCAGGCTTGCTCTTAAGAGCATGGAGTGTGTGTGTACAAAGGGGGCTTCAGAATGGGAGGAGGCCTGGAAATGTGGCTGGTCAGTGTGCAAAGGAGAGTTGAGAACAATAAGCAGGAGGAGGGGGTTGCAAAAAGAGAGGAAGCAGGAGGCATGGGAATGTGGTTGAAGATGAGAGCAGGGGCATGAGAGCTTCTGCAGAACAGGAAAGATTGGTGGCTTCATAGCTGGGTGGAAAGTGAAATGGGTGCTTTGTAGCTGCGCTGTGTGGGAGGAGGAAGATGCAGGCAGGACCAGCCCAAGACATTTTGTTACCTGAGGCGAACCACAAAATGACACACACACACACACACACACACACACACACAGAGACGGGAAGGAGGAGTGAGTGAAGATCTGCATCAGGGACAAGGCGGAAAGGCATATCTGGACTTCAAGGAGTGTGCTGCTGCAGAAGCAGAAGGTGATGCATTACATGGAGGCAGGATCTGCTGCCCCTATGGATCTTGCCACCCGAGGCAGTTGCCTCGGCTTGCCTCATGGGTGAGCCGGCCCCGGATGCAGAACGTTACCATGAAGGGTGGTTTGTGTGCAAGGGAGGGTTGCACAAAAGGTGTTGGGGGGGAGGAGGCATGGGCCTGGGGTGCAAAGCAGGGCAGCAGAACAGAAGAGAGAGGTGGTTTCAGAAAGATGTCTGGGATGGTGAAAAGCAAGCTTAGCAGTTGCACACCGTTATGTGTTCAGTGGTCTGTGTTTGCCTGAGCTTGAGTCTGGACTAAGGATTCTGAGCTCCCGAGTTCTAATTCGATACTTGATGTGAAATCACAGAACATTTCAGGATTTGGGCCTCTGCCATTGGCCCTTGGACTCGTGAGTTGTGATTCGCAGCTTGGAAGTTTAGACAGCCAATCACGTTGGGAGTGGGAGTGGCCCGGGCTTTCAGGAATATATATAAGCAGTTGCTTTGCCCCTGTTTCCCAGTGATGTAGTTCAATGAAGGTTCTTGCTGTTATCACTGTGTCTTGCCTGGTGGGAACCCACCTACACTTTACACGCAGTGGGAAGGGGAAGCTCTGGAGGGTTAATGCGGTGTGAATGGTAGGGGGTTGGGGAGCAGAGCGAGTAGTGGGGCAGCCCCTGGCCATTTATAATTTCATAGACACATGTTCCCCATCCTCAGTCATCTTTTCTTTTTTAAATTGTTGTTGTTGTTTAGTTGTGTCCGACTCTTCGTGACCCCCTGGACCAGAGCATGCCAGGCACTCCTGTCTTCCACTGCCTCCCGCAGTTTGGTCAAACTCATGCTGGTAGCTTCGAGAACACTGTCCAACCATCTCGTCCTCTGTCACCCCCTTCTCCTTGTGCCCTCCATCTTTCCCAACATCAGGGTCTTTTCCAGGGAGTCTTCTCTTCTCATGGGATGGCCAAAGTATTGGAGCCTCAGCTTCAGGATCTGTCCTTCCAGTGAGCACTCAGAGCTGATTTCCTTAAGAATGGAGAGGTTTGATCTTCTTGCAGTCCATGGGACTCACAAGAGTCTCCTCCAGCATCAAAAGCATCAATTCTTTGGCGATCAGCCTTAAAAAGGCCTTAATGCTTTAGCTTTTCCTTGGAGGGAAGGGACTATTGTGGAAAATCCGAAGGGTCAGAAATCTTTTGAGTATTTACCTGTACCTCATAGGCTTGAGTACAAAGCTTGAAGGTAAAGAATTAGCTCCACCAGACGCTAAGAACTGCCACATTATGACATTACTCAGAAGAGGAGAAGGGGAGAGCTATGCTGGCATAATATAAATGTTATACCAGATTAGGTTTTTAAAGGCTTGAGTCCTGTTCAGTATCTATCAGCCCCACAGAAAGCAACATCTGGCAGGATAGAGATTTGCCTCAGGACTGGCAGCAGAACTGGACTCTGAACATTTGCTGCCACACGTATCTCTTGGGCGTAAGTTGCTCTGACATTCCTTCTTCAACTGCATTGGGGAAAATGCCCTTGTAGATGATTAGCTGAACTGGACGACTTCCCGTCGGCAATGTGATTTTGAAGTACAATGTGTGTCCTGTGGGCAGAGAAGATAATGATTTTACTAGACAATCTATCCGGCGAACATCGCCTCTTCACACTGCCCGTTGGAGCTGCTAAATTGATCGGTGACGGCTTGTATATTGGACCAAGCCGTGTCAGTGAAGGAGTACAGGACTTGTGCGTTTCAGTTCTATCAAGGGCACAAGACCTCCTGCCCAAGTGCCATCAAATTGAATGGGACCTGTGTAAAGAGCAGTGCCATCTGATTCAGTGGGGCTTGTTTGCATGGCAGAACTTGTCACTCTATTGCACTATTCTATTCTTTATTTTGCCATGCAAGCACATCAGATTTGCTAGTGCTCACTTTAGTCAATGTGCTCAAAACAAATTGCAATGTCTATGAGATGTATGTCCTAATTCTGTTGCTTACTGACTTCAAGAAAGAAAAACCCTAGTGTATATAGGCCCTTGGTCTTTTATGTTTCTAACTCTAGTCCAAAACCTCTTTTTCTGTTTTGTAAGTCACTTCCATATTGCATGACCTGATAGTGGAGACATGGTGTGTGTAAGTTGTGTGGAGTCGAAGGATTTTCTCTGCTTGCTGTTTTTCTACTTCTGATTCCTTTCCCCAGAGAGCAGCTTCTCCCCTTTAAGAGTTTTAAATTTTTGTTTGGGCAGGAAAGCTGGAATGTCCCTCCCCACTTAGTTTATCCACTGTTAACCTTTGTGCTCCAACCGTGGCTTCTAAAACAATTACTACACTTAATATTTAGCGTGTCTCTTGATGGTGTTGTGTCTGTGGCCAGCGCTCTATTTATTCTGCAGTTCTGTGCAAGCACAGAAAAGGCATCAAATGCAGGAAGGGGTACAAGAACCCCCGTTTTCATTTGTTTAAGGGTAGAGAACCTGTTGTTGGATAACAACTCCTGTCATCCTTTGACTATCGGCTTTGTTGGTTTGGGGCGTTGGGAGACAGAGTACAACAATACCTGGAGAGCCGCAGGTTCCCCATCCCTCCTAGATAGTTCCTGTGGCTGTGAAGAATGGCTCAGCGATATTGTGTGTGTGTGTGTGTGTGTGTGTGTGTGTGTGTGAGAGAGAGAGAGAGAGAGAGAGAGAGAGAGAGAGAGAGAGATGGAGAAGAGGTTTCAGTGCCCTGCATGCCTCCCTATAGCTAGGAGAAGCAGAATAAATTATGCATGATAACAAATATGAAAATTTGCTTAATTTGCCTAATTTATAAAGATTGCGGGATTCAGTTTTTCCTGTGCAAAGTGTGGATAACCTTGGCACAGGGTGTGTGTGTGTGTATTATATGTACACACACACACATTTATAATATATATATGTGCACACACGTGCACACACACAAAAATAGATAACTATCAGGACTTTGTCATCTAAAAATGCCTGTTAGAGTGCTTAAGTAATGTGGGCCCTACTGACTGTTCCCCTCTAGTGATTAAACCAACTCAAAAAATAAGAAGCTCCTCTTTATTTCCAAATGGCTTGAACTGGTTTTGATGGGGTTTTGAACATGACAGGTTAAAAAGTAAACAAAAAACAAACAAAAAAACCTTTCAGGTAACAATAGTCAGAAAGTTTATGGGGCTGCCCTTGGAAAGGGAATTTGGGCACAATTTTTCACCTCAGATATGTTGGCCAGGGGGGGGTTAGGATGCACTGTAAATCCCTCTATTCTGGCATGACGTCAGGGATAATCTGGCAGGGCAGTCCATATGCATATGCCTGACTCCATCTTAACACCATGGACAGCAGTCTCCAAACAGGGTGCTGACAGAGGAAGAATGGGCTTGCACCAAATCCTCTGCTCCCTCAAACCTCTCACCTGGCCCAGATACCAGCATGATATTACAGTGACCACAGATAGGTTGTAAGTTAAAACTCTTCCATTGAACTCAAAGGGGAACAAAGAAAACCCATCGCTGCACATCTGCTTCCAACTTTTCTGCCTACTCTGGCACAATGGGATGTCGGATTCAGGGTTCATCCACATTTCTGCTCGTTCCGGACTTCACGGGTCCGAGATGTTTTCTGTTTGTCCCACACTTTCTAGGCACGGGTGTGATGGTTTTCCATTTGCCTCCCTGCATTCCCTGGGAAAATCCTCTCTTTACCACTGAATCAGAGCAAATACCAATGCTTGGAAAACTCAGTTTACATTTGTTCCATTTCCCCGGGGGGTGGGGGAGTGGCAGGACATGTGGGAGACTTAAACTTCTATTCAGTCTTTTTTGATTATTTGATTAGATTTATATACCTGTATACCTGAAGGAGCGTCTCCACCCCCATCATCCAGCCCAGACACTGAGGTCCAGCGCTGAGGGCTTTCTGGCGGTTCCCTCGCTGCGAGAAGTGAGGTTACAGGGAACCAGGCAGAGGGCCTTCTCGGTAGTGGTGCCCGCCCTGTGGAACGCCCTCCCAGCAGATGTCAAGGCAATAAACAACTATTTTATTTTTAAAAAACAACTGAAGGCGGGCCTGTTTAGGGAAGTTTTTAATGTCTGACGCTGTATTGTTTCTGATATTCGGTTGGAAGCCACCCAGAGTGTCTGGGAAAACCCAGCCAGATGGGAGGGGTATAAATAATAAATTATTGTTATTGTTATTGTTATTATTATACTGCCCTTCATAAGAAGATCTCAGGGCGGTTCACAGAATAAAACACAGGATAAAAACATACAAGTAAAACATAACAGTGAAACAATAACCCCCTTTCCCACAGACACATTTCAAAGGCTGTAGAATATTAATCAGCCAAAGGCCTGGTTGAAAAGGAACATTTTTGTCTGGCGCCTAAAAATATATAATGAAGGTGCCAGGCGAATCTCTCTGGCCCGCTCTCATATTGCCACCATCCAAACCTCTCTGACACAGAGAAAGGCCTCAGGTGACAAGCACAGGTTTGGTTCAATATGGGGAGAGGCAATTCTTAAGGTATTGAGGTCCTGAGCCATGAAAGCCTTTATAGCCGAGTATATAGAGTCCTGAGGGATGCGGGTGGTGCTGCGGGTTAAACTACAGAGCCTAGGACTTGCCGATCAGAAGGTCGGCGGTTCGAATCCCTGCGACGGGGTGAGCTCCCGTTGCTCGGTCCCAGCTCCTGCCAACCTAGCAGTTAGAAAGCACGTCAAAGTGCAAGTAGATAAATAGGTACCACTCCAGCGGGAAGGTAAACGGCGTTTCCGTGCTCTGGTTTGCCAGAAGCGGCTTAGTCATGCTGGCCACATGACCCAGAAGCTGTATGCCAGCTCCCTTGGCCAGTAAAGCGAGGTGAGCGCCGCAACCCCAGAGTCGGCCACGACTGGACCTAATGGTCAGGGGTCCCTTTACCTTTACCTTTATATAGAGTCCTTGTGTTCTTATACAACCTCTGTGGTCCTGCATGAAACTTTGGAGGGTCAACAGGACTCTATAATATATCTGCTTCTTATCTGCTGTTGTGGTTCAGTAGACAAGGACACGGGTGGGGTTGCTTTGTTCTATGCTTTTGGCTGTTCTATTGTTTTCTCCTTAATTTTTGCACTGAGATTACAGAGAATCTTGACTAAGTTGTGCCACTGTTACACTGGTGCAACTGAGGCATTGGCTTGCTGGGAACAATAAGATTGCAGATTATAGTGGACTAGCGAAAGGGTGGGTGATTTTATAGAATGGATGTATTTGGTTGTTGCTTGCCTTCGTTTGGCGATATTTTTTATTTTTTATTCTAAAGTAACAAACTCTACCAACAAGTTTTTAAAAAATATGGAAAAACAAAACAGCACAAGGACAGAGAGGTATACAAGCCATTACACAGTAATGTCTAGCACTAGTCTCAAGTTCTGTATTAATATTTGCTTTTCCACAAGAATTCATTCTTGACCCTGTGCTTCCTGACCTGTTAAACATGTCAGGCTTTCTTCACCGTGAGATGTAATTGGTTGCTAGGTGTACAAACAGGTTGCTGACAAGGGCTTAACATGGGAGAAATGGCAACCACAAAGTGCCGTGAGGTGACTGCCTCACAAAATCTGACAAATTGTGGATGTTGTTTAAAGGCAGCAACTTGAGAGTTATTCCAATTTCTTTTTGACTGTGGAGCAGAGTGCCACTTGGATAGCCTTGCTTCAAACATCAGACTGTATCGAGTTAGCCTTGACAGCAGCAGATGGGTCTACTGTCTCTATTTTAGTACAACTCCCTGTTCAAACAGGCGACTCTTCTGTCGTCATGCTTTCTGGATTTGGAGGAGCTACCATTGCTAGGGAAGCTGATGGCTGGAAGTAATTTTATCCACGTCAAAAAAATATATAGTTGCTTATGTCACTTGCACAACCATGTTTTCACACCATAGCCAACACAGCGCATTGCTTTTGTAATTGATGTGTGGGATGATGATGACGACGACGACGATGATGATAATAATTTCATTGCTTTTAGATCCCACATTTCACCCTGGAAAAAGATTTCAGTTAATCTCTACAGCAATTGTGCAAGGTAGGTTTGGCTGAGAGGCAATGACTAGCCCAAGATCACCCAGTGAGCTTCATGGCCAAGTGGGGATAATAATAATAATAATAATAATAATAATAATAATAATAATAATAAATTAATTTATACCCCACCCATCTGGTTCAGGACCCCAGCCACTCCCAGGTCCTAGTCCAACACTCTAAGCCTGTAGTTCTCAAAGGGTGTGGCTTTAGAGAATGGCAAGTGTGGTGGGAAGATTCAAGGACACTAAAAAAACCCCACATTTAAACATTTTAGCTAGTATAGTTTCAAAGTATTTTCTTGTTGGATATACAACCAGAAACAGTATCCACGCCTCTCTTCGAAAGCATTGGCTACAGTTCTCCGTGACATATTGTTGCGAACAAGGATTTTCAACTATTGACAAATCAGTCCCCATTTGGGGCAGCTGCATATTCCTGCATTTCAGGGGGCTGGACTAGATGACCCCCAGGGTCCTTCCCAACTCTACAATTCTCTGATTCTATGAAATATGAAAGATCAGAAAACAGAAAAGCTTCTTTGCTCTGATGAAGACATGAGAGTTTGTCTCAAATTAGACCTCATATACAGTAATTGAGGCTACCTGGCAAAAACGTGCTCACACTTCTCATTGAGTTTGTATACATACTTAATGTGCATATGTAAGCGACCAGTTTATCATTATATTTTGGGAGTGATTCATGTTCTTACGTAATGCAGCTGCATTGCTTTATACTTTCTGGATTTCCCATGGTGATAGCTGTGTTCTATGTTACAAAGAGAGCATCGCTCAGTTTCCTTCTGTTTTCCAATGTTTTTCTTCTCTATTAAAAAATGTGGTGTGGCACAGTGAATTTTTTATTCTGAAAGTGTAGCCCAAAGGGAAAAGTTTGAGAACCACTGCTCCAATCACTACACAGAGATGTGCGCACGCCAATGTTACAGGCAACCAATGAATGGCTTCTGTGATGTCACTGGTCACAAGACACCCAACCTCCTCTCTGTCTACCTCTATCAGTTTTTAAACTTTTATTAGGCTATTACCTAAGCAGCAACTGTTCTCTCAGGCACACTCCAACACACCTCGAGAGCATGGACTTGCAAAGGGGATAAAATTCTCAGGTCCTGCTATCTGTGATGCCTCTGTTCTACCTCCACGGTCGGAGACAGTATGCCTGGGAATGTCACTTGCTGGAGAACACCAGTGGGGAGATCGATGTTGCACTCAAGTCGTGCTTGGGGGATTCCCATAGACATCTGGTTAGCCATTGTGAGAAACTAGATCAGGGGTCAGCAACCTTTTGCAGCCATGGGCTGGTCCACCGTCCCTCAGACCACGTGGTGGGCCGGATTATATTTTTTGGGGAAAGTCTGAACGAATTCCTATGCCCCACAAATAACCCAGAGATGCATTTTAAATCAAAGCACACATTCTACTCATGTAAAAACATGCTGATTCCCGAACCATCCGTGGGCTGGATTGAGAAGGCAATTGGGCCGGATTCGGCCCCTGGGCCTTAGGTTGCCAACCCCTGAACTAGATGGACCTTTGGTCTGCTCCGACAGAGCTATTCTCGTGCTCTTATGTGGACGGGATATCACACTTGGAGATGGATTGTGACTAATATGAACGTACAGTGGTACCTCTGGATGCGAACGGGATGCGTTCTGGAGCCCCGTTCACATCCTGAAGCGGATGCAACCCATGTCCATGGGTCGTGATTCACCGCTTCTGCACATGCGCATGACGTAATTTTGAGCGTCTGCGCATGTGCATGCGCGAGTGGCGAAACCCAGAAGTAACTCACTCCATTACTTCCGGGTTGCCACGGAGTGCAACCCAAAATGCTTAACCTGAAGCGACTTCAACCTGAGGTATGACTGTAGTAGCATGGGTTGTTTATCATCTGGAACAGACCTTCATACTAAGAGAGAGGCACTCCTATCAGCCAGGAAATTTTCCTGCACAGGGACCATTGCAATGTGGGCTCCCATTAATTTCAATAGGTCTTGCGAAGGAAAATTTCCTGGAGGATTGTGCCCGTAAGAGATATTCATGCTTTGAAGTGCAGGAAGAGTATTTCGATTGGCCTCATTGACCAGAACAAGGCAGTGGACAACACTACAACTTTTTCCTTCCTCTTACATTCACATGTGCATCCATAACCTGCGACAAACCTCTGTGGCTGGCACAGGCGTGGAAGAGAACGGACCCTGGGCTCCAGAGCTTGGAAGAAAAATCCATCAACGGACATTTAAAAAAAATCACAGCTATGCAGTGTAATATATTCTGATGACCTGTAACCAACCAGTGGTGAAAAGTAGGTTTAAGGCAAGTTACTGCATAAGAAGAGAGGAAAACTGCCTTGCACTGTTATTGTTTACACTGCTGTTATGTACTGAGATGAATAGGATCCAAAATGCAGCAGTCTGATTGGTCCCAGAACAATAGGATTCAGAATGCAGCATTCTGATTGGTCCTGCTTCCCCAGGGCTTCAGGTAAGGTGCAATCCTAACCCTAACTGGTGATGCCAAGGATTGAATGTGGAAGCTTTTAATGCTCTCCACCATCGAGCAAAAGCCCTCCTTCCCCTGACCAAGATAAGGGTTAGTGGTACAAGGGGGTTGAAATATACTCAGAGTCGCAAAGTGATTTCATGCTCTTTATTCAGCTCATAGTGGTGAGGAGGAATGAATGAATGTCCCCTCACAGTATCTGCTTTATATACATTATTTACACAATGGGCTGCACATGATTGGCTAATTCTGGAATTCTACTGTAAGCCAATCAGGTTGTGGATTCACTTCTATCTGGAGCAGGATTGGGTGGTTCCTGCCAACCAATCATACTGCTGCATTGTTCTAGGACCAATCAGACTGCTGCCTTTTGGATCCTATTGTTCTAGGACCAATCAGACTGCTACAGTTTGGATCCTATTCAACTCAGTACATAACACCCCTCCCCTCTAAGTTCCAGTCCTGCCCGGGAGGTCGCATTCATAGTCCTCAAGGTATGCCGGCGGCCTACGTGTGCGTTGTGGCCTGGGGTGTTCCCTGGTCCGGGCTCCGGGTTCTGGCTCGTGTTCCAAGGATGCTGGCTGTGATGCGGCTGTTTGGTCTGGTGCAACCGGCTCGCTCAGTCGTGGTTCTGGTTCCGGTGTCCTTTCGGCCTCACGGGTCCTCTCTGTATTTACTGATTCTGCCTCTCCTGCTGGCCCCTCCTGCTCTATGGGCCTCACTGCCCCGCTGTTCCCTTGGGACTCCTCTGACCTGTCCTCCTCCTGGTTTTCTCCCGGGAATCGTCGCCGTATCTGGTCGCAGTGGCGGCGCCAGCATTGCCCCCCATCCGTTAGCACCTCGTACGACACGGGGCCAGTGACCCTGGTGATTGTGGCGGGTACCCATGCTGGGCCTGCCCCAAAATTCTTTGCGTACACTGGGTCCTGGGCCTCGAAGGTCCGGGGGTTCCTGCCTTCCCCCACCACTACCTCATCCTGAGCTCTATCGGGGTGAAGGCGGTCCAATCTGATTGCAAGGCGCCGACCCATTAGTAGTTCAGCGGGGCTCCGGCCAGTCGTTGAGCTGGGGGTGCTGTGCTGTGCTAGAAGGAATGTGGCAAGGCGGTACTCCCAGTCCCCTTGCGTCATGCGGCGAAGGGTGTCCTTGGTGGTCCGCACCATGCGTTCTGCTTGGCCATTGGTGGCAGGGTGGAACGGCGCCGAACGGATGTGGCGGATGGCGTTCTGCGCTGTGAAGGTTTGGAATTCTCCTGACGTAAATGCAGTCCCGTTGTCTGAGACGAGAGTGTCAGGGAGCCCGTGGGTTGCAAACAGCCTGCGTAGTACCCGGATGGCTGCGGACGTGGAAGTGGACGGTACCAGTGCGACTTCCAGCCATTTGGTGTAGGAGTCCACCACTATGAAGAATGTTTTCCCCTGAAAGGGGCCAGCGAAATCCACATGCAGGCGTGACCATGGTGCTCGGGCGGACTCCCAGGACTGGACTGGGGCCCTTGGGGGATCTGGGCGGGATTCTTGGCAGGCCTGGCAGTGTTTGACCCAGGCCTCTATCTCTCCATCGATCCCCGGCCACCACACATAACTCCTGGCAAGGGCCTTCATTCTTACTACCCCTGGATGTGTCTCGTGTAGGGCTGTGAGGACCCTTTTGCAGAGGGGCTGGGGAACAACGACTCTGCTTCCCCATAACAGGCACCCCTTGTGGGCCGACAGTTCATGTTTGCGGGTTGTGTAGCCGGCGAATTCTGGCCCGGGGCTGCTGCTGGGCCATCCCCTCCACACCCAGTCCAGGACCCGGGAGATGACCCTATCTTTCTTGGAATGGTGTGCAACTTCTTGTGCCTGAATGGGGCGGTCGGGAAGCAGCTCCAGGCTCATAACCTCTTGTGCAGGTGCTGGGTCAGGGCCTGTTTCCGGTAGTGGTAGCCTGCTGAGGGCGTCCGCATGGCCCATCGCCTTCCCAGGTCGGTGAATCAGTGCATACTGGTAGCTGGCAAGGAAAATTGACCACCTGAGGACGCGAGGAGACAGCACTTGGGGGGTCTGCTTTTCGGGGGCAAACAAGCCAAGCAACGGCTTGTGGTCAGTCACCACGGTGAAGGGCCGCCCGTACAAGAAATCATGGAATTTTTTTACTCCCTTTACGATTGCCAGACCCTCCTTGTCGATTTGCGAGTAGTTCCGCTCGGTTGTGTTGAGTGTCTGGGAAAAGTACGCCACCGGTACCTCTCTTCCATCCGGGAGTTGGTGCCCCAGGACAGCTCCAATGCCATAGGGTGAGGCGTCGCATGCTAGCACCACCGGCAGCCTCTCGTCGAAGTGTGCCAAGACCGAGTTTGAGACAAGCAAGTCCTTGACTGCCTGGAATGCGGCCTCCTGGCGCTGGCCCCACACCCAAGGGGCCCGCTTGTCCAGGAGTCTGTGTAGGGGCTCCGCTACCGCCGCCTTGTGGGGAAGGAAGGAATGGTAAAAGTTCAATAGTCCCAAGAAGGCCTGAAGTTCAGTCTTGCTCTTGGGCGCTGGGGCATCACAAATGGCCCGTACCTTGTCCCCAGTCGGGTGGACCCCTTCTGCGTCCACCATAAATCCCAGAAAGTCCACCTGAGGCACTCCTAGTAGACATTTTTCCCGCTTCACCTTGAGACCCGCCGTCTGGAAACGGTGCAGAACGGTGCGGAGGCGGTCCTCAAACTCCTCTGGTGTGGGGCCGGCAATCAACACATCATCGAAGAAGGGGGTGACGCCAGGAATCCCTTTAAGGAGAGAGTCCATTATATTCTGGAATATGCCTGGTGCCACGCTGACACCGAATTGCAGCCGCTTTACCCTGAACGCTCCTCTGTGCGTCACAATCGTCTGTGCCTCTGCTGTGGCCTCATCTACTGGCAGCTGTTGATATGCTTGGGCCAAGTCCAGCTTGCCAAAAATTTTCGACCCAGCCAGGGTGGCAAGGACATGGCTGACCACTGGCACTGGGTATGCGTGGGCCGTGAGGGCCTTGTTTATGGTACATTTGTAGTCTGCGCAGATGCGGACCGAACCATTAGGCTTGACGGGTGTGACGATTGGGGTTTCCCAGGGAGCATTAGGCACCGGCTCCAGCACTCCTTGCTCTACGAGTCGGTCCAATTCCTCGTCTATACGGGGTTTCAAGGCGAACGGGACCCGGCGGGCCTTGAGCCTGACCGGTCGTACTGCGGGGTCAAGCTGTAGCGCAATGGGGGGGCCCGTATACTGTCCCAATTTCCCATCGAAAACCCCTGGAAATTCCTTGCATATGGCGTCCACGTCCACTTGTAAGCTAGTGTGGTTCACCCCGGTGACAGCTAGCCCCAGTGGTCCAAACCATGCCAATCCCAGTAAGCTAATGTAGGGGCCCTTGACCACAAGCAAGTCCAGTTGCCGCGTCCGCCCTCGGTATTGCACCCTGAAGGTCCCCACCCCCATTGTGGGGACCTTACGTTTCTGGAAGTCCCGGAGGGTGAATGGGGCCGGCCTGAGTTTGGGACCCCCAGTGGGACACAGTTTCCTTAAGGTCCTTGCCGAGATTATGGATAGAGTTGAACCCGTGTCAAGCTCCATGCGGCATGGGGCCCCCTCTATCTGTACCTCTACATAAATTTTCTCTACGTTGGGGTGGGGCAACTGGTATACCTGGAAGTCCGTGAGCTCCGTCGAGTTGCCTTGGTGCGTTGGGCCCCGGGACCTGGGGCTCTTGGATTGGTCATCTGATGCCTGGTGTCGGGTGGGCCGAGCCCGACACACCCGGGCGATGTGTCCCGATTTTCTGCACTGCCTGCACTCTGCGTTGCGGAAACGGCAGGTCCTCCTCTCGTGACTCTCCCCGCAGCTTGCGCAGTTCCCTCCTTCTCGTCGAGGCAGCTGTGGTCTGTGCGCTGCTTGAGTGCGCTGCTGTACTCGGTGCACCTCCTCCCTGTCGGATCCTGAGTCGTCGGTGAGGTCTTCATGGTGGACCCTCGGTTGGGATGGCAGGCTCGGCCGTGCCTCTTGGGTCGACCTCTCGGCAGCTTCTGTTGCCAGGGCCTCCTCCAGAGCGACCTGGAACGTTAGGTCCTTCTTAGCGTAGAGGCGCCGTTGCAGCTTCTCATCCTTCAGGCCACCGACGAGGCGGTCACGAAGCATGTTCTCCAGCTCTGAGAAGTTGCAGAACCGGGCGGCTTGGCGGAGAGAGGTCACAAACCCAGTTATGGTTTCCCCAGGGGCTTGCCGCTTTGCGTAGAAGGCATTTCGACGAGCCACCACTGAGGGCTGCGGCGAAAAGTGCCCCTTCAGCTGTTCCATTATTGTTTTGTATGGAACAGTAGCGACGTCTTCAGGCGCAAGGAGAGCCCGGGCGATTTCAAACGTCTCCTCTCCGCAGACGCTGAAGAATATCGCCCTCTTCTTGGCGTCTTCTTCGTCGGTGACCCCTTTGGCTTCTAGGAGGAAGGTGAAACGGGAGGCGTACGCTTCCCAGTCTCCAGATGCTGGGTTGAATGGCGAGAAGCTGCTGTTGGCTGCCATTCTGAGTTCCTTGTGCCCCGGAGCTGAAGCCTGGATACACGGTGCGAGGCAGCGGTGCGGCAGTTGGCGGTGCTGCGGTGCTGTGTGTGGCAGTCAGCTCAGCGGGATCCCACCTTCGTCGCCAGTGAAATATACTCAGAGTCACAAAGTGATTTCATGCTCTTTATTCAGCTCATAGTGGTGAGGAGGAATGAATGAATGTCCCCTCACAGTATCTGCTTTATATACATTATTTACACAATGGGCTGCACATGATTGGCTAATTCTGGAATTCTACTGTAAGCCAATCAGGTTGTGGATTCACTTCTATCTGGAGCAGGATTGGGTGGTTCCTGCCAACCAATCATACTGCTGCATTGTTCTAGGACCAATCAGACTGCTGCCTTTTGGATCCTATTGTTCTAGGACCAATCAGACTGCTACAGTTTGGATCCTATTCAACTCAGTACATAACAGGGGTACAACCATAAGCTAGAACACTTCAGTTATATTTATTGGGTCTGTGTTCCCAGAAGGCTGCCAAGGGAAGAGGCAACAGGATTATGCTTAAAAATAGGGTGATGCCACAGCCCAGGACTGCACAGGATCCCTGCTTCTTGGTTCTCAGGATATGGGCAAACTGCTGTAGTTGCTCAGTGGCAAGGTAAAAGCGCTCTGCACATGCTTAGATGCCCTTGTAGCTACTCAGTAACGTTGTTTAAAGGGGCCTTGGGCATTCTTTTAAAATGCAAAAATATACGATGAGAAGGTGGGGGTGTAAGAAACACTTGGGAGCTGTTGGCTGTGGAAGAACCATGACTATAGCTAAACGTGTTTTCTTCTTCTTCTGGAAACCTCCTCCCCTTCCTTTTTTTTTGGGGGGGGGGAGAGCTGTAGATAAATTCCATGTGGCAATTTTAAGGCTTGTTCCAAGGCGAAAAAGGAAGAGAAGAAGGAAGGGAACCTCAACTGCGCTGCCAGCCATCTTTCCAGAAGCCCAGCTCGCGCCTTGAATGTCACATTTGTTATCTTCACCCCAGTTGGAGGAGGAGGCGGCGGATGCTTGCTTCCTCGTTATTTTCCTCCTGCATTTCGGTCCCTTGCCCTGCCTGCCCTTTGTAGAACATGATCGCTGTGTGTTCCTCTTTCCCTGCCGGCCCCCCTCCCGCCTCCCCCCCCCCCTCCGCCTTTCAATGGCTCTCGCTCTCCATTATGGCTCGCTCGCTTCCCAGGTACAGAGGCTCTGATTGGGTTGCCTCGCATTCCCCTCCATTCTTGCAAAGGACTCGGGGCCCTCGCTTGGCCTCCGCACTAGTTCTCTCCCTTTGTGCCGTTGCCTGGTAACTGGGAAAAAGGCGGGGGGGGGATGGGACAGGCTCCAGGAGGAGAAGATGGAGAGAGGCGAAGTTGGGGGGGGGCAGAGAGAGAGAGGAGAGAGAAGGAGAAAGCAATTGAAGTGTGTGCGGTTTGTGTAATCCTCCAGGCAAGGCTCTGCATGTTGATTAGTTGCAGGCCGGCGGAAGCAAAGACCAGGCGTGGAGTCCTGACCCGCATCCAAGGGAAGAACGAGTTGCGCTCTTCAAGGCGCGCAAAGAGCGCGCTCTGCGCCGCAGGCAATGGCGCAGAGGCTTCAGTAGGGGGCACTCTTCCCCCCCCTTGAAAAAGCAAGGCTGGGCCTGGCACACCCCACAACCAGGGGGGGCTTGAAGCACTGAGCACTGCTCTGAGCAGCGGGACCATAGTTCTCTCTCTCTCTCTCTCTCTCTCTCTCTCTCTCTCTCTCTTACTCTCACCCACAACTAGACAGCCCAACTGGGGTGCCAACTTGAGTAAAATAAATTTGGGGGGTGGGTATGCTCCGTCTTAAGGGACACAGGTGGCGCTGTGGGTTAAACCACAGAGCCTAGGGCTTGCTGATCAGAAGGTCGGCGGTTCGAATCCCCGCGACGGGGTGAGCTCCCATTGCTCGGTCCCTGCTCCTGCCAACCTAGCAGTTTGAAAGCACATCAAAGTGCAAGTAGATAAATAGGTACCACTCCAGCGGGAAGGTAAACGGCGTTTCCCTGCGCTGCTCTGGTTCGCCATGCTGTACCACATGACCCGGAATCTGTACACCAGCTCCCTCAGCCAATAAAGCGAGATGAGCGCCGCAACCCCAGAGTCGGCCACGACTGGACCTAACGGTCAGGGGTCCCTTTACCTTTACCTTGCCCCGTCTTGCACAATCAAACACTAGTCCTGGTGCACACCATTTGAATGGAAATGCCTATCAATTTTTGGGGGGGGGCAGTCCCCTCAAATATTTTGTGGGGAGCAAAAGGACCTCAGCACCTAGGAGTTGGCCCCTATGCACACACCATTTGAATGGCAATGCCTATCAACTTTTTTGGGGGGGACAACCCCCTCAAATATTTTATGGGGGGTGAAGGGACCACAACCACTAGGATTTTGCTCTATGCACCCTGAGAACCTTTTGCCCCCAAACCACATGGATGCTGCGTATCAACTACCATATTGGGGTGAGGGAGAGATTTGGCTCGGCTGCTGACACATCATCTGACAGTTTCTGCCATACAGTGATGTGCAAGTGGCGCTGAAGTCAGTGGGACTAGCGAACATGCTGAGGCATGTGCCATCTTGGGAGCAGAGCGTAGCTGAAAGGGCGGCTTAGTTTTGAGTAGTAACCATGCGTTGAACCAGGCTGCTTGCACATGAGTTATGACTTGGGAAGTTCCCACTCAAGTCTCATCCATAAACCCATAAGGGGATCTTAGGCAAGCAGCCACTGTTGTTATGGGCTCCTCCCCAACCCACTGGCACTACGAACACAAACAGTTTTGTTTCAGCCTCAGTTTCCCTACCTGCAATATGGGGAATGGTAATATTGATTTGTCTTACAGGTTTGCTGTGGATCGCAACTGTGAAGTGCTTTGAGTGTTGGAAAGCGCTATATGAATATGAAGCATAAACACTGAGGAAATGTACATTGAGCACTCAAAACGGCAACTGGCAGTGCTATTTCCCCTAAAAAAAATGTTTAGGGGTACTCTCATTTTCCTACTCATATTGAAATACTGTCCCTCAATGAGGCCAAACTTAGATACACAAAATGTTTAGGGTTATGTGTACCTCTGCATCCCCCCAGAAAAAAAGCACTGGCAACTGGTGCTATAACATTATATGGCCTCCATCTATTGGGGACGCGGGTGGTGCTGTGGGTTAAACCACAGAGCCTAGGACTTGCCGATCAGAAGGTCGGCAGTTCGAATTCCTGCGATGAGGTGAGCTCCCGTTGCTCGGTTCCTGCTCCTGCCAACCTAGCAGTTCAAAAACACGTCAAAGTGCAAGTAGATAAATAGGTATCACTCTAGCGGGAGGGTAAACGGCGTTTCCGTGTGCTGCTCTGGTTCGCCAGAAGCGGCTTAGTCCTGCTGGCCACATGACCTGGAAGCTGTACGCCGGCTCCCTCAGCCAATAAAGCGAGATGAGCGCCGCAGCCCCAGAGTCGGCCACGACTGGACCTAATGGTCAGGGGTCCCTTTCCCTTTATGGCCTCCATCTAAAGACTGGCTCACATAGAACTAGCATAGCAGAGTGGCTAAGGTTATAGTTCCAAAAGCATTTACTCAGGACTAGGAGTAAATTCCATTAAATTATGTGGTTTATTGTTTGTTGTGACGCATGATGTAAATGTGCTATAAACCGGGCAGTCCACTGTCCAAATATCCTGTTGTAAACTTACTTCAGAAGCCAGTATCTCTGTTTCATCTAAATATAGGGATGAGAATAATACTGACCTACCTTAAAGGGCTGTTGTAAGATTTAATAAAAACATATGAGAAGCACTTAGAACAGCAGTCTACAGGGCTACAGACATGCTAAACGTTGTTCTCAAACTCTCCTTGTAGCACACATGGCAAGTTAAGACAAAGATTTGATTTGCGATGTTTCTCATTTTTATTGCAAAGCAACTGTACGAACACAGTGTTCATGTGCAGTGAATTTCACAAACGTGTAATGCGAGTTCTGATCAGAAATCTCATCTCGGCCCAGAGTTTTGCAATCTGCATTTCATTACTTCACAGTTTGTTCATTTCTAAGTATTTCAGAAGCTAGAATTTCAACCACGGAGTATGTGATTAGTCATGGTCACATCAAGTGAAGCATTTTAGTGGCTTAACCACATGCTGTGAAAAGTGGTGTAGTTGGCAGAGTATTGGCCTTAGACTGAGGAGGGCAATATCAACTTTCATTTGTAAAATGGGGATATTAATAATCTATCACCTAAGGCTGTTGTAGAAATGAAATAAATACCATAAAGCACTTTCAACATTAATGCAGCGCTCTAAACATAACGAAATGAAAATTATGAATGTAATGTATGCAAAGTACAGTATACTAAAATAATCAACCCTAAAAAAGCAGTGAGAATTCAGACATGATTTATGCCAAAATATATGAGTTGTTGTTTTTTAAAAAATGCAGGTATAATCAATACCCTCTGTTCTCTTCACAGGGCTACAATTCCCAGAGTTCCTTGGGAAGAGGGACTGACTGTTAAATCATTTTGAGAGCTGTAGCTGTGTGAGAGAAATCGGCGTCTCCCGACAACTCTCAGCCCCTTAACAAACTACAATTCCCAGGATTCTTTGTGGGGAAGCCATGCCTGTTGAAATGGAATGAAACCGCTTTATGTGTACGATGCTGACAACTGTGAGGAAGCCACATGGACCAGCCCCACTCCCACCTGCCAGCCATTCCCCCACCTCCAGCCATGTGAAGTGCCCTTATGCGCATATGGATGTGTGTGAATAAACACCTCCACAAGAAGGTTGCTGTGTGCATATAGAATCATAGAGTCCAACCCCCTTGCAATGCAGGAATCTCAGCTAAAGCATCCATGATAGATGACCGTCCAACCTCCAAGTCCACGAACTCCCAAGGGGGACCGTTCCACTGCCAAACAGCTCCTACTGTCAGAAAGTTCTTCCCAATGTTTAGTTGGAATTTCCTTTCTTGTAACTTGAAGCCTCCTGTCAACCTAGCAGTTCGAAAGCACGTCAAAGTGCAAGTAGATAAATAGGTACCGCTCTGGCGGGAAGGTAAATGGCGTTTCCGTGCACTGCTCTGGTTTGCCAGAAGCGGCTTAGTCATGCTGGCCACATGACCCGGAAGCTGTACGCCGGCTCCCTCGGCCAATAAAGCGAGATGAGCGCCGCAACCCCAGAGTATTCCGCGACTGGACCTAACGGTCAGGGGTCCCTTTACTTTTACTATTTTAACTTGAAGGCAGAGCAGGAGAAAACCAGTTTGCTCCATCTTCCATGTGACAGCCCTTCGGATATTTGAAGATGGCTCTCATATCTCTTCTTCTCATACCTGGTAAACACATGGACAGCAGGGGTGGCAGCAGTGGGGTGGGACTAACCTGTACAGCTCTCTCAGCACATGTGGAGTTCATGTATGGATATCCCCATACCTATGTAGCTGCAAATGTAGAAGCCACACTGCAAGGACTCCCACAAGACTCTTAACTTCAGGGGTGTGGATTTGAGCCCCGTATCGGGCAAAATATTCCTGCATTGCAGCGGGTTGAGCTAGATGACCCTCGTGGTCCCTTCCAAATCTACGGTTCTATAATTCTAAGGAGCTGAAGGACGTGGCAGGCCGAGGTGGCAGAATTCTGAATTGCCGTATTTTTCTGTCTATAAGACGCTCCCCATGAATAAGATGCCCCCTATTTGGGGGGACTCCGATTTAAGAAAATGGGGAGAGAGCTATCCGTGTATAAGATGCCCCCAATTTTTGGACATTATTTTTTAGGGGGAAAACCTGGTCTTATACATATTTCCAAGTGAAGGCAGGGGGTTATGGTTTTGAATGCACCATCATGTTAATAATCTTCCTGCATATATTTTCTGTTTGGGTACTACTATATGCAGGGAAATTTTTATACAGGGAAGGATTCAAAATACGGCCCAGTCACCTTTATTTTGAAATGGCGCAAGTCAGAATTCCACCATATTCGCCCACCACTCTACCTTTGAATAATGTGTGGAAGGGTGATGGGAAACCTGTGACTTGTCCAAATATTATTATTTTTATTAAATTTGCATACTGCCCTATACCCACAGTTTTCAGGGCATAAAATCGCAATATAAAATGTTGTTGGACTCCAACTCCCATCAGCCAGCAGTCAAGCATGATGGGAGTTGTAGTCCAACAGCATATGGCAGGTCACTGCTTCCCCTCCCCAGGATTAGAAAATCCCATACTTTTTGGAGGGACAGATTCAGGTTTGGCCTATACAAGGAGCAGAACGAGGCAATAAGAATCCTGAGGTTAACTGTACCACTTCAGACTGCAGATGGGAAATGCCATTTTTAGTTCAGTGGCATGAGTTATTTATTTATTTTTTAAAAAGCCAAGCAAGCCACCTTGTGAGTAAAATAACTTGGCAAAAGAGGTGAATGTTTCTAGTCTAGCCTGTTTCCCGCTGTTCTAACTTTCAGGGAGCTTTTAATGTATAAGGTGAACGTTTCTAGTCTAGCCTGTTTCCTGCTGTTTCAACTTTCAGGGAGCTTTTGATGTAAGGGAGAATTCAAAAAGATCTCCCATCGGCTACATTTGTAGACCTGACTTAACTATATAGCAAATGGAAGCGACATTATTTAGTCAGTCAGTCAGTCAGTCAGTCATCAGTCTGGAAGCCACCTTTAGCCAAAAGATGCAATTGGGACCCACTTCTTATTTTAAAACTGGTTATTTTGTGCACGTGGTAGTGCTCTTGTAGCAACCAAGCTTAGATCAGCCTCCAACTCAAAAATGGTTCCTGGCCCATTAGATGCCGACTAACGGCTGCGTGTGGGTATTAAACTTAATCGTTGCTTTTAATTGTGTGTGCAAGTTGCCTAGAAACATTTTGAAATTGGGTGCCAAAGAAATCAAATAATTAATAAAAATGTTCCAAGGTTCCTTGTTTCCTAGGCCCCAGGGATTTTAAATCTTCCTTCTCTGGCTCTTATGATGACTTACAATCTTGTGACTTTCCTTCAACCAGTCCATTTTGCTTATGTCCTATCTAGAAAAGTTGCATCTTCTTCTCCATGATTTCTTAGTGTCCCCCCCCCCATATGTCTCTTTTTTCCTGACCAATAAATGTGAAATTGTTATTCATGTGTATTTTGGGGGTGGGAGTGCCTGACATTTCCCCTCCAGGAAGTGCTTTGTTATGGGAATACAGTGGTGCCTCGCAAGACAAAATGAATTCGTTCCGCGAGTTTTGTCGTCTTGCAATTTTTTTCGTCTTGCGAAGCACGGTGTCGGGAAAGTTTTGGAAAAGCTTCAAAAATCACCAAAGTCTTCAAAAACCTCAAAAAAGGCTACCACACCGCGTTCTATGAGTTGCTCCTCGAAGTCAAGTCGCAACTGTATTAACGGTTAAGAAAAAGGAAACAAACTTGCAAGATGTTTCCGTCTTGCGAAGCAAGCCCATAGGGAAAATCGTCTTGCGAAGCAGCTGAAAAAACAAAAAACCCTTTCGTCTAGCGAGTTTTTTGTCTTGCGAGGCATTCGTCTTGAGAGGTACCACTGTACTACATTAACATGCAGTTCCTGGAGAAATGCTGTCTTTCTCCCTGCTATGGCTTTTTGTGTGACTACCAGGTAGAATATGACTGAACAAGTTTCATGGCTACCTCTTGGACCTGCCACCACGCAACATTGGTAGAGATGAGTGGTGTAACACCTCTGTATTTTGTACCATTCTAAAATTAAGCAAAATTAAACTTCTTCTTCTTCTTCTTCTTCTTCTTCCTTATTTAGATCTGGGGTTGCCAGCATGTGGCCATCCAGATTTTGTTGGACTACAACTCCCATTAGCCTCAGCTGGCATGTTCGTTGATCAGGGATAATGGGAGTTGTGTGTTAGGGGAGGGGTAGTACCTCTGATGGAGGAAGGTGGGTGGTGCTGTGGGTTAAACCACAGAGCCTAGGACTTGCCGATCAGAAGGTCGGTGGTTCGAATCCCCGCGATGGGATGAGCTCCCGTTGCTTGGTCCCTGCTCCTGCCAACCTAGCAGTTCGAAAGCACCTCAAAGTGCAAGTAGATAAATAGGTACCACTCTGGCAGGAAGGTAAACGGCATTTCCGTGCACTGCTCTGGTTCGCCAGAAGCGGCTTAGTCATGCTGCCCGCATGACCCGGAAGCTGTACGCCGGCTCCCTCGGCCAGTAAAGCGAGATGAGCGCCGCAACCCCAGTCGGCCACGACTGGACCCAATGGTCAGGGGTCCCTTTACCTTTTTAGTACCTCTGATGGAGGACACACTGTGCTCCTCCTGGTTGTTTGTTTGTCCACCTTTGATCCCACCCTGCACTCAGCTCTCACCTGTGGCTCCTAGTAGCTGTCAGTGTGTGATAGTGGCCACACTCTGGGAAACAGCTTCAAATGGCCAGCTAAACCAGGTGAGTGTAGCTGATGGATCTCAATCCCTCGGTGAGTTTGGGACTTCCCCTGCATGCAAAGACAAGCTCTGGTGGAAATAGAGGATAAGACCAATAGTGGGTCCAGCGCTCAAGAACAGGCTTCCTCAACCTCGGCCCTCCAGATGTTTTGGGACTACAATTCCCATCATCCCTGACCACTGGTCCTGCTAGCTAGGGATGATGGGTGTTGTAGTCCCAAAACATCTGGAGGGCCGAGGTTGAGGAAGCCTGGCTTAACCCCACACAAATCCAGAGTGGAGTCCCTAAGAGTGCAACTGGGTAAATATTTGAAGGAAAGTGCAATTCCTCCCTACCAAAGTCCCTGTTGTTCCAAGTAACATCTGGAGAGGGGATGATGGTGCTCCCTCTGCCAAGGTCTTGCTGGTTGCAGCCCCTTTCCTTCAGGCTCCATTTGGTTGCATGGAAAAGGGGCCGCACTCCTGAAAGCTCTTTGAGAAAGAAGTGGTTCAAATTAATTTTCACCCAGCAAAACAGTAAGCTTCCATAGCTGGCAGCCTTGAATGTCCAAAACCCTTTGACAAGTTAAATGACAAGAACTGCCAAACCTTAGGGCGGGGATCAGAGGCATTAGTGGCGCGTCTGAATGCACCCTTGAATTGGCTCCGTTTATTACACCTCACCGCTGTCTGCCCACCTCCTCCGTGGTGCCAGCCATCACTGCTTCTTCAGAGCCTCCTTCCCTCGTCCTTGCCTTTTTCCAGAGCACAGTGTTTGCTCGGAATCCAGTTCCTACGGGATCCGATCCGTCTCTTCCTTCCTTTCCCCCGCTCCTAGATTCTGTTGCTCCCGAGTCTTGCCTTGCCAAAAAAAGCTCCAGGCATCTCCCATTCCTTTGTACTGGGGATTGAGAGGGGAGGAGAAATGGCAGGAAAGCTGGGAAGAGAAGGGGGGGGAGCGTTGGGGGCAGGGGGCTTGGGAAGGAGGGGGAGGCAGGCAGCCAGGAGGACCTCAGCTCCAACCACAGCCATTTCGGAGCGTCTGTAGCCGGAGACAGATTAATATTCTTCCCCATTTTGTCGTTCTCTTCCGAACTCCCTTCTCGTTCTCGTTTGAAGGGGTCTCCCTTGAAACCACCACTGCCCCCCCCATCCTCCCAGATTTGCACGTATGCTCTGGAAGGAAGAGAGAGATGGAGCCGTCGGTGAAAAGCGGAAAGGTGCCGCTCGCGAGCTTTACGCAGCCCCGATCCTATAGACATCTTGCAGAGCCTTGGCAGCAAACGCTCTGCAGCCCAGTGGGATTTCTTCCCCAATGAAACTTTCACGGAGCTGGGTACCCCCAATGCGACACCCACCCCACTCCGGCACAGTATGCAGCGCCAAAACATGTGGGTCCATAGGAACCAGTTCATAGGGGCCGAGGTACCTTCACCCAACCCCAATAAAATATTGAAGGGGGCTGCGCCCCCCCCCCCCAAGTTGATGGCTATTGCCATCCAAATAGTGTGCGCGCGCGCCGTGTCATGTGATCGATTATGTGGGGCGGGACTTACCTGGGCCCCCCAATATTTTATTCAAGTTGGCACCCCTGTGTGGGTCAATACTGCGCGCAATGGGGGAGGGGGCGAAGGCCCGAGAGAAGGCCTCGTATCTTTGGGCACCCCATCACCCCGTCCCCCTGCACCCGTCCGCCTCCATTTCTCTCCCGCGACCTCGCCTTTGCTCACACCAACCCCTTCCCACTCCAGCCCCAGCGCCTCGCCTTTTAAAAAGCGTTATATAACATGTCCCGACTCCTGCGCCCTCGCCATCGTTTTGCTTTAAGGCGCAAACAGTTCTTTCCCCCCTGCTGGCGAGCGGCGGGTGCAATCGATGCGCTCTTGCGCGGAGAGGGAGAGGGTGTTGTTGGAAAGAGAGGGGTGGGGGAGAGGGAGGGAGGGGAGGGGGCTGCTTGCGCGTACTGGGCTCTTCGGAAATGGGAGGTGGCCAAGGCGGCAGGCGGCGGGCGGGCGCTGCGATGGGCGAGCGCGCAGGCACGGGCGGCGGCGCCTGAACCCGGAGGCGGGGGGGGGGGGCGCCGCCGACAGACGCCACTCGGAGGCTGGAGGTACGGCGGGGGAGGGGGGGTTTGCGATCCTGTTTTCCCGCTCCCCCATCTTTGAAGTCCCGGGGAGAAAAAGGAAGAGGAGGAGGGAGGGAGGGAGGGGAAGACGGAGTTGTGCAGCTGCCGCCGCTGCTGCTACAGCTGGCTCTCCGAGCCTCTCCTGCGCCTCCTTCTCCTTCGTTCCCCCCTTCATTCGACCTCGCTGCCGGAGCCCGGTAAGTGCGAGGAGCCCGGGAGCCCCATCTCTCTCGCCTGCTCGGCATCCATTCTACACCGATCGTGCGTTTTGGGGCGAGGGAGGTGGGACGGCGGGCGGGCGCCTGGCCATCTCTCCTCATTCTCTCCCTGTAGAGGAGGATGGTTGCGGGGAGGAGGGCGCGAAGTAGGGAAGGGGGTTGTCAGAAAGCAGGAGGGATCGGGCGACAGGAGCCCCGCGCGCAGGAGAGAAGGTACCCCCCACCCACCCTAGCCCGGGAGGTCGTGGTTTAAAAGGCACCCGAGCGCGAGCGATCGGGCGCGCGCGCACCAACACACACCACTGCCCAGGCTCTTGGCGACTCCCGTCCCCATAAGAGCGCTGGCTCTGCGGAAGAGATCTTTTAGGGAGCCCCTAAGAAACGCCTCCCCGAAGCAGAGATGGCCAACTCCACGGTGGAGCCCCGTGGAACAAGTCCACTCCCTGCGCCGGATCCGTGGGGCCTGACAGTAGAAGACGCCTAGAACCCCGGGCAGAGTAACCCCTTGATGCTGCAGAACCTCAAAGAGAACCCCAAAGAGAACATCCATCCCCCCCAGCTTCATTCTACCCCTTCACCCAAGCTGCATTCTTCCATAGGAGACCCCCTCATAATCTAGAAGCCCCACTAGACCTCATAGAACCGATTCCTGCAGCCCGGCCAGAGAGCCAGAAGCCTGACATTCCAGTGTGTCCTTCTGGAGAGTTATAGTCTAGTAGCGCTACTCCTGGGTGGGGGTGGGGGGTGACAAGGAGGGTGCCTCTTATGAAGGGCAAGGTCTGGTGCTTCACACCCTCCACGGAGTAGATGGGTCTTGTAAAAACCTTACCGCGCATTTCTCTTATTTGTGCAAATGAATGGAGACTGGAATGCACAGGCGAGGCCACAGCACCTCCCAAGCTGTGGTCTTTTCCGTGGAAGGTGGCTTCTTTTCAGTCTTTTAAGTGACAGCAGGAGGACTTCTCAATCTCTCCTCTTGGAAGAAGGTTTCACGTTTCATAGAATAGGCACCCTGAAAGGCCGCAATCCAGTAGAACATTAAGGAGATGTTGCTTCTCTCCAGAGCCACCCCCCAGTACGTCATGCACCTAGCCAGAGAGCCCAGTGATTGGAGGCGCCTTCTCAACTCTGTACTTAACAGTTCTGAGGCGCTATAGCGCTTCACGGACAATAGTCCAGCAAAGTAGGCCGCTTTTCTTGCTTTACAAATTGGAGGTGGGAGGTGAAGGATGAGGTGGTCGTGTCTTGCCTAAGGCTACCTAGTGAATTCCAAGATGAGGCAAAATTTGAACATTAGGCTTCCTGGCTCAGTACCTGGGGGGAGAGAGAAAGAGAAGACTTACATTAGTAGGCAAGATGGAAGCTACTGCTCTAGGTGTTTCTTCTCCAGTTGTCCTACAGACACATCCACAAGACTGCAAAGAAGAGACCTCCCACTTTTCTTAGTCCGTATAGTCCAGAAAACAGTCAAGGTTGCAATCCATTGAAATTAATGAGTCTGAGTTAGTCATGTCCAGTAATTTCTATGGGACTACTCTGGGAGTAGGATACACTCAGTCTTTTTCTCTCCCCCTCTTGCATTCTGGGTCCCCTGAGCTTCTTCAAATGCCACGCAAAATAGGACCAGTCTTGACAACCATGGCTGGGAGAGGCACATCTTCTACTAAGTTAAAGTATCTTGTCAGTTGGTGTGCTTTTTGTCTAATACCGTTGTGCTCGCTCTCCTGCTTTCTCTCTTGCCGGATGTCTCTGTGTGTACAATATATGTATGCAATATTGTGTATATGTATGTGTATATGTATATGTGGGTGGGTGAATAAGAATGGGCACTAGGAAAAATGGTTTCCCCTTATTCCCTATTCCTCCTTATATCTTCTTCTTCTTGTTATTGCTATCCCATCCTTGCAGTAATGTCATGGAATCATTTTAGGGAACATGGGAGCGGGGATGGAATGATGGGAATATGGAGGAATCACAGGGAAACAGGAAATGGACAGAGATCTCTCTAGGTGTTTTGGTGCTGTGGTTGGAGTTGTTTCAAGAAAAGATATCAATCGGTTGGATATGTGGGGATGCAACCTCAGGGTTAGGCAAGATGATCCACTGGATTTATTCCAACTCAGGAGCTCCATGGATATACATAGCGGATATTTCTTCTTTCCCTGTCCCCTGTCACTGGATAGTTTCCATGGCTCAATTGCTCTACCAGGAATGCTTCTGTGGAGAGATGACAATGGGCATCGCTTGATATCTAGTAGGTTTTAAAAAATGGGCATTATTTGGCCTGGCCGTAGTCTGCTTTGTTTTAAGAATACTGGGAAACGTGTTATCCATGGAGTCACTGTTATGCTTTCTAGGCTGTATTAGAGGAAGGACTCAGCGGTAGAGATGCAGAAGTACCTATTTCCAATCTCTAGTTTCTCCAGGTAACGCTAGGGGAAAAATCCTGTCAAATCCCAGAGTGTAGACAGTAATAACCTAGATGGCCTGTTGGCTCGACTTCGTACAAGACAGCTTCCTACGTTTCTATTAGTGAGCAGAAGTGATGGATTTGAAGCAAAACATTGCTTTGTTATATGCAAGGCCTCAGATTCAGTCACCGTCACCTCCATTGTCAAGCATCTAGACCTTAAATAGCCATTGATAGTGTTACTGAGCTAGGTAGCTTCATGGCCTGATGCAATAGATCAACGGCCTGACTCCATGTATTGTGGATATTCAAATAATAATGCCAATGGAACAGTTCAGGTGTAATTGATATAAGATCTATGGACCGTATCAGGATTTATTGGCCACCGTATCAGGACTTTTTGCATTGTTCGGGGGGGTGGGGGAAAGGGAAGGATAAACAGCTCCAGAGAAGATGGAGCCTTCGTTTGCCTACCTCTGGCTTAACTGATACCCATACAGAAGGCTGAGCTGCCATTGGGCTTGGCCATTATTATCTTGCCATTTCAGAGCAATATACATTTGTGGTTGGTTCTACTGCATTCTAGTAACCACATTTCTTTGTGGAAAAGGGGTTTCACAGAAATTGAATTGGAAATAGATTTCACTGGATTTACCTATCTTTCCTCCCCACTGAGACCAGTGCTAGAAAAGCACATTGTAATATCGTTGTGAAAATTCTTCTTATTTTAAATAAAAATAATGTTATGTCTGTCAGCCTGTTAACTTCAGTAATGACTCTCAGTCCAGAGGTGTGTCTTGGATTTATCCATATTTCCTTCCATTTTACTTCTGATAGTTAGGGAATGAATGGGGAGGAGATCTTCTAGCTGCTGAGTAGCGTTTACGATGCTGAAATGTAAAATAATGTGCCCCTTTGAAGGAAAGTAGCACCATAATGGCATTTTAAAAATTATTAACATTTTTATCCCGCCTTAGAGTCCCAGTGGAACCCTCAAGACATCTCACAAGGAAACGCTCAAAGTCACAGCTTTTAAAATTAACAACCATCTCATAAAACTATTATAAAAAGAATGTGCCATACAACCTATACATTAGACAAGGAAAAAAAACAGTTGTGATATGTTTTATTTATTTAATTCATTCATTGCATTTATGATATTGAATCCTGCCCTTCCTTCAAGGTGCTCAGGGTGTTAACCCAAGAACCCTGGGAGACAGGTTAGACTCAGACGTCACTACTTTCCCAAGTTTAACCCGTGAGCTTTGCAGCGTGAATGGAAATCTGAACCCCCAACTTGTCTGAAATATATTTTGAGAAGTTTAAAGGAAACATTTTAAAATTGAGAAAGAATAAGGCAATACAGTGGTACCTCAGGTTACATACGCTTCAGGTTACATACGCTTCAGGTTACATACTCCGCTAAACCAGAAATAGTGCTTCAGGTTAAGAACTTTGCTTCAGGTTGAGAACAGAAATCGTGCTCCGGCGGTGCGGCAGCAGTGGGAGGCCCCATTAGCTAAAGTGGTGCTTCAGGCTAAGAACAGTTTCAGGTTAAGTATGGACCTCCGGAACGAATTAAGTACTTAACCCGAGGTACAACTGTAGAAATCGGAACAGAGTCTCTCCCCTAAAGATCTGAACGCAGGGTAAAGTTCATATTGGCCACCGAGCTTGAAGAAAAAGCAGGAAAGACTGAACTGAGAGAGGGAGAATATGTTTTCCTGTAGATGTAGCATCACTTTTATTTAGTTTTGCATTTTCACAAACTTGTGATTTGCCATAGAGCAAGGGTGGCAAATGTCACGTTGCTAAGTTGATGATGGACTACAACTCCTATCATCCCTGGTCACGCTGACTGGGGCTGATGGGAGTTGGAGTCCGACAGAATGTGGTGGGAGCCACATTGGTTACCACTGCTATAGACTGTGCTTGAAACTCCATTTCAATGGTAGACTGTTTCCAGAAGGGACACAGAAGCATGGCAGCTGCTCTTAGTTGCTTGTGTCTGTGTGAATGTACAAAATGACTTGTCAGAATGTGGCCAGTTTGGGCCAGTTCAACTGACAGGACTTCTGCAGCCTGTGTCGGACAATCTGTTCTTTGAGTTCTGTTCATTATACTTTATTAATCCATTTCTTGGGTGAAGGGCACAGAATGGAGTGCAGGAATCGAGGGGCTTCACCAAAGGGAGCCCCACAAAACCTCAGAAACCTGGGTCTCAGAAAGACCCAGAATCAGCCACTTCTTCTCCAAAGACCCAAACATAACATTGGTTTTCAGTTTAACTTATATCAGGCCTGCACAACTGGTGATCCACCAAGCTGAAGACAGCCAACCAGCCATGTATGGGAGCCCACTAAGTTGAGAAATCTTTTGTTGTCATTGTTGCTTGGATTTTTTTTGCCTTGGAAAAACAGGGATGGGGTTGGGAAGGTCCTGGTGGGCTCCAGTAGGTGTCTGGTCTGTTGCGGTTGGCTTAGGAGCTCAGAAATTGTGCTAGTCTTGATTTCTAGAGAACAGTGTGTGAAAGCTAGTGACTTAAGGTAAAGGTAAAGGGACCCCTGACCGTTAGGTCCAGTCGTGGCCGACTCTGGGGTTGTGGCGCTCATCTCGCTTTACTGGCCGAGGGAGCCAGCGTACAGCTTCCGGGTCATGTGGCCAGCATGACTAAGCCGCTTCTGGCAAACCAGAGCAGTGCATGGAAACACCGTTTACCTTCCCGCTGGAGCGGTACCTATTTATCTACTTGCACTTTTTGGCGTGCTTTCGAACTGCTAGGTTGGCAGGAGCAGGGACCGAGCAATGGGAGCTCACCGCATCGTGGGGATTCGAACCGCCGACCTTCTGATCGGCAAGTCCTAGGCTCTGTGGTTTAACCCACAGCGCCACCCGCGTCCCTAGTGACTTAGTGAGTAGTTTTTACCCACTCCCCACTCATCTTTCATTACTCTTTGCCACTCCCATTGCACCAAAGTTTCTTGCGAATGGCTGTGGCAGGTCTACGTCTTTATACACAGATTTGCCTGAATCTTGCATAAGATGAGGATCGGTGGAAGTGTAATATAGAGCACCTAAGGGTCTCATGGGAGGTGAGGCTGAACTTCTCCACTCACTTTCTCTCTGCAGCTCGTTACTTGTTTTCTTCCAGCGAGACTCATTTCCATTACAGTCATACCTTGGTTTGAAGTAGCTTCGGGATAAGTATTTTCGGGTTGCACACTGCGGCAACCCGGAAGTAACGGAGCACATTACTTCCGGGTTTCGCCGCTCGTGCATGCGCAGACGGTCAAAATGACGTCATGCCCATGCGCAGAAGTTGTGAATCGCAAGCCGCGCATGAGCAGAGACACGGGTTGCGTTCGCTTCTGGATGCGAACCGGGCTCCCGAATGGATCCCGTTCGCATCCAGAGGTACCACTGTACTGGAATCCAGTGGGGGGGACTTCTGGGGATAGATTGGGGAGGGTGAAGGTTCAATATCCTTGCCCCAGAGTGACTCGGGCAACCCAGATGGTCAGAGTATGAGTAATAAATTATTATTATTATTATTATTATTATTATTATTATTATTATTATTATTCTGCTGCTGCTGCTGCTGCTGCTGCTGCTGCTGCTTTGGCACTTTAAATCACTCCCACCACATATGCACACATGCATTAGATGTGAAGTGAGCAGCCCCCTTGTTTGTCAGAAGAAGAAGAAGAAGAAGAAGAAGAAGAAGAAGAAGAAGAAGACGAGGAGGAGGAGGAGTTTGGATTTGATATCCCGCTTTATCACTACCCTAAGGAGTCTCAAAGCGGCTAACATTCTCCTTTCCCTTCCTCCCCCACAACAAACACTCTGTGGCTCTGTCATTATCACGTGCAATTTTAGACTCCTTCCCTGCCTCGATAAGATCTGTGTCCCAGCTGTGTAAATCACGGTACATCATACGATTTAGTGGTACGGTCCCATTGGCTGTGTGAAGACACCTTGCTTGGAGATTTCTGAGTTGGTGCCTGGATCTGCTAACATCCTTCAAAGCCTTTCTAGGTGGGTGGATTGGAAGAGGCATTGGGTCTCTTTCCACCTCCACCCCCCCTTTGTTTGCCATTTGAAGCTGCAAAAACCTGTCCAATTGCTTTCTTGTAGTAAGACCAGTAGTAGTTTGTGAAATGCTGGATTGTCCTTTTGTTCTGCTTTGGGCAGAGTGGATAAATGGGACCCAGAAACTGTCAAGGTGTCTGTCCGTCCCCCTGCCCCATGTTCCTTATCACTATTTGGAGTTACATTTTGTTCCTCCTACCAGCTTTGCAGCTCCTTCCAGTTCTATAGGAGCAAGCTAAGCCCTTTCCTGTCTGGGCCTCTCCACATGTTTTAGACTACAATTCCCATTAGCCACCAGTCAAGCACAGCTGTGCTTGCTGGGACAGATGAGAGTTGGCATTGCAAACCTCTGGAGGGCCAAGGTTGAGGAAGGCAGAGGTATACAGCCCTGTTTGAATACGTAAAATATGTATTTATTTATTTTATGCGTCACCAGGTGTGGAGGCAGTAGCTGCAAAGTGACGATTGAGGTTTCAGAGATGCATGGCGTTATTCCTTGCCACACTGCATGCATGTACACTGTCACTGCAGTGTGTGAGGCTGTAACTGACAGCAGATTGACGTGTGCGTGCGTGTGTTTGTGTGTGACACCTAATTACCCAGCAGCAGGCAACTCACAACAGAACGTGGCTCTGCCGAATTGTCTTCAAGGCAATGGGAGGTGACACAATACCTCTCCATGCTGTTTCATCGGTGTTGACTCATTCACACATGCTTGTTCATACTGAAGTGATGCTCTCTGCCCACGCACAAACAGCCCCTGAACTTCTGCCATAACATTCCTGGCTGTGGGCATGCCCGTGGTTTCCCAAGGTGTGGCCCTCAAGCTATGGGGTGTGTGGGTGTGTGAATGTGTGTCATACACATGGTTCTGCCAAATTACAGGTTGGTTACAGACCTATAGAAAGGTAATGTTCCTCAGGGACTCCAAAAGGCCGCTATAGCCATATTACATGTGCTACGAAAGGGTATGATAGAGAGGGATTATCTGGGTGGAATTCAGTACTGCACAAAGGAGATAGTTCCGTCCGTGAAAGCTTTTCTGGGTATCCTGACAGAAAAATATCCCCTCACTTCCTGCTGTAGGCTGCTCTACACGTTCTTCTGTCCCTCCAGAGTGGATTTGGGGGAGATGGCAGGGGAAGAAAGAGGAGGAACCATTTGTACTAATAGGAGGTTTTGCACTGGTGTTTGCTAGCAGGATGGTTCCTTGATGTGCCTACATATCTTGAAATGCTAGCATCCAGGAGAAGATGTTTTGGTGGTCAGAAATGGTCTGTTGGCCTACCAGCTTTGGGAAAGGGCCTGATAAGTTTTCCATGTGACTGTCCGGAGTCACGGTATGCCATTTGACTGCAGATCAAGAGGTCCCTACTTCATCCTGGCAGGGTTTGAAATTAGCCAGGCGTATTTTGCGACTGGGGCAGGTCCAATTGTGACCACGTGGAGATCTCTGGATGCCAGGCTGGTGCCTGGGGAAAGCAAAATGTCACTTAAGAGAAGGACCTGAAATATTTTCCTTGAAGTTTAATTTTGTTTTATTCTGGATTATTTTATTTGATGTTTCAATGTGTTGTAAACCACTTTGATATTTGTTCTTTAAAATATAAGTCGGTATAGAAATGGAAAGCTGTCTTGCCCCAAAGTGGCAACTTATACATTCCATGTTGGCGACTGCAACCTTGGTTTAAGGAGCCATTTGACACTTAGCTTATATATCTGAGTTTCTCACACTGTTCTGTATGTTGCAGGAAATAGACCGTGACCTTCCAAAATAGCTCAAAGCGAGCTTAGTTAACATGAAACACATTTTCTTGCTTAGCATTAATGAACTGCTGGATTTCTGAGTGTGAATGTTTTCCCTGTGAAAAGGGGAATACTGCTAAACACCGCTAGGAGCTGCGAACTGTTCTGCAACCCAGAATATTTGTTATATTTTCATTTTTCAAAAACTCTGCATGATGCAAAATGATCCTAGTTTTTTTACGGCACGAGCCTAAGGATGCTTGCTTAGAAGCAAGTCCTATTGTGTTCAGTGGAAATTACTCCCAAGTAGGGGTATTCAGCCTAACATTAGATTTTAAACGAAGAATCTGTTAATCTGTTTCTTGTTATTTTACCTTTTCAAAATTCTCAAATTATTGTAGTTAATTCTTCTTTGTTTTCTTACAATCAAGCGGTTTATAGATTTTGTGAAATAAGTGAGAAATTGATACCTCCTTCCCACCCACAAATTTGCTTGAGTGCATCTCCAGGATAGTGAATAGCAATATGTGCGCATTTAAACTCATTCCTTCATGAAATTCTCTTGTGTATCTCACATTAAAGGGAACAAACAGGAGCTGTGCAAGAGCAGCGCTATATTCTAACATGTATCCCATTCACTTCAATGGGACTTGCAGAAGAGAATGCCCTATTTCTACTTGATTGTTCTGTACTGTAAATGTTAGGTAAAGGTAAAGGGACCCCTGACCATTAGGTCCAGTAGTGGCCGACTCTGGGGTTGTGGCGCTCATCTCGCTTTATTGGCCGAGGGAGCCAGCGTACAGCTTCCGGGTCATGTGGCCAGCATGACTAAGCCACTTCTGGCGCAATGAAACACCATGACAGAAACCAGAGCATGTGGAAACGTCCTTTACCTTCCCACCGGAGCGGTACCTATTTATCTACTTGCACTGGCATCCTTTCAAACTGCTAGGTTGGCAGGAGCAGGGACTGAGCAACGGGAGCTCACCCCGTCGCAGGGATTGGAACTGCTGACCTTCTGATGGGCAAGCCCAAGAGGCTCAGTAGTTTAGACCGCAGCACCACCCACGTCCCTGGTGGGATAAAAAACAACAACAACATGGGGTGGATGGGTGGGTGACATAGGGATTTCCAGGCATGAGGAGGTGGCAGAAAGCAAGGAACAGAAATTTAAGTTCTGCTGATACGAAAGAGGCTTCTTCTGTCTGCATGGTGCTGATGTTGCGGGCATATTCTTATACCTAAAACTGGAGGGGGGGGGAGAATCTTTGATTAGAGAACCATTTTGAAGTGAAAACTTGGGGGTGGGGGGCAACACAGAAGCAGCTATTTGTCCTAACAAATCCACATTTGCGTAGATGCCAGTCAGTGCTGACATGGGGCAGTTTTCCATGGAACGAAGTGGCAATGTGGCAAGGAGCTTCTGAAAGCTTCACTGGTTCTGCTCAGTGTTGGAAATGAGCCAGGCACGTTTTGCCACTGGTGAGAGTCCAATTGCAGCTATGTGGAGATTTCTGGCCACTGGGTTGGTGACCACAGTTTAAAAATTTCTGCCTTAGACCATAGTTACACCATTTCCATTTCCATTTCTGTTATGTACTGAAGTTCTCACCCTGGGCCAGCAGGGGGATACTGTAGATAGTTCAGGTCCACATATGCAAATAAGGGATTGAAAGTAACGTTCAGTGATTGGATAGTTACAGAAAATGGTTACTGTTGCGTTGTAGTGGAGCTCTATATAAGCAGGCTGGCTGAACCCTTCAGTTCAGTTCTGTTCTGACCTGTGAATAAACAAGAGCTGTTTGAAGAATTGCTGTGTCGTCTGATATGTTCACCCACAACTTAACTATTTCCATTTCCATTTCCACTATGTGTGTTTGCTTCTCCTTCCTGCATAGTGGGACAAGTGAATTGCTGTAAGAGCAAGCTACAGTCAAGCAATGCAGTTGAGAGTGTAGAATTGTAGTGTTGGAAGAAAACCTCAAGGGTCATGTAGCCCAACCCCCTGGCGAATAGACATTCCATTGTTGTGGCAATAGTAACCTGGATTTAAAGTGTCATTTGGCCTGATTAGACAACTAATAATAATAATAATATTTATACCCCGCCCATCTGGTTGGGTTTCCCCAGCCACTCTGGGCGGCTCCCAACAGAATATTAAAAACACGATAAAACATCAAACATTAAAAACAAGGCTGCCTTCAGAGGTCTTCTAAAAGTCAGATAGTTGTTTCTTTCCTTGACATCTGACGGGAGGGTGTTCCACAGGGCGGGTGCCACTACCGAGAAGGCCCTCTGACTGGTTCCCTGTAACCTCACTTCTCACAGTGAGGGAACTGCCAGAAGGCCCTCAGAGCTGGACCTCCGTGTCCTGGCTGGATGATGGGGGTGGATAATAATAGGATCTTGCCTATTTTCACACACCAGCAACACATCCTTTGGAATTCTATCCATGATATTTTATTTGCACAATCAGAACGGATTTCAGGAACCAAAACGTAATGAAAAATATGACTCCCAAGCCGTCTGGCCCCAAAATGGCAACTAGACATTCTGTTTAGGCAATTGTAACCCTGGTTTAAGGAGCCATTTAGCACCAAGCTTTGAGTTCTAACACCGCCTGTGAGGCACAACATTAATATGAGCTGGCATGGTTGGGGTTAGCCCAAGCCATGTAAGCTGTGCTCCTAATAAATGACTTTACCATGCAAAATGGCACCCCACATGGGTCATGTCTGGACGTCAACCAGATCGCAGTGGCCCTAGAATGGTAACGGGAGTCAGAAAAGAAGCAGAAATCCAGACACAGGGATATGGATGTGTTTTAATCACATTTACTGTTCATTTTAAATTAAAAAATAATGTTTTTATTGATACTTTTAATATTTCTTGTAAATCGCCTAGAGGTTTTACTGCAGTGAAAGTGGTAGACAGGGGGTGACCTATTAGCACACATCTGAAACATGTGAGATTGTGCACAAGCACACACGCCAAGCCTGGAAGTAACCAAAAATGTCACAAAACACATGGCATAACTGCACAGGATGAACTTGCTCCACTGACACATACAGGGGCCAAGAACGGACCCTCCATGTGAAATGGTCATCAACTATATGCAATTTGTTAAGTAACATTAAAATAAATAACTGACTGCATCTTCTGGTCAAAGCCCAGTGACTTGATTTCCTTTTGGGAGTCATGTGTAATATACATTTTCTTGACTATTAATTATCAGCGCATTTGGTGGGGGAATTCTGTTTTATAAGGCGCTTAAAATAACCCATGATTCTATAAAAGGATATAAGTAGCATGGTTATGAATTGAGCAAATTTTTGAAGCAATGGGTTTTTCTTGTAGTCCAGTTTCACAGACATGCGATCAAGGAGAGGGAACCACTGTTAATGTTCAAACAGATAAAGAAGAGCAACAACATAATAATTCAGGAACAACAATAAGCAGTCGTAGTGTCGATGTTTTGTTGTATTTTGTGGCAATAAATGATTTCTTTTTTTATGTTGTTCTTGCCAGTTTTGGGGGAAGTACAATAGTATCTCGGGTTACATATGCTTCAGGTTACATACGCTTCAGGTTAGAGACTCCGCTAACCCAGAAAAAGTACCTTGGGTTAAGAACTTTGCTTCACAATGAGAACAGAAATCGTGCTCCGCCGGCGCGGCGGCAGTGGGAGGCCCCATTAGCTAAAGTGGTGCTTCAGGTTAAGAACAGTTTCAGGTTAAGTACGGACCTCCGGAACGAATTAAGTACTTAACCTGAGGTACCACTGTAGTCTATAAATGAACAAAATGAAAGCATAGACTCATTTCTCTCTGCTGCTCTGAAATGCTTAGTGAAATTTGTTGTGTTTTAAATTGTAACTGTGCATTCACTGAAAGGAACTGAGGTTAAGGGGCATTATGCAATAATAATAATAATATAATAATAATATATTTATACATACATACATACATACATACATACATACTCCACCCATCTGGCTGGGTTTCTCCAGAGTGCTGGATGAGGCCCTGGGAGACCAGGGTTCAAATCCCCCCTCTGCTGTGAAGCTCACTGGATGACTTTGGGCCTGCCACTGCCTCTCAGCCTAACCTACCTCACAGGGTCGTTGTGGAGATAGAATGGGGAGGAGAAGTTATGTTCGCCACCTTGAGCTCCCTGGAAAGAAGGAGGGATATAAATCAAGGAATGAACAAATCTCTAGCTATGATTCACCTACACAGCACTTCCAGACCTCTTAATCCTTCCCACTAACCAAAATTCTCTGTTTTAGGAATTGTTGGGAGCCTAGCATCCTTGGACAAAGTTCTCCCTGCCCTTTCCCTGAAGAGCAGAGGTTGTTTTACCCCTTGAGGCTCACACCTCAGTCTCCCAAGGAATAGTTGTGTGGCGGACTGTATAAAAGTTAATGTTTTCATCCACTCGGACAAAGGAGAATGGGGACCCTACATCCAAAAGAATGAAGACTCGACAGAATAAAGACTCCGTAAGTGCCCAGGAGACTGCGGGGTAGAGAGGGGGAAGGACTCAGGGTCTCTCCAGTATTGTTGCAAAGCCATCATAGCCAGAAGCCTTACCCTCCATGAATTTGTCTCAGCTCCTTTTAAAGCCATCCAAGTTGTTTGGGGCAATGAGGTAGAATAAACTTAGAGGGGGGTCTGCAGGGGAGACTTTGAGGACATTGGAGAAGCTTAAGGGTTCATGTACATAAATAGCAGGGGAGCTGGTCACTTGTGGACCATCTACACCTGGGTGATGGATAATTTTTGAGGCCCACTTCGCCTGGGAGGGTGCGGTTTGGAGGGATAAAAGAAGCAAAAAAAGGGGGGGGGATTTGGGTGTTAAATTGTTTCAGTTGATTAATTGTCTGCCTTTTAATTTATAAATTAAGTGACTCAATTCTAAATAAAGCCATGTCTAACAAAAAAAAAACCACCCTCAAGATAGGTGCGTTTTCAATATATGAAAAGTAAAGCTGGATTATTAACCAATCAATAAACTAAAGTTAACTAATCACTCTTGGGAGGAAAGGTCATCCTAAAGAGTGTTCTTTTTAATCCCCCATTACAATCCCCCATTACAAACGTCCTTCAGTGAAATAACTGTGTTCCCCAAACTGTCAGCCTCTGCTGATTAAGATTGAGGTCCACCAAATAATGAAGGGAAGCTTTAGTGCAGAGACCTTCAAATGTCTCACCTTGATAACTTGCCTGCTTTAGAATTCTCGGGAGAAAATATTCTAAGATGTTGCTGGACTCGTACTCCCATCAGTCCCAGACGACTTGGCCATTGGTCAGAGATGTTGGGAGCTGTGATCCAGCATGATCTGGGGAGCACCTCATTGGCTACTCCTGTTCTAGGGTGTACATTCGGTTCACACAGGGTCTGGTCAGGTTCGTGGGGCCTCATGAATCTTCACTTACGATGCACCTGGGTCATGTACAACAGCCCCTTGCAGAAGGAATATAATAGTAATAATAATAATAATAATAATAATAATAATAATAATAATAATTTATACCCCGCCCATCTGGCTGGGCTTCCCCAGCCACTCTGTGCAGCTTCCAAAAATTATTTAGGGCTTTAAAGGTCAGCACCAACACTTTGAATTGTGCTCGGAAATGTACTGGGAGCCAATGTAGGTCTTTCAAGACTGGTGTTATGTGGTCTCGGCGGCCGCTCCCAGTCACCAGTCTGGCTGCCGCATTCTGGATTAGTTGTAGTTTCTGGGTCACCTTCAAAGGTAGCCCCACGTAGAGCGCATTGCAGTAGTCCAAGCGGGAGATAACCAGAGCATGCACCACTCTGGCAAGGCAGTCTGCAGGCAGATAGGGTCTCAGCCTGCGTACCAGGTGGAGCTGGTAAACAGCTGCCCTGGATACAGAATTGACCTGCACCTCCATGGACAGCTGTGAGTCCAAAATGACTCCCAGGCTGCGCACCTGGTCCTTCAGGGGCACAGTTACCCCATTCAGGACCAGGGAGTCCTCCACACCAGCCTGCCCCCTGTCCCCCAAAAACAGCACTTCTGTCTTGTCAGGATTCAATCTCAATCTGTTAGCCGCCATCCATCCTCCAACCGCCTCCAGACACTCACACAGGACCTTCACCGCCTTCACTGGTTCTGATTTGAAAGGAAGAGCAGCAGTAATGGGCAGAGTGCCTTTCAGGAAAGTTTGTGCACCATTGTTGAAGTCCACAACGAGGCATCCTTGACAAGCCTCCAAGGAACCTCAGAGTTTCCTGAAACACAGCGTGAAAACTGCAGATTTATTAATGGATAAGTAAGATAATGGACTAGGCAGAACTGGCAAAATGAAGAGAAGCTAATGATGAGTGTTTTATGGAAGAATGGATGGCTTTTTCGGGATACTTAAGGAAATATTATAGCATGATGGAACTCATGAGCAGGATTTGAGCTATGAACCAACAGATGTAATTAGATTATAATAATTGTGGTTATGATTTAATAGATGGAAGATAGGGTGCACCAGAAGGGGAGGAACAGCAACTCCATGGAAAACAAGGTGGGAAGTCGACAAAAAAAGCAAAAAGACGAAATTGTGCTTTGCTTGTATATGTTAAAAATGTTGAAACTTAATAAAATATAATCGGAGGGGGGGAACCTATCACTTTGCTAGTTCCTTGCATCAAAGTGATGGTGCGATTCAACCCTGAGGAACACTTGTCAGAACAGGGTGGGATTGGCCCCAGTTTGGGATAAGCAGGAGACACTTTAACAGGACTGTTGAAAGAAGCCTCTCGTCTCTCCGTTAATTTTCTCTGCAGATGTCGATGCGGAGTGGTAGGAAGAAGGAGACTCCAGGGCCCCGAGAGGAGCTCAGGACACGGGGCCGAGCCTCTCCAGGTGGCGTCAGCACTTCCAGCAGTGATGGCAAAGCTGAGAAATCCCGGCAAACTTCCAAGGTAGGTCATCATAACTTCTGTGTCAAGCTACACTTTGGCAGCTCAAGAACTGGAAGTGACAGTAACACACTTATTTGAGTTGCACCAGATAGTCCCCAGTTTTGGTTTTTATGTGCAGTAGAAGCAAGATGTTCTACCCAAATGCACCAATGGGAAATGCAAGTCTGTGGAATTCTTCACATCCATGGCACACGGTACCTGAGACCAGTAAGACGGCATCTCTGGAACTCTTCTGCTGCACCATCATGACCCTATCAAGAGTCAGGAAAATTAGAACAAGCAATGATGAATGTTTACCTTTTATTTAATTCACCTTTGTTGTGATTTTGCAGGGGTTTGTGCGGCCTTGTTAATATGATTTTGTTTCCTTAACCTTTTTGAAAGTCTCAATGAAAAATTGCATAAAAAAAAAAGCTGTTTTAGAAATTTCTCCAAAACACCACTTAGATTGTTAAAATAGTTGCTGTTCAAAAATCCTTTTGAGTGAAGTTGTTTTACCCAGCAACTGATTCTTTAGCACCTCTATCTATCTATCTATCTATCTATCTATCTATCTATCTTTCTATCTATCATCTATCTATCTATCTATCTATCTATCTATCTATCTATCTTTCTAACTATCTATCTATCCATCCATCCATCCATCCATCCATCTATCTCTCTCTCTCTCTCTCTCTCTCTCTATCTATTTATCTATCTATCTATATCTATATCTATATCTATATCTATATCTATATCTATATCTATATCTATATCTATCTTTCTATCTATCTATCTATCTATCTATCTATCTATCTATCTATCATCTATCTATCTATCTTTCTAACTATCTATCTATCATCTATCTATCTATCTTTCTAACTAACTATCTATCTATCTATCTATCTATCATCTATCTATCTATCTTTCTTTCTTTCTAACTATCTATCTATCCATCCATCCATCTATCTCTCTCTCTATCTATCTATCTATATCTATCTATCTATCTATCTATCTATCTATCTATCTATCCATCTATCTATCTATCTATCTGTCTGTTGCTTCTTCCTCCTGGATGGAAAAGCCTCACAGTGCTATTCTCAGTGTCAGCACTGTGTCCAAGTGAGAGCAATACAAATTAACAACTGAACAACAATTGCTCCTGTGAGCAAATGCTTTGCAGCACTCAGTTATGCATCCCAGAGTGCTTCCTCTTTGGAGCAATTATTGTCCACTTGTTAATTTGCATTATCTTCACTCTCACAAACATGGATAGCTCAGTCGGTCAGAGTGTGGTCTGATAACGCCAAGGCTGCAGGTCCGATCCCCATATGGGGCAGCTGCACATTCCTGCATTGCAGAGGGTTGGACTAGATGATCCTCAGGGTCCCTTCCGACTCTACAATTCTATGTAATCACTTCTCCTGTGTTCTGTCATCAAGTAACAAAATATGATCACCTGCAAAGCCTCACAATCCCTTCCCGTTCTCGTCCCGAACTTTGAACGATGGGATCATTCCTTGGATTAGTACAGGAAGCAGTTTCAGCTAGTCTAGCATGCACATCAAGTTACATTATATTTTCCACAGTTAATAGAAGGCAAAAAACCAAACAAACGTACATTGCAAAACTTGGGGAAGAAATTTCTAACCGGGCTTCTCTCTGCCTTGCAGAAGGGTCGGGTGGAGGAGTCCATGGCCCCTAAAGGAAGCAAGCAAAGCCGCCCAGAGGAGATATCGGAGAGCGAAGGAGAGGACACCAATGCCCCAAAGAAAACTAAAACCGAGGTGGGGCTTCCCTGGCCACAGGCCTCCTCTCCCTGCGTGCCCCAAACACCTCCTGAGGTGTCTTGTCCCAGGTCCTTCTAAGGCTGTTCCTGCCTTTCCTGTGTTCACCTATTTCCTGTGCTCACCTGTGCTAGGTCCAGCTACCTGGCTGATGTGCTTCCATACCTGAGACCTCACCAAGCCACAATGGCTGCAGGTTCTTCCTGTGTGAGCAAGGCATACCACCCTTGGAGAGCCCAAATTTGCTGTGCACCCAAATTCTCCCTCTGGGACCCTCCCCCTTGTGAGACCCTCTGCTCAACCTGTGACTCATCTTTCCACTCCAGGAGCTGCCGAGGCCTCAGTCTCCCTCGGACGTTGACAGCCTCGACGGCCACAGCTTCAACGATGAGACAAGCAGCGACCCTCGCGACATCGACCAGGACAACCGGAGCACCTCGCCCAGCGTCTACAGCCCTGGCAGTGTGGAGAACGACTCCGACTCCTCCTCAGTGCTGTCCCAGGGGCCGGCCCGCTCCTACCACCACCCCCCACTCTTCCCCCAGAGCCCCTCTCCTGCCCCCCTGGCAGAGGGCCTAGCTCGCCCACCAGAGCCAAACTTTGGCCTGGCAGGGGACGTCCATCCTCCGGGCCCTGCCGGCAGTTACCAGCCGCAACTTGAGGCCCAGGCCTCAAGGATTTTCCAGTCACAAGCCCCGCCGCCTCCCACTCTGTCTGCCAATTCCTCTTCTTCCTCGTCCTCACCTTCCTCCTCTACCTCCTCCTCCTCCTGCACGACCCACGTCCCCCTCTACTCTGGCGCCAACGTGGTCCAGATGGGGCCCAAAGCAGTTGGCACAGGGCCAGGCCTCCCCACGCCAGGCGGGCGAGAGCAAGCCCTTGGCACCAAGCACAACCCGCCCCCGACAACCCCCATTTCCTTGGCCCCGGTGGCGGGGGGCCTGCCCCCTCAGAAAACCCCTCCGAACAACTCCCCCTCGGTGCTCCCTTCCTCCGCGGCCGCTTTCCCCCATGTCCTTGCCAACCTGCCTCCGCCGCCCGCTCTGAGGCCCCTCAACAATATGTCGGCCGCCTCCAGCTCCCCGGGGGTGGCGGGGCAAGCGCTGGGCGGGCACCTCCCGCCCCCCCACGGGATGGGCCAGGACAAGTCGCCCGTCCCTTCCCGCTACCCCTACGCCCCCGCTCCGCCCCCGCCCAGCTCTTCGGCCGCCCAGTACGCTCTGCCGCCCCCTTCCCAGGCCCTCCCCAGCTACAGCTCCTCCTACGGCCACTCTTTTCCCCAGCCCAGCAGCCTCTCCGTCGCCAGCCAGCCCCCCAAGTACACCCAGCCCTCCATGCCCTCCCAGCCAGTGTGGAGCCAAGGGCCGCCGCCCTATAGCCGCCCCCTGGGCAACGTCGGCTCACACCCTCCAGCCGCCTTCCCAGGTCAGGCTGCCCTGCACCAGCAGCAGCACCAGCATCACAGCCATGGCAGTGGTGCGGGGGGGCCGGCAGCGGCTGCAGCAGCCCCCCAGGCCCCTGGAGGGTATCCCCACCCATTGGAGCCAGGCCCGCACCACCCGTCCCACGCCGCCTATGGCCTCCGCCTCTACCCACCCCACGGCCATGCCACGTACAGCCAGGCCCCCTCTGCGGCTTCCTCTTCCGCCGCCTCGTCCTCTGCCTCTTCTTCTTCTTCTTCCACCACCTCCTCTTCTTCCTCCTCCTCTGCACCCCAGGGAACGTACCCGGGAGTCTGCAGCCACCCCCAGGGGCAAAACACCACGGCCTACTCATTCCCACCGCCACCACCGCCTTCGCCTGCCCACGGAGCCGGACCACCGGTCACCTCCGCCTCCGCCACCCTCTCCACCGTCATCACCACCATGGCCTCCGCCTCAGCAGCACCCTACAAGACGGCGTCGCCCCCTGCGGGGCCCCCCTCAGTAACCCCCTATGGGAAGCGGACGGCCTCTCCGTCCCCCACCTTCCAGCCCCCGGCCCCCTACAAGCCGGGCTCCCCTCCTTCCTCCTCCTCCTCCTCTTCCTCAGCGTCCTCATTCCGTGCTGCCACCCCACCGGGGTACAGGCTGGCCTCTTCCCCGGCAGGCGGGGGCTACAAGGCCCCCTCGCCGGCCCCCGTGGCCCCCCCAGCTGCGGGGGGTATGCCGGCCCCTCCCCCTCCCTTGCCCCCGCTGCCCCTCAGCGCAGCGCAGATCAAGCAAGAGCCTTCCGAGGAATATGAGCCCCCGGAGAGTCCGATGCCCCCCGTCCGGAGCCCCTCGCCAGCCCCCAAGGTGGTGGACGTGGCAAGCCATGCCAGCCAGTCTGCAAGGTGAGGAAGGAAAGGGAGCCAGGGACAGGGTGGAAGGGAGAGGAATGGGGGAGAGATGGGGTAAGGATGAGCGGGAAGGGTTCAGATATCTCAGAGCACATAGCATGGTACCTCTGGATGTGAACGGGATCCGTTCCGGAGCCCCGTTCACATCCTGAGTAGAACACAACCCGCATCTGCGTGTGTGTCACAATTTGTTGCTTCTGCGCATGCGCGTACCGTCATTTTGAGCGTCTGCGCATGCGCGAGCGGCGAAACCTGGAAGTAATGCTCAAACTGAAGCATATTTAACCTGAGATATGACTGTAATAAAAGAAGTTCTGCCATTGGGCCTGCACTGTGTGTGAACCGCCAATCCAAGCGCAGCACCTTAGCCACCTTCTGGTGGTTTTGCTCTCAATGGCCAAAGTGGTCCCCTGCCTTCTTCTTACAAAGCAACTGGATAGAATAATGCCTACATGTTTCCACTTTAAGTAGCATGGGACTAGACCCTTCCTTTTGGTTTCAGTGAAATACAGTCGTACCTTGGATCCCAAACGCCTTGGTACTCGGACGTTTTGGCTCCCTAACGCCGCAAAGCTAGAAGTGACTGTTCTGGTTTGTGAACATTCTTTGGAACCCGAATGTCCGGCGTGGCTCCCACGGCTTTTGGTTGGCTGCAGGAACTTCCTGCAGCCAATCAGAAGCCACACTTTGGTTTCTGAATGTTTTGGAAGTCAAACGGACTTCTGGAACGGATTCCGTTTGACTTCCAAGGTCGAACGTGTATTAAAAACCTGGAAATGTGCCCCAGAGACTTCCCTGTGCCTCGGGGCTGTAGGATGAGCCTTGGAAAATCTCAGAAGCCAGAATTGGACTTTTTGTGGTTCAAGTGGGTGGCAGTTTTCACTAGCGCCCCACAACATTCCTTGCTTTCCTCATCCCCCACCAACACTAGTGGAAACAGAATAAAGTATGCAACAACAAAAGAGAGAGAGAGAATTCTGCCTATTGGCTTCAATGACCTAATTCACACAGATTGGAGAAATCATATATATTTTTGCTTGAGAAATTAGGGAGCAGGATCCATGAGGGGCATAGTCTGGGGAGGCAGAATGGCATAGGGAAGAATCCCAAGAGGCTAGCTAGAGAGGCATTTGCCCCCCCCCCCTTCCTGGGTTTTGGAGGATTCAGATACAGTTGGACCTTGGTTTTCGAACAGCTTAGTTCTCAAACGTTTCGTCTCCCGAACGCCGCAAACCTGGAAGTGACTGTTCTAGTTTGCGAACTATTTTTGGAAGCCAAACATCCGACGGGGCTTCCGCGGCTTCCGATTGGCTGCAGGATCTTCCTGCAGCCAATCGGAAGCCGTGATTTGGATTCCGTTCGGCTTCCAAGGTATGGCTGTATATACATGCTATTTTCCTTTGAAGGCATATTTCTCAGTTGTCCTCACCACTTTTGGCCTTCCCTCCTTCTCCGTTTTATTTGGGCGTTGATGCCTTCTTCCTTCTTCCCTTCCACAGGTTCAATAAACACCTGGATCGCGGCTTCAACTCCTGCTCACGGACCGATCTCTACTTTGTACCACTGGATGGCTCCAAGCTAGCTAAGAAGCGGGCAGATCTTGTGGAGAAGGTGCGCAGGGAGGCTGAGCAGAAGGCCCGGGAGGAGAAGGAGCGTGAAAGGGAGCGAGAGCGAGAGAAGGAGAGGGAGAGGGAGAAAGAACGGGAGCTGGAAAGAAGTGTGGTAAGTACTGGTGCTGGAGCCCCCGTTTCCCAGTTCAAAGGGTAGGGAACTGCCAGGTTTCCACCAGTGATGAGAAGAACCAATGTTGGACAGAACAATGGTGTAGTCAACATGGTGGTCTGGTGCCAAACCTGACGAATGAATGGCCTGACTTGGGACAAGGCCTTTTCAGTTATGCCTGTAACTGTCATGGACCAGTTGGACGCTGAGGAATGGTGGGAGAAATCAGCTGGGAACCCCCCAAGCAGAGAAGGCTCAGAGTCCGGAGATTGGTGGTGGGACAATGATGAGTGGTCAGAGGAAGAAGGTGGGGAAGAGGAGGTGGAAGCTGAAGTGGTCACAGGGCTTAGTGAGCGGGGAGAGTCTGTGGCAGAGAGAAGTCCAGAATAAGAGGCAGAAGCTGAAGCAGGAGAGGAGAGAGGTCAAGAGGCAGAGATGAGTCCAGCTGGTGAAGAGTCACGGGTGTCTCTCCCTCCTGCTACAACAAGCGCTCCCAGAACCAGAAGAGGCATGAAAAGGGCAGAGGAGAGGTTGACTTCACGCAGGCGCAGTATCTGATTGCTTGTGGGGGGGAGACCCAGAGAGGAGGGGACTTAGGCAGCTGTGAGGAGGCAGGGACCTTCAATCTCAGCAAATGCTTCATGGGGGCAAGCCCTACTGGAGACGAGTTGATCTGCTCATTAGGCCTGACACTCGTGTCAATCATGTTTTTGCCAATAAAGAGGTAATTCCCAACTTGCACAGTGTGATTTACTTCTGGCTCGCTTCTGACAATAACACAGGACCCCTTGCTGCTAATGAAAAGGAATGTAGCTCATTGAGAAGTGTTGTGTACAGGTGTATTTTGATGCATTGAATAGAATGAAAGTTTATGAGTCATGGCAGAGGGGAGAGCACGTGTACAAATTCAACACTTTGTTTTGTTAATGTCGTTAATATTATTTTATAGCTATGAATGTTGTACTTCAATGTTTATCTTATTTTTAGTTGTTTTGTCAATAGTGTTACATAGATGGTAATTGTTTGATTTGGGATTGTTTTACTGATGATTTGTTAAGTACAGTGGTACCTCGGGATAAGAACATAATTAGTTCTTGAAGTCCGTTCTTAACCTGAAACTGTTCTTAACCTGAAGCACCACTTTAGATAATGGGGCCTCCTGCTGCTGCCGCGCCACCGGAGCACGATTTCTGTTCTCATCCTGAAGCAAAGTTCTTAACCCGAGGTACTATTTCTGGGTTAGCGGAGTCTATAACCTGAAGCATATGTAACCTGAAGTGTATGTAACCTGAGGTACCACTGTATTCCATACGATTCATGCTGTACAGTGGTACCTCAGGTTACATACACTTCAGGTTACATACGCTTCAGGTTACAGACTCCGCTAACCCAGAAATAGTACCTCGGGTTAAGAACATTGCTTCAAGATGAGAACAGAAATCACGCAGTGGTGGTGCGGCGGCAGTGAGAGGTGGTTATCTAAAGTGGTGCTTCAGATTAAGAACAGTTTCAGGTTAAGAACGGACCTCTGGAACGAATTAAGTTCTTAACCCGAGGTACCACTGTATTTGTGATGTTCCATTATGTTATTTTTATCTGTTGTTTGTAAGCCGCTTTGGGGTTTATTTGAATCAAAAGCTGCATAGAAACAGAATCGATCAATCAATCGAACATGCTTTGGGATTTCTTTGACTAAAAAGTGGCATAGAAACATAATCAATCGAACACGCCTCTCTCTGGTCTTTTGCAGAAGGTGGCGCAAGAAGGCCGCGCAGTGGAGTGCGCCTCCCTGGGGCCCGTCCCTCACCGCCCGTCGTTTGAGCAAGGCAGCGCCGTTGCCACTGTCCCCCCCTACCTGGGCCCCGACACGCCGGCGCTCCGCACCCTCAGCGAGTACGCGCGGCCCCACGTCATGTCCCCCAGCAACCGCAACCACCCCTTCTACGTCCCGCTGGGCGCGGTGGACCCCGGGCTGCTGGGCTACAACGTGCCGGCCATCTACAGCAGCGACCCGGCCACCCGGGAGAGGGAGCTGCGAGAGCGGGAGGCCCGCGAGCGAGACCTCCGGGACCGCGACCTGCGCGAACGCCTCAAGCCCGGCTTCGAGGTGAAGCCCGCCGAGTTGGAGCAGCTGCACGCCGTGCCCAGCGCCACCATGGATCCTTTCCCGCGGCATGGGGGGCTGGCTCTGCAGGCCGGCCCAGGCCTGCACCCCGCTTTCCCTTTCCACCCGGGGCTGGGACACCTGGAGAGGGAGCGGCTAGCGCTGGCAGCCGGCCCTGCCCTGCGGCCCGACATGTCCTACGCCGAGCGACTGGCGGCTGAGCGGCAGCATGCTGAAAGGGTGGCCGCCCTGAGCAACGACCCCTTGGCCCGGCTGCAGATGCTCAACGTGACCCCCCATCACCACCAGCACTCCCACATCCACTCCCATCTCCATCTCCACCAGCAGGACGCCATCCACGCAGGTGAGGAGCGGGGCTTCTCTCTCCAACTTGCCTTGGCATCACTTTTAAGTATGGTCCTTAATCATAATAATTACATAATTTCTAGGCTATGCATCTGACTGGGTTGCCCCAGCCACTCTGGGTGGCTCCCAGCAAAATATTAAATGAAATATTAAACATTGAATAAACAAAATATTGAAAGCACAGGCCCCTAGCGATATCGAGGACCTTCACAGTGGTATAGCAGCAGCAATACCAACAACAACATGGATGATGATTTGGGGCACATTTCCAGGTTTTTCATATTTCATTGAAACAAAAAGGGAAGTCTCTAGTCCCATGCTACTTAAAGTGAAAATTGTTGTTGTTGTCTAGTCGTTTAGTCGTGTCCGACTCTTCGTGACCCCCTGGACCAGAGCAGGCCAAGCCCTTCTGTCTTCCACTGCCTCCCACAATTTGGTCAAACTCATGCTGGTGGCTTCGAGAACACCGTCCCACCATCTCGTCCTCTGTCGTCTCCTTCTCCTTGTGCCCTCCATCTTCCCCAACATCAGGGTCTTTTCCAGGGAGTCTTCTCTTCTCATGAGGTGGCCAAAGTCTTGGAGCCTCAGCTTCAGGATCTGTCCTTCCAGTGAGCACTCAGGGCTGATTTCCTTAAGAATGGAGAGGATTGCAGTACATGGGACTCTCAAGAGCACCATAATTCAAATATGTAGACATTATTATTTCTAGTTGCTTTGTAAGACAATTTGGGCGGCTCCCAACAAATAAAAGCATAATAAAACATCAAACATTAAAAACTTTCCTGAACAGGGTTGCCTTCAGATGTCTTCTGAAAGTCAAGTAGTTGTTTATCTGTTTGAGATCTGAAGGGAGGGCATTCCACAGGGAGGGTGCCACTTCTGAGAAGGCCCTCTGCCTGGTTCCCCAGAACTTCACTTATTGCAGTTAGTTCGAGCCCCACGTTGGGCAAAATATTCCTGCATTGTAGGGGGTGAGCCTAGGTGACCATTTGGGTCTCTTCCAGCTCATGATACAGTGACGGGCCTCTGTTCTGGCTGTGCCATTTCAGCCGGCGGGGCATGGAATTCTTACATGAATGAACGCTGTTGCATACAAGATAATCTCCTGCACATGGGAAACTGGTGTGTGTCACATGGGACTAGAATCATTCTACCTGATGTATCTTCTGAGCGATGGGGATTTTTGCGCTTAGAGCAGCAGTCAGTTGTGAGAACCCCCACCTTCTGTCTGAAAGGTACAACCCGAACATGGGTTTGGCGCCTCACCTAGAAGTTAAGCTTCAAGGAACTGTGCTGTCCTTTATAGCCTGGAAGTGCCGATTAATTAATTAATAGTCTGTGTATTTTCAGCCTGTTACAGGCTTTGACTGCAAGTTGAAAGACGAACTCTTGAGACTCTGCTTCCCTCTTTCTTATCTGTGGACTTTTTCTGCAATCCAAATTTTGCAGAGAAATGCTGGGTTCTGCCACTTGAATACTGTTATTCAAATCAAGTAAACGTCCAGGCAAAATTGTTGCTTATTTTGCATATTTCATTCTGCTTTTGCTGGTCAGGGAGGGAAAATGAACTCTGAAGTACTAAAGTCTCTGGACATAACCTCTGGACATTTTATTCAGTCACTCTTTGGGGGCTCTGTGATGTCCTACTTGTATTCCTATCTTTGCATGCGTAAAAGCTAGAACCTTGTTGAGATTCTCAGGGATCTGGTTACATGAATCAGGCCCCTTCAAGAGAGGAAGAGGAGTGGTATGAATGTTAATGTGAGCAATGACGTCCAGCACCTCGTATCATCTCAGCTGCAAATTCTCTCTGTAGCTGTAGATATTATGTTGTGAACTGCCCCGAGATCTATGGGATGAAGGACGGTAAACAAATTTAATAAATAATAATAATAATAATAGCTGTTTTTCTCAGTGGATCCAATACCCATCTGCAATGTGTGGGTAATACCTGTCTACCTTACAAGGGTGTTCAAAGATTACTGAAAAAATGGCACATAAATGCTAACATACAATTTAGCCTGAATGCAAAAAAAATCAGGAACAAATTGTATTTGAATTTACAGTCGTATCTCGGAAGTCGAACGCCTTGTGACTCGAACGTTTAGGCTCTCAAACGCCGCAAACCCGGAAGTGAGTGTTCCGGTTTGCAAACGTTTTTGGGAACCCAAACGTCCAATGTGGCTTTTGCAGCTTCTGATTGGCTGCAGGAACTTCCTGCAGCCATTCGGAAGCCACACCTTGGTTTCTGAACGTTTTGGAAGTCGAACGGACTTCTGGAACGGATTTCGTTCGACTTCCAAGGTAGGACTGTATTACATATTACACAGAGCCTTTTTTTCTGCTGTTGCTCTCTATATCCCATGTCACAAGCTAACTGTTTACAATCTCCATTTCCTCAGCTTCCGCCTCCGTTCACCCTCTTATCGATCCACTGGCTTCTGGGTCACATCTCACCCGGATACCCTACCCAGCTGGTACCATCCCTAATCCACTCCTTCCTCACCCACTGCATGAAAATGAGGTGCTGCGCCACCAGCTTTTTGGTAAGATCTCTGTCAGGGATGGGGGGCGGCAGCATAGAGGCAAAGGCAGCAGCAAGATTTGGGAGCAGGGAAGAGAACTGGCAGAACGAAAGCGGGAGTGTGAGAAAATGGATTGAGTGTGGCCGAGAGCATAGGTGCATGCGTGGAACTGCAAAACAACTGTGAATCAAAAGCAAGGATCTGATTAGGGAGCAAGGGAAGAGCTCTTGGATAGTAGGATAATAGAATCTGGGGGTCTGGTCTTTGCAGAAATATTATGTGCTCTTTCACACCTTCTTCTGCTGTGGGTCCTTCTCTTATCCTTTTATTTATGGAAATAAGACAGGGAAGTGTGCAGGCAGCATTTTCTCTCTCTAACCAATGGTTTAGGTAAAGGGACCCCTGACCATTAGGTCCAGTCGTGGCCGACTCTGGGGTTGCGACGCTCATCTCGCTTTATTGGCCGAGGGAGCCGGCGTACAGCTTCCGGGTCATGTGGCCAGCATGACTAAGCCACTTCTGGCAAACCAGAACAGTGCACGGAAACGCCGTTTACCTTCCCGCTGGAGCAGTACCTATTTACCTACTTGCAGTTTGACGTGCTTTCGAACTGCTAGGTTGGAGCAGGGACTGAGCAACGGGAGCTCACCCCGTCGTGGGAATTCAAACCGCCGACCTTCTGATCGGCAATTTCTAGGCTCTGTGGTTTAACCCACAGCGCCACCCGCGTCCCGTAACCAATGGCTTACTGAGAATATAAATCTGCTCCCAGCTTACAGGGTTGCAGCCAATGAATGCCAAGGCACCGTGACAACCGACAAGCACGCAGGAGATTATTTTTAATTACATTAGAATGTGTTTTGTTACTGTTATTTGATAAAGGGAAGAATCTTCAGCTTGCAGGCCCTTGGGTCAGACAGGTGCAAACTGAAGGAGACCAACTGCGGATTTGAGCTGGGGCACTGCTTCAGCTCTGTAAGGCAAAAGAAGTGAGCGCAGAGCAAGGGCTGGGTGGCTCACGGGCAGAGCAACTGCTTGGCATGCAGAAGGCACTAGGTACAACCTGCGCAGCATTTCTAGGATGGGGTTTGGATTTGGATTTGATACCCTGCTTTATCACTACCCGAAGGAGTCTCAAAGCGGCTCACATTCTCCTTTCCCTTCCTCCCCCACAACAAACACTCTGTGAGGTGAGTGGGGCTGAGAGACTTCAAAGAAGTGTGAATGGCCCAAGGTCACCCAGTAGCTGCATGTGGAGGAGCAGGGAAGCGAACCCGGTTCCCCAGATTACGAGTCAACCGCTCTTAACCACTACACCACACTGGCTCTGTGGGAGAGGCTCCTGTCTGAAAGCTTTAGAGAGCTGTTGCCCGATGCAAAAGAAGGTGGCAAGGCAGCTTGTCTTATATACAGAAGAGGGAACGAGGGCAGACACACCTTTTCTCAGCCCTCCGCGGCAAGCGGCCTCTGCTGCTGAAATTCCGAGAGCCAGTGTGGTGTAGTGGTTAAGAGCGGTGGACTCATAATCTGGTGAACCAGGTTCGCTTCCCCGCTCCTCCACATGCAGTTGCTGGGTGACTTTGGGCTAGTCACACTTCTCTGAAGTATCTCAGCCTCACTCACCTCAAAGAGTGTTTGTTGTCGGGGAGGAAGGGAAAGGAGAATGATAGCCACTTTGAGACTCCTTCAGGTAGTGATAAAGCGGGATATCAAATCCAAACTCTTCTCCTCCTTCTTTTGTGCCGCTGCTAAAGGCAAAGAACCCATGCTGTTCACCATGATCACCCCTAAATGTGACTTGTCCTTGTTTTGTTCTGTGGCTCCAGCTGCCCCCTACAGAGACCTGCCAGGCTCTCTCTCGGCTCCGATGTCGGCAGCGCATCAGCTCCAAGCCATGCATGCACAGTCAGCAGAGCTCCAGCGCCTGGCCCTGGAACAGCAGCAGTGGCTGCACGCCCACCACCCTCTGCACGGAGTGCCGCTCCCCACCCAGGAGGATTACTACAGGTGAGTGGCTTCTTTGGGCGGGGGCGGGGGGGCAACAAGTTTGGTTTGGCACTAGCATGAAGGGACCAGCAGGGATCCCAAGAGCAGAATTGTTAAGAAGCTGCCTGCTCCCAGACACAACAGCTTCCAATCTTCTCCTTAATACAGTGGTACCTCAGGTTACATACGCTTCAGGTTACAGACTCTGCTAACCCGGAAATAGTGGTTCAGGTTAAGAACTTTGCTTCAGGATGAGAACAGAAATCGGGCTCCGGCGGCGTGGCGGCAGCAGGAGGCCCCATTAGCTAAAGTGGTGCTTCAGGTTAAGAACAGTTTCAGGTTAAGTACGGACCTCCGGAACGAATTAAGTACTTAACCTGAGATACCACTGTATAGGTTTCCAAAGTGTGTTTCAGTGTTTTGAAAGTCCTTCCTGTTGCCGCAGGGCCCTAGTGATATTGAGAATGTTTACAGTGGAATAAGAATAAGAATGATATGCCACTTTGGACAGCTTCCAACAAGTACTGGCCTCGGTCCAGTATATCTGAAGGAGCGTCTCCACCCCCACCGTTCTACCTGGACACTGAGGTCCAGCGCCGAGGGCCTTCTGGCAGTTCCCTCACTGCGAGAAGCCAAGTTACAGGGAACCAGGCAGAGGGCCTTCTCGGTAGTGGCACCCGCCCTGTGGAACACCCTCCCATCAGATGTCAAAGAGAACAACAACTACTAGACTTTTAGAAGACATCTGAAGGCAGCCCTGTTTAGGGAAGCTTTTAATGTTTGATGCATTACTGTATTTTAATATTTTGTTGAAAGCCACCCAGAGTGGCTGGGGATTATTATTATGAAGCATAATAATAAATAATCAAACATTAAAAACTTCCCTATACAGGGCTGCCTTCAGATGTCTTCTAAGAGTCAGGTAGTTGTTTATTTCTTTGACATCCGATGGGAGGGCCATTCCACAGGGCGGGCGCCACTACCAAGAAGGCCCTCTGCTTGGTTCCCTGTAACTTCCCATCTTGCAGTGAGGGAACCACCAGAAGGCCCTCGGAGCTGGACCTCTGTGCCTGGGCTGGATGATGGAGTGGAAACGCTCCTTCAGGTATGCAGGGCCAAGGCCATTTAGGGCTTTTAAATGTCAGCCCCAACACTTTGAATTGTGCTCGGAAACGTACTGGGACCCAATGTGGATCTTTTAGGACTGGTGTTATATGGTCCGGGCGGCCACTCCCAGTCATCAGTCCAGCTGCTGCATTCTGGACTAGTTTCTGGGTCACCTTCAAAGGTAGCCCCATGTAGAGTGCACTGCACTAGTCCACGCAGGAGATAACCACAGCATGTACCACTCTGGCAAGACAGTGCGTGGGCAGGTAGGGTGTCAGCCGGCGTACCAGATGGAGCTGGTAGACAGCTGCACTGGACACAGAAGAAGGCTTCTAATGGAAACTGACAAGATTGCCTTGAAATGAGCAAAATAAAAGGCGCACGTTTGTGGTGTTTTGTTCACTCTTTCTTCTCTGTTTCTCCCCTCCCCCTTGCTCTTCTCCCCAGTCACCTGAAAAAAGAAAGCGACAAGCCCCTCTAAGCAGATCCCATTCCCCATGGCGACGTCATTGACACTCTTGGTGCTGCTGCTGCTTCTGAGAGAAAGAAAGAGAGAGGAAGAGAGGAAGATTTGCCAACCAAACCCTGGAAGCTGCACAGTGACACAACTTCTAATGTCGTTTAATGGGAGAGGGACGAAAGCAGGCTGACCCCTGGCGGGAGGGGGGGTGGCGAAAGGGGAAGGACAAGCGGGGCGCCAAACACCAGACAAGGATTTCGAACCTGTGGCTAAATGTGCCCTTGTATCCTGTAAGCAAAGGTATATAAACCATCGTGCATCTATTTTTCTGCCCTCCCCACCCCACCCCCTGCAATCCTCGGGCAAATTGTGGCCAGTCAGCAGGAACTTCGGAAGGCATGGTGGGAGTCTCCAAAAGCCCCCTTCCTCCATGCCTTGACGCAGGAGAGAGTCCAGAAGACTCGCGGGACGTTTCAAGAAGGCATGGCCACGTTCTTGCTCAGCCCCCCGAGAGATGGGGGCCGAGCCGAGAGGTGCAAAGCGCCACAGGACTGTTCCAAGAGGGCAGCTGCCGTTTTTCTTCGTATCCATGCCTAGAGGGAAGGAGCACTGACGAGCTGCGGGACTGTTTGAAGGATGGCAACTGCCCGTTCCCCTCCCATCTCATGGGGGTGAGGAGGGCGGAGGTGGATGCAGCCGAGTGACGAAAAAAAGCACGTTTGGGACTTTCCACAATGGCAGCTGCCCCTTTCCCCCTCCACCCCCTTCCAGTTGATGTACTTTTAACTCATGCACATTCTGTTAGACGTGGCGGTTTTGCGTAGCAATTTGTGGTTCCTTGATCTCCCCGTGTGTGTGTCTAATCTCACGGTTGTATATCTTGATCTGTCCTCATATATATTTACATAAGAACATTAAAAGATGCCCAACTATGGGAGGAGAATCTCCCTACACACCCAATTTCCCCCACACACATTCTAATAATTTTTATATTAAGGGCGCTCTTAAAAGTGTGGGGCAGGGGTTGGGGAGGGGGAGAGAAAGAAACTAGCAAAGCAGCAACAACAAAAAAGAAGCATACTGGAAACTGTTCTGCTTTGTTCATTTTCTGCACGCCCCGCGGGGGCTATTATTACCAAGAGGATAAGATTTTTGAAACCACATCCCCTGCTATTTTGTTGCAAAGTGTGGAAGTGGAACAGGACACTGCCGGAAACAGGATCTGTTGCTCTGGATTAGAGTGGGGTGGTGGTGTTATTCTGAAGGTCTCCTTTCTCCAGAGCTCTGCAGTTCAGTGTCTCCTGACGTGTGCTTGGGCAAGTGGCTGGATGAACCCAGTTCCTCCTTGCAAACTACCACCACGGAATCTTTAGTTAGGTTTTCATACTGCTCTTCCAGTAGCAAGCAGAATGTTGGTTTGTGCTTGCATTAGTGGAATCCCCAGCGTCAGGTTTGGGAGGTTTAGATAGGGGACGTTTTTTCCGCTGCTCTCGCTTCACTTTACATCCCTGGTGATAGGGATCAACTGTTGAAAAGACTGGGTTCACCAGGCATACCTTCTGTGCAGTGGAGGAATGCACCAGTGCATATACTCGTGTAAGATAACATGATGGACCAACAGGTGCAATTCATTTCTTTTCTTTTTCTAGGGCTGAAATGCATAAACCGTTCTCACCCACAGCACCCTTACTTGCACAAGGATTTATGCACGTGGAAGGAGGGAGTACACAATGCCCACTTTCAACTTTAATACGGAAAAACCTGCCAGTTTAAAAACTTCTGAGTAATATTCAGCTAACTTAATTACAGCTCATCCACACTCTTGCTTGGCCGTATTTAGATCGGATTGTGCACCGATTAATTCCCGTGGGTCCAAGAGTTTCCTCTACTGTTCCACGGCTCTGCCTTGCAAAAATCCGATCTTGCCCACTGAACTGAAGCAAGACCTCTCTTTGGATTGTCCATGCATCTGATAAGATCCGATTCAGTGAGTGAGATCGGATTTTTGCAAGGCACACTCATAGAGCATCGAGAATAGCTATCGGCCGTGGGGAAATTTATTGGTACACAATACAATAAAAATGTGGGTTTTGCAAAAGTGTGAGTGAGCCCTTAGAGAAGATCCATTGAATTAATTAACATGATAAAAAGTTAAGTGTATTCATTTCAATGGATCTTGTCTGAGTAAAAGATGCATTTGACCAAATCTCATTTCTTACTTGGTAAATCGGCAGCTCATAGCTGAGCGTGTGACGCATCATGCTACAATGTGCATAAAAAGTAAGTTACAAAGCTTATCAAATACCAAATCAACAAGTGTCTTAATTTTAGGCCCCTTTGAGCTTGGCCCTCCTCTTACTCCCCTCCCGCCCACCCACTTGGTGGGTGGCAAGATGGATGTTTCAACAGCAGCACTCTTCATAGTGAGCAGATGTTCATTGGGCAGATGTGTGGGCACATGGCACAGACAAGGACATTAGGTACACCAGCAACAGCCAAAATAACCAGCTGCCTGCTGGCATCCACCCCGAAAAGTGGACCAAACAACTTTCAATGTGGTTTGTGGGGGAACTTCTGAGTAAGAACAAGAGGCTGTCTTAAGAGCCAGGCCTCCACCCAAAGGGTTCATCCACACATCTTTTTCCACATCTTCTGCGTGTCTCTCTGCTTTCTAGGCACGGGTTGGAGAGGCTTTTCAACCCACTGCTCACCACTGAATTGGAACAAACATCAATTCACAGAAAACCTGATCAATGTCTGTTACGATTCAGCCATAAATGGTTGGTTTTTCTGGGGAAAATGGAAAGGCTCTTGGACAAGTCGAGGGTGCTTTCACAGCCTTGCAAGACGACTTGCTTCCTTTTCGTAGGCTAAAAGCCACAGAATTGTAGAGTTGGAAGGGACCACAAGGATCATCTAACCTGCGGGTCCCCAGATGTTGTTGGACTACAACTCCCATCATCCCTGAGCTCTGGCCTTGCTAGCTAGGGGTGATGGGAGTTGTAGTCCAACAACATCTGGGGACCCACAGGTTGAGAACTGCTGATTCTAGTCTGACCCGCTGCAATGAACGATCCCCACCCTAAGTAGGACTTGAACCCACGACCGTGAAATTAAGAGCCTCATGCTCTACCAACTGAGCTATCCCAGGAACTCCAACCTAAGTGGTGAAAGGTGGTGTAGGTACCGCACTGTGATGCACACTAGCACCATAGCTCTTGCATTTATGGTTGTTTCAGATGCAGGGCATCAAACTTGGAGCAACCGTTCAAAAACCTCCAGTGAAACCCTAAGGATTTAGCTATTCCATTTTTCTGTGGCACCCCATTTGGAAGAAGCCCTGTGACTTTAAAAACCATCTCTCTTCCGCTTTGAAATTCCGAACCTATATTCCAGCTCCTAGGATCCGTCAACTGGCAGGGGAGTGGACCTTAAGTCACTGTGTCCAGCGGAAGCCATTACTTTTAGCATATGAGCTCTACGGTGCCCAAAGCTTCATTTTCAAGGGTAAATCTAAATTCTGCAGAAAAGGGGGTTGCTTTTCCCACCGCTGTTGACGCTTTGCGTTGCGCCGCAAGCAGGGATTACTGGTCACTGTCGCCTAAACCGTATTCTGTTCTCGGTGGACAAACGTCAAGCGATTTCTTTTTGTTGCTCCGAGTGATTCCTGCTTTCTGCTGCAGCTGGGGAGAGCCACCCTAAATCTGATGAAACTGCAGATTACAAAAGCCGTTATGTGTTCTTTCATTGCATTTCCTTTCCTTCGTATCCATATAATAGGAAGAGAGGCGGGATTAAGCTTTCAAACAGTGCCCCTGCGTGGGTTCCCCCATACAGTATTTTCACGCGTGGGTACAAGTCCTGTCCTCGTGAGCAAATCATACCTGAGCCAAAGAACCTCGGAACATGCATTGTGTTTAGAGCAAATGCACTTGGGGCGCTATAGTCACTAGAGTGAACTTATTTTCAAGCTAAAAAAATTCCTTCCAGTAGCACCTTAAAGACCAACTAAGTTAGTTCTTGGTATGAGCTTTCGTGTGCATGCACACTTCTTCAGATACTTTATTTTCAAGCCCAATGGACGTGAAGCATCTCTTTAGCATATCTTCCTATTTAAGTCAATGAGGACTGGAAGGGCTTGATTTCACCCAGATCATCTCCCTTTGTATTGGCAGTACTACCAAGAGCTGCATCTCTCTTGTCTCCTATAATACTACTTTATCATTTATACCCCGCCCATCTGGCCGGGCCTCTGTGGCCACTCTGGGCAGCCTCCAACAGAATATTAAAATACAATAATCTATGAAACATTAAAAGCTTCCCTAAACAGGGCTGCCTTCATATGTCTTCTAAAAGTCAGATAGTTGTTTATTTCCTTTACATCTGATGGGAGGGCGTTCCACAGGGCGGGTGCCACTACTGAGAAGGCCCTCTGCCTGGTTCCCTGTAGCTTGGCTTCTCGCAATGAGGGAACTGCCAGACGGCCCTCGGTGCTGGACCTCAGTGTCCGGGCTGAATGATGGGGGTGGAGACGCTCCTTCAGGTATACTGGACCGAGGCCGTTCAGAGCTTTGAAAGTCAGCGCCAACACTTTGAATTGTGCTCCTATAAATGAGATCAGACTGGAATTGAGGATTTTTAATTGTTGGGGCAGGGACACTTTTAAACAATACTGATCAGTAAGTCAGCCTCTTACTTTGAAATTCACCACGTGGGGCTCTAACAGATCTGTGGGTCATGGAGTGCAAGAACCCCGTGACAACCCACAACCTGCACGCAGCCAAAATGACACGCTCTACATAGCCTGAGGAGGAAGACGAAGGAGCAAAACAGCAGGGCAGCAGACCATCAAGCAAACCCTGCAGGATCAGGCCACAGGAGCACCTTGCTGTGCAACCCATTTGATTGACTGTGCGACTGACTGTATTTCTCTGCTGCTTTTCATTCAAATTAATTCCTGCATTGCAGGGGGTTCGATTGGATGACCTTTGGGGGTACCTTTCTAGCTCTACAATTCTATGAATCCCAAGGCGACTTACAAGCAATAAACAACAGTAACATAATAGAGCGAAACAGAACAGCGCAAGTAAGGCATAAATCCAGTGCCAGATTTATGTTTACGCTAGACAAGCTATAGTTTAGGGCCCCACTCTCTTGGGGGCCCCAAAAAAATTCAAAGGGAAGAAAACTGGATGTACATTTCCAAAATATAAGATAAAAAACAAATAAAATATAACCTACATACAGCAGCAGTGTTTTGTGTTGTGTAGGCTCCTAGGATGTAAGTCATGGGCCCTGCCTGCTTGCCTGCTCCCTAAAATATCCCTGGTTTGCTCATTTCTATATATAGGGTGCCTGCATTCTGCATGTGCAAATGGCTTTGGATACCTATTAGGTCCATAAATTACCATATAGCATATCTTCAACACCAAAAACAGCGACAATTTGTTGTTGACAAAGGACAGCTGGACATATAAAGGGCTCCATTACCTTCAGTAGTTTAGGGCCTCATCAAACCTAAATCTGGCCCTGCATAAATCATACAAAATAATTAACCAATCATTACAAAAAACAGTCATCCATAAAGCGCTATGAACAAAGCAGCAACCTAAAAAAATAATCCTATACGTCACTATTACAGCAAAAGAGAAGAAGTCATATTGCAGGATTAACAAATCAATAGGGCATTTATGATCACTGCAGATGGTGACAGCAGCCACGAAATTAAAAGATGCCTGCTTCTTGGGAGAAAGGCAATGACAAACCTAGACAGCATCTTAAAAAGCAGACACATCACCTTGCCAACAAAGGTCCGTATAGTTCAAGCCATGGTTTTCCCAGTCGTGATGTATGGAAGTGAGAGCTGGACCATAAAGAAGGCTGATCGCCGAAGAATGGATGCTTTTGAATTCTGGTGCTGGAGGAGACTCTTGAGAGTCCCATGGACTGCAAGAAGATCAAACCGATCCATTCTGAAGGAAATCAGCCCTGAGCGCTCACTGGAAGGACAGATCCTGAAGTTGAGGCTCCAAGACTTTGGCCACCTCATGAGAAGAGAAGACTCCCTGGAAAAGACCCTGATGTTGGGAAAGATGGAGGGCACAAGGAGAAGGGGACGACAGAGGACAAGATGGTGGGACAGTGTTCTCGAAGCTACCAGCATGAGTTTGACCAAATTGTGGAAGGCAGTGGAAGACAGGAGTGCCTGGCGTGCTCTGGTCCAGGGGGTCACGAAGACTCGGACACGACTAATCGACTAAACAACAACAACAATATACTCAACAGAAAAAACAGTGTCAATTTGTTGTTGACAAAGGACAGCTGGACATATAAAGGGCTCCATTACCTTCAGTAGCTTAGGGCCTCATCAGACCTAAATCCGGCCCTGCATAAATCATACAAAATAATTAACCAATCGTTACAAAAAACAGTCATCTATAAAGCGCTATGAGCAAAGCAGCAACTAAAAAAAATAAATCCTATGTGTCACTATTACAGCAAAAGAGAAGAAGTCATATTGCAGGATTCACAAATCAATTGGGCATTTATTAGAATCTCTGAAACAACGAAACAGCAGCTAAAGGGAACAAGCCAAGCGCTGCTTTGCCACCCTCCAAACAATCTGCAGCTCGACTGCCCCTGCACACGGAGGTTCCCTCTAGCTTTCAAGGGACGTCGCCGCCGGGGGTGGAGCTGGAGCGGGGCGTTTCCAACCCGCTTTGCAGCGCGGAAGTAGGAAGGCGGATCCACACGTTCCGGGGCGGGGAGGGATGCTTTGCAAGGCAGCTGCTGTGTCTTCCCGGCGGGGCGAAGGAGGAAGACGCGCGGCTGCTCCTCCCGGCGCCTGACCCGGGCGCGCAGCCAGCAGCGGAGGGAGCCCCGGCGCCGCCGCCGCCTGCTCCGATCTCCCGGGTCTCCTCTTCGCCGCCCGCGCCTCGCCTCCCTTCGGCCGCCGCATGTCCAGCCTGCAGCGCCCCGTGGCCGCCTCGGCCCAGGCCCAGCCCGTCTCCCTAACAGCCGAGCAAGCCAAAGGTGAGAGGAGGACGCGCATCGGGGGCGAAATCCACCTCCCTTGTAGTTTGAGAGGAAATAATAGCGATGATGATGATGATGATTGTTGTTGTTGTTTAGTCATTTAGTCGTGTCCGCCTCTTCGTGACCCCCTGGACCAGAGCACGCCAGGCCCTCCTGTCTTCCACTGCCTCCCGCAGTTTGGTCAAACTCATGCTGGTAGCTTCGAGAACACTCTCCAACCATCTCGTCCTCTGCCGTCCCCTTCTCCTTGTGCCCTCCATCTTTCCCAGCATCAGGGTCTTTTCCAGGGAGTCTTCTCTTCTCATGAGGTGGCCAAAGTCTTGGAGTCTCAGCTTCAGGATCTGCCCTTCCAGTGAGCACTCAGGGCTGATTTCCTTCAGAATGGAGAGGTTTGATCTTCTTGCAGTCCATGGGACTCTCAAGAGTCTCCTCCAGCACCATAATTCAAAAGCATCAATTCTTCGGCGACCAGCCTTCTTGATGGTCCAGCTCTCACTTCCATACATCACTACAGGGAAAACCATAGCTTGAACTATACGGACCTTTGTCGGCAAGGTGATGTCTCTGCTTTTTAAGATGCTGTCTAGGTTTGTCACTGCTTTTCTCCCAAGAAGCAGGCGTCTTTTAATTTCGTGGCTGCTGTCACCATCTGCAGTGATCATGGAGCCCAAGAAAGTAAAATCTCTCACTGCCTCCATTTCTTCCCCTTATATTTGCCAGGAGGTGATGGGCCCAGTGGCCATGATCTTCGGTTGTTGTTTTTTTGATATTGAGGCTCTTTAATAAAGTTAGCTTATAATAACAACAACAACAACAACAACAACAACAACAACAACAACAACAACAACATATACACTGCTTTAGAATTTTCAAACCAGTAAGAGCATCACAGTAATGGCCCTTCCTAGGCAGATGTGATGTTTTTAGTAGTGGAAGCTTCCTGAAAATAATTTCAAAATCTCCTGAAAAAAGGCTTCTGCCATGCATTGGTTAAAATATAGCAGGGCCAGTCAGGGGTCAGATTAAATTCCTTTGTGGAACACATTTGTGGACTGCAGATTGGCTGTCTCCACTGCACAGAAGCGGAGTTTTTCAGACTAGGAACTTGTTTCTATAGAAACTTATTAGGGGTGTTTAATGAGAAGATCACAGTCGAGCTTTCCTGAAGGACGGTATGTGCACCAACACAGCACATTCAGATGTGTAAATAAGGCCTGTGGATATGTGTTATTCTAGACGTTTTCTCTCTTGGTGGACCCAGCATGAGCATAAGAAAGCATTCTGCTTTTACTCGGGAGCAGTTGCTGCTTTAGCAGAATCAAATGGTAAAGCTGTAAAGTGCATTGCACCATTGTAGGCTCAAGGTTGACTGTTTGCGGTACTCCCTTCATGAACAAATAAATCTGTGTACATGCAAAACGAGCATCTCTGGAGGAAGGATTCAGCTTGGCATTGTCCCTGATACGCTTTAATATGTATGTGTGTGTTTATGTATGACCAGGGCCTGATTGTGCACTCTCAAAACACTCCCCGGAATCCTCTGCTACACACACGGGTTCCATGGCTGATGTGCTTACAAGGAAAGGATTACCTGAAAGCCACACAGCTGAAAGCCATTGCACGAAAGACTAGTGTAAAACTGAATGTTGTGTTAACCGTGGTTTTCCAGTGAGACGGAGGGGTTGGGGTTTTGCCACGGTTCCTGTCAGTTCTCTCTTGAACAGGACTGTTTAGTTGCAGAGTGTCTTCTGTGAAATAAGGGACGATGGTGCTGGTTCCTCGTTTTAATCTTCCTTATTCCAGGAACTTGGCATCGCCTTCACTGGAAACCTTTTCTCAGAGAGCCTCACTTCAAGGCTGTTGCGTGTAGGTAACTCATCCCAGGAAATTTGAGACAAGGGTGAGATTTGATCCTCGTGGATAAAATATTAGCAGGTGGAGGCATGCTCCTGCCTCGGAGGTGCCGAATTCTGCCCAACATTGGGAGGGTCTGCTGCCCCGGCGAGGTCTGCTGCCACAGCAGCAAGGCCCACCACGGCAAGGCCTGGCCCCTCAAGACTGGGGTGGCACAAACCTGTCCCAACAGACTTTGTGGGGACTTGAAGACACCTCAGCCCTATAGAGTCAGTGCCTATGGCTTGCGTGTTCCACTTGCTGTGTGTATGGTTTGCAGGGGTTTTTTATATAATGATTTTTATTGAGTTTTCCATATTTATCATATTCACATTTTGTTACATAATTCTATAACCTGATACATTACTCAGACCGAGCATCGACCTCCTTCCCTCCCTCTTTCTGACTTCTGAACATCTTTACTAAATTCTTAGCATTTCTATAACCACTTTTTTACCTTCTGTCTTCTTTTAATATTTCACCTCATTATATGTAAATTAGTTCCTTATATTCACATTACAAAACATTTCAATTCAAACCTACAAACGTTTTCAGATGTTTACAATTTTCTTTCGTATAAAATATAAATTTGCTCCAGTCCTTTTGAAACAGTTCATCGCACTGATTCCGAATTTCCCCCGTCAACTTTGCCAACTCTGCGTATTCTACCATCTTGACCTGCCGTTCTTCCAATGCTGGAAGTTCCTCGCAGGTTTGTGACGGCTTAGTGGCAACAGTCCTTCTGCTTCCTTCCTCAGTGGTTCTGGCTGAAGTGATCAAGGCATTTGGTGCGCCGGAAAATGCCCAGCGCATGGAGGAGGCGAGGGACAATGCCTGCAATGACATGGGGAAGATGCTCCAGTTCCTGCTGCCTGTGGCTACGCAGATCCAGCAGGATGTGATCAAAGCCTATGGGTTCAGCAATGATGGGGAAGGTGAGTTCAAGGTGCTGAAGTGGAGGGGAAGGGGCTAGACTGACTCATGTTCCTTGTGGGGTGACACAAACGCAAGCTGCGTCCCATCGAGAGCCAGTGTGGTGTGGTGGTTAAGAGCGGTATTCTCCCAATCTGGGGAACCGGGTTCGCGTCTCCGCTCTTCCACATGCAGCTGCTGGGTGACCTTGGGCCAGTCACACTTCTTTGAAGTCTCTCAGCCCCACTCACCTCACAGAGTGTTTGTTGTGGGGGAGGAAGGGAAAGGAGAATGTTAGCCGCTTTGAGACTCCTTAAAGGGAGTGAATGGCAGGATATCAAATCCAAACTCTTCTTCTTCTCTTCATCATTTTGGACTCACAGCTGTCCATGGAGGCGCAGGTTAATTCTGTGTCCAGGGCGGCTGTCTACCAGCTCCATCTGGTACGCAGGCTGAGACCCTTCCTGCCTATAGACTGTCTCACCAGAGTGGTGCATGCTCTGGTTATCTCCCACGTAGACTACTGCAATGCACTCTACGTGGGGCTACCTTTGAAGATGACCCGGAAACTGCAATTAATCAATGCGGCAGCTAGACTGGTGACTGGGAGTTGAGACCACATAACACCAGCCCTGAGAGATCTGCATTGGCTCCCAGTACGTTTCCGAGCACAATTCAAAGTGTTGGTGCTGACCTTTAAAGCCCTAAATGGCCTCGGTCCTGTATACCTGAAGGAGCGTCTCCACCCGCATCATCCAGCCTAGACACTGAGATCCAGCACCGAGGGCCTTCTGGCGGTTCCCTCATTGCGAGAAGCGAGGTTATGTTATTGTGAGAGCAGCAAAGGAGGGAGAGAAAAGAAACATCTGGAAAGGGGTGGGAAGTCAACTTTTAAATTTGTTTTTAATTTGAATAAATTTGTTAAATTTTTTGAAAATGAATTGGCAAAAAAAGGAAGGTGCCCCATTGATTGCTTGGTTGAGCCAAAAGAGGTTTCCTTACTTGTCATGCAATGTTGGGGAGCATTGTGATAAAAGTTAGTGTTCTGGTGAATAAATTGGATTTCACTTTATCCTCCTTTTTTTCCTAGGAGTCCTAAAGTTTGCCCGATTGATAAAATCGTACGAGTCTCAGGATCCCGAGATTGCAAGCATGTCTGGGAAGCTAAAATCCATGTTCCTGCCTCCAATGACACTGCCCCCCCATGGGACTGGGGCAGGGGGTGTTGCAGCGTCGTGAAGCAGGCAACCTCTGCTGCCTTTTCCTGTCTAAATTATGCTGCTGCCCCTGAGGCAGTGTTAACTTGATTCTTGGACATCGTCTTCTTTCCATTGTCATGAGAGATGTTTTTGACTTCTGTGAGCAGTCCTTGTTTGCATCATATATTATGTATTTTTTGTGCTCGTCAATAAATTTTGCTTGTTTGTAAATTATCTCCCTGCATATTTCTGACAGAGTTCTGCCCCTTGGTGGGAGAAGAGGTTTGTTAATGTGCTCCATTCCTGTTTTCTCAACACACACATATACAACCTGGAATTCTCATAAAATCAGTTGGCTCGGTCCTGAGAAGGAGAATAAGCACATTGTTAGCTAGGCTCACTTATTGGGCCATCAAAATTGTTAAAACGATTTCCCACAGTCTGGATAAGTAAAATTTGGTGCACACATAGTTCATCTTCTGAAATTGAGGATACAAAACCTAGTTCTTCAAAGCATGCTGCAAAACTGATTTTTTTTTTTTAAAGTCCAGTCGTGAACGACTTTGGGTTTGTGGTGCTCATCTCGCTTTACTGGCCGAGGGAGCCGGCGTTTGTCTGCAGACAGTTTTTACAGGTCCTGTGGCCAGCATGACTAAGCCACTTCTGGCGAAACCAGAGCAGCACACGGAAACGCCACTTACCTTCCCGCCGGAGTGGTACCTATTTATCTACTTGCACTTTGACGTGCTTTCGAACTGCTAGGTGGGCAGGAGCAGGGACTGAGCAATGGGAGCTCACCCTGTCGTGGGGATTCGAACTGCCGACCTTCTGATCGGCAAGCCCAAGGCTCAGTGGTTTAGACCACAGTGCCACCTGTGTCCCTTGCAAAACTGATTACCAGGCCAAAAAAGGGGAGGGGAATAATGATTGGTTCATGTCTCCCTAGAAATAATTTTACCTCATGAATATTTTTATTTTGGGAGTTCTCCTACCATAGCAATAGTTCAAGGGGATTCCTGCCGCCCCCCCCCCCCCCAAAGATCAGATTACTCTGCAATACCTTTTACCAAGAGCTGCAGTAGTGCTTCTAAACATTTGGGACGGCCAAAACCAAAGAACGTAAGGACTACAAACTCATTGGTTTCCTGATGATGGGGGCAAGAATGATCGTTTTAATTATTCCTTTCCGGTAGCACTGTTGGGGCCTGGTATTCTAATGTCCGGGTTTTGGTTTGGCTCAAAAGCTCCACCTGCTCAGGAAAGAAATAAAAAAGGACAAGTTTTATTCCATATGAGAAGACCTTATTTTGTTTTAAATAGGACAGGAGGAGTTTCAGAGGGTCACAGCATGGCATATGTGCTTTTGTGGAACGGGCAGTGAAACAACGGGCAGTAGAATGAAGCTGTAGGAAAGAGCATAAGTGTACGAGCAATAGTTTTTCCTGTTTTGCATACAACTTTTCCTGTTTACTCATTTCGGTAAGATTTGTTTGCAGTTCTGTAATTCTGAAAATTAACAAAAACTAATTTTAAAGTAAATGAATTCACCGGACATTAGAGGGCAGCATCATAAACAAAATAGTGCTGGATTGTGGGAGTTGCACGGCTCTCACACACACATCAATCCCCCTCGGTGGGAGAAGACAGAGGTTGCCATAGCAGTCAGAAATGTATCACTGCTTCCAGAATGAATCCTGAATATACACACAAGGGAGGGATAATAATGATTCAAGAACAAGGAAAAGCTGTTATGACACTTTCCTATGAGGCAGAACGCTGAAATTTAAGGGTGTATGTAACCCAAGGCACCCTGATGATTAGAAATGTATAGAAACAGGACAGTTGGCACAGGATATGAAATTTGCCTTGTATCCAAAGGCAGTTCTCCATCATGTCCACCCACACAGGGGGGCAAATCCTGGCCCATGGGAGCTCCATTATCGCTTCACGCACTTGAATCAGCTTACGATAAGGGCAAATTTCCGCTAGCAATCAGGACCATTTATTAATACTTGCAGATTGCAATCTGTATCTGATAATATGCCAACTGCTTACTCACTTCAGATAAGGTTGTTTTTTTTAAAAAAAAAGATCTTGTATGAACTGGAAGATAGTTGTTATGTACAAGAGCAACTTTTGTTTGTTGAGCACTTCTTCCAACGGCATGGCCATTACTTGTTATGCTACATCGTACAAAAATAAATCCCCGTAGCACCTTTAGGAGACGGGACCTGCGTTACTCAGTAACTTCCTGAATGACCAGGGCAACAGGAGGAACAGACAAGTCACATTCTTGAAATATTTGCTATAGTCTGTAGTGATCAATGCTATAAAGGTAAAGGGACCCCTGCCCGTTAGGTCCAGTTGTGACCGACTCTGGGGTTGCGGCGCTCATCTCACTTTATTGGCCGAGGGAGCCGGCGTACAGCTTCCGGGTCATGTGGCCAGCATGACTAAACTGCTTCTGGCGAACCAGAGCAGCGCACGGAAACGCCATTTACCTTCCCGCCAGAGTGGTACCTATTTATCTACTTGCAATTTGATGTGCTTTCGAACTGCTAGGTTGGCAGGAGCTGGGACTGAGCAACAGGAGCTCACTTCATCGCGGGGATTCGAACCGCCGACCTTCTGATCGGCAAGTCCTAGGCTCTGTGGTTTAACCCACAGCACCACCCGCGCCCCTGATGATCATTGCTATATAATGACATAAATCAATGTTTGTAAGATATGAAGGAACAAGAAATATTGTCTCCCTTCAAGGCGGTTCCTTTGGGTGCCCTGCTTTCTGAAGAGCAGAATCCTTTGCACGGAGGGAAATGCAGTACTATACGGAAATCAAATCCTCCATTACACAGACAGGGAAGAGGTGGGTGACCATGCGCTTCGTAATTCTAACATAAAGGATGCTAAAATGGCTCCTTTTGTCATTGGTTGTTGCTTATGAGTGGCTCTGCACTTCACCTTGGAATAGCTCCAAACAGGATTCAAGGCTCACGTAGGTAATGAAACCTATTATGTGTGTCTGACGGCCAAATTACACGTGAGGTGAGAGATCCAGTCACAGAGCTGGACATCTTTCAAATTCATGAAAAACAATTCTCTTCCCTTTCTAAAATCTGGGCAAAAAAACAGGGAAAGGGTTTAACCCAGGGGTCAGCAAAGTTTTTCACTGCCCCTCAGACCTTGTTGGGGGCTGGACTATATTTTGAGGTGGGAAAAATGAACGAGTTCCTATGCCCCACAAATAACCCAGAGATGCATTTTAAATAAAAGGACACATTCTATTCATGTAAAAACACACTGATTCCCAGACTGTCCGCGGGCCGGATTTAGAAGGCAATTGGGCCTGATCCGGCCCCCGGGCCTTAGTTTGCCTACCCATGGGTTAACCCTTACTTCCTTCACTGTTTCTCTGACTTAAGTCCCGTCCTGTCCCCCCCCCCCCCCGCTTGCCTTAGAGTTGACATTGGGCACGAAGAGGATAAGGGCAAGGGGCTACTTGTTCCTCTTTACCCCCTGCAGTTAATAGTAGCTTTGAGGGAGAGGTACTTCAATCACATAAAGTGCAAGGGGGAAGTGTCCAAACTGGAGGCCCTTAGAA